>NC_080635.1:115023862-115323862 GCF_027579445.1 Ammospiza nelsoni
GGCCCGGCCCGAGCCCCCCGCCCCGCCCGGCCCTGGCACCCCTGGCACCCCGGCCCTGGCACCCCTGGCACGCCTGGCACCCCTGGCATCCCTGGCACCCCGCACCCAAAGCCCGCGCCCGGCCCGGCTGACGCTCTCTCCGCTCTCTCTCCGCTCTCTCTCCGCTCTCTCCTCTCGCTCCCGGCAGAATTTGAAGCTGCGGGCCGTGGACCGCACCCCGTACCTGGGGGACGTGGCCGTGGTCGTGCATGCCGGCAAAAAAGAGACGGGGACGCCGCTGGCCGATACGCCCACCCGGCCGGCCACGCGACACGGGGGCATGCGGGACCTGCACGAGTCCAGCTTCAGCCTGTCCGGTAAGAGCGGGCCCGCAGCCCTGCCCGGTGCCCCCGCCGGGCGCTTGTCACCTCCCCGGGGCGTCCCCGTTGTCCCTTGTCACCTCCCGGATGTCCCCGGTGCCACCGCAGGTGTCCCTCCATCCCTCTCTAGGGCTGTCCTGTCACCCCCCCGGGTGTCCCCATCGCCCCCCGTCACTTCCCAGATGTCCCCATTGCCACTGCAGGTGTCCCCATCGCCCCCCATCACCCCCCGGGTGTCCCCGGTGCCACCGCAGGTGTCCCTCCCCAGGGCTGTCCTGTCACCCCCTCCTGCTCCAGGCTGTCCCCATTGCCCCTTGTCACCCCCCGGGTGTCCCCATTGTCCCCCGCCACCTTTCAGGCTGTCCCCATTGCCCCCCGGGTGTCCCCGGTGCCACCGCAGGTGTCCCTCCCCAGGGCTGTCCTGTCACCCCCTCCTGCTCCAGGCTGTCCCCATTGCCCCTTGTCACCCCTCGGGTGTCCCCATTGCCCCCCGTCACCTTTCAGGCTGTCCCCATTGCCCCCCGGGTGTCCCCGGTGCCACCGCAGGTGTCCCACCATCCCTCTCTAAGGCTGTCCTGTCACCCCCCCGGGTGTCCCCATTGCCCCCCGTCACCTCCCGGGTGTCCCCGGTGCCACCGCAGGTGTCCCACCATCCCTCTCTAGGGCTGTCCTGTCACCCCCTCCTGCTCCAGGCTGTCCCCGTTGCCCCTTGTCACCCCCCGGGTGTCCCCATTGTCCCCCGCCACCTTTCAGGCTGTCCCCATTGCCCCCCGGGTGTCCCCGGTGCCACCGCAGGTGTCCCTCCCCAGGGCTGTCCTGTCACCCCCTCCTGCTCCAGGCTGTCCCCATTGCCCCTTGTCACCCCCCGGGTGTCCCCATTGCCCCCCGCCACCTTTCAGGCTGTCCCCATTGCCCCCCGGGTGTCCCCGGTGCCACCGCAGGTGTCCCTCCCCAGGGCTCTCCTGTCACCCCCTCCTGCTCCGGGCTGTCCCCACTGTCCCCCCGCAGGGCGCTCCCAGGGTACCCCAACAAACATCCCCAGGCCCCTCCCGGGCAGGGGCCGTGGCAGAGCAGGGAGGAGCCCCCAGCCCCAGCTGCAGCCCCCGGCCCACGCCCCCCTCCGGGCACCGTCCGTCCTGTGGCTGCGCTGGGGGGCGGGGGGCGGGCCGGGGGCACCGGGGCTGTGCCAGCTGGGGGCACCGGGGCTGTGCCAGCCGGGGGAGCCCCCTCCCCGCGCGGAACCGGGGGCTCGGTACCGGGCAGCGCCGCTCGGGGCTCCGCTGGCACCGGCGGTTCTGGCCCTCGGGCACAGCGTGGGCACGGGGGGGACGACCTGAATGCCAGCACTGGTCACTGCTGGTCAGCTCTGGTCAGTGCTGGTCAGTATTGGTCAGTTCTGGTCAGCGTTGGTCAGTGCCGGTCAGCCCTGGTCAGTGTTGGTCAGTGTTGGTCAGCTCTGGTCAGTACTGGTCAGTGTTGGTCAGTTCTGGCCAGTGCCGGTTAATGCTGCTCACTATTGGTCAGGACTGGTCAGTGTTGGTCAGCTCTGGTCAGCGCTGGTCAGTGCTGGTCGCTGTTGGTCAGGACTGGTCAGTGCTGGTCAGCTCTGGTCAGTTCTGGTCAGCTCTGGTCAGGACTGGTCAGTGTTGGTCAGCTGTGGTCAGCTCTGGTCAGTCTCATGTTGCAGCACAGCCGCGGTGCCGGGGGTCACACAGAGCCCCCCATTCCCGGTCCCGGGGTGCCAGGGGGGTCACACAGAGCCCCCCATTTCCGGTCCCGGGGGGGTCACACAGAGCCCCCCATTCCCGGTCCCGGGGTGCCAGGGGGGTCACACACGGAGCCCCCCATTCCCGGTCCCGGGGTGCCGGGGGGGTCACACACGGAGCCCCCCATTCCCGGTCCCGGGGTGCCGGGGGGGTCACACACGGAGCCCCCCATTCCCGGGGGTCCCGGCTCTGTCCCCACCCCCCGGGCCCCTGTCCGAGCGTCCGTGTGTCCGGCAGGTTCTCAGATCGATGACCACGTTCCAAAACGAGCCTCGGCCCGGATTCTCGCTCCCCCCGGGGGCCGGTCGAGCGGCATCTGGTAGAGGCGGACCCGAGTCCCCCGAGTGAGGCGCCCGGGCCCGGCTCCGGCTCCGGTGCGGCGGGGCTGCCCGGCCGCGGGCCCCGCGCCGCCGCTGCCGCCGCTGCCGCCGCCGGCGGGGCCGTGCCGGGCCGGGCCGTGCCGGGCGGGGCCGGGCCGTGCCGTGCCGTGCCGCGCGGGGGCCGGGGGCGCTGGGTGCCCCCCCGGCCCTTTTCTGTTTGCACGTTGGATTTGGATCAGTGAATTTTTGACTTGTTTGTGCATCACGTGGAAATACTCTGAAGTGGTTTGTGTCACTAGCGTAGGGGAGACGCAGGGACCCCCCCTTCCTGCCCCGACCCTGGACCCCCGCCCCAAGCCTGAATCCCGTCCTGATTCCATCAGAACCCACCCTGATCCCATCAGAGCCCGTCCTGATCCCATCAGAACCCACCCTGATCCCATCAGAACCCCAACCTGATCCCATCAGAACCCTGTCCTGATTCCATCAGAACCCATCCTGATCCCATCAGAACCCCATCCTGATCCCATCAGAGCCCCATCCTGATCCCATCAGAACCCCAACCTGATCCCATCAGAGCCCGTCCTGATCCCATCAGAACCCCAACCTGATCCCATCAGAGCCCGTCCTGATCCCATCAGAACCCACCCTGATCCCATCAGAACCCCAACCTGATTCCATCAGAACCCCAACCTGATCCCATCAGAACCCCAACCTGATTCCATCAGAACCCCATCCTGATCCCATTAGAACCCATCCTGATCCCATCAGAACCCATCCTGATCCCATCAGAACCCTGTCCTGATTCCATCAGAACCCCAATCTGATCCCATCAGAACCCATCCTGATCCCATCAGAACCCATCCTGATCCCATTCCTGCCCCCCCCATTGCCACCTCTCTGTCCCCCATCCCTGAACCCCATCTCCAACCTGACCCCTCCACCCCATTCCCATCTCTTCTCCCCCATCCCTGAACTCCCATCTCCAACCTGACCCCATCCCAATCTCCCTGTCCCCCCTCCCTGACCCCCGTTTCTGCCCCCTCTAAAGCTCTGTCCCTGTCGCCATCCCCACACTGGTCCCCTCCCCACTCACTGCTCACTGCCAGGTGAGGTCCCGGCTCCCCTCCCATGTCCCCTCCCCTGTCACGCCCCCTGCCCCCGTGTCCCTGTCCCTGCGGGGGTGTCGCAGCCCCTGCCCCCCGTGTCCCCTGTCCATCCCCGGGTCCCTGCGGGGGTGTCCCCCCGTGTCCCCTGTGCCCCCGTAGGTCCCTGTAGGTGTTCGGGGCGGTGGCCCCGGGGGGGTCCCGTGTCCCCGCGGTGTCGCACGGCCGATGTAGGAACCGTTGTGTGCTCATTAAAGACCGTTCACAGCCCCGCCTGCGCCTCTGGGACACCGGGACAGGGACACGGGAACGGGCCGGGACAGCACGGACAGCCCCGCCTGCGCCTCTGGGACACCGGGACAGGGGGGACGGGGACACGGGGGACAGCAGGGGGACACCACAGCCCTGGGGACAGGAAGAGACCGGACATGGGGACATGATGGGACACAGGGGGACTCGGGGGGACATGGGAGGGACACGGGGGGACACAGGGACACCGGGGGAGACATGGGGACACCGAACGGTTATGGGGGGACACGGGGACATGGGGGGGACAGATGGACACAGAGGGGATCATGGGGACATGGAGGGACACAGGGGGACATGGGGGGGACATGGGGACACCGAGGGGATCATGGGGACATGGGTGGACAGAGGGACACAGAGCCCTGACATGGGGACATGGGGGGGACACAGAGAGGATCATGGGGACACAGGGACATGGGGGGACACAGGGGGACATGGGGGAGACAGAGGGACACCGAGGGGATATGGGGACACGGGGACATAGGGGGACATGTGGGGACATGGGGCCACAGAGGGGGTCATGGGGGACCCCGGGGGGGCACATGTGGGGACAGGAGATGGAGGTGGAACACAAGGGGACACGGGACGTGCGTGAAGGTTTGGGGACACGTGTGGGCACGTGGGGCCACGCATGGGGACATGGCGGGAGACAAGGGGAGCTCACAGCGCTGGCCCTGAGTCCGGGGCACAAACAGGGGGTGCAGGGGGTGGGGGGTCCTGGGGGGCTGCAGCGGCGTCTGGGGCGCTCTGGGTGAGTCCCCACAGGTCCCAGGGTCTCCCTTGAGGGGATCTTGGGGGGTTTAGAGGGGTCTGGGGGGGCTCTGGGTGGGGGCCAGGAAGAGTCCTGAAGGGTCACAGAACGGTCATGGGAAGGGTCCCAAGGGGCCTGGGGGTGTTTGGGGGGCTCTGGGGGTGTTTAGGGGTGTCTGTGGTGTTTAATGGGGGGTTGGGGGGGTCAAGGGGTCTGGGGGTGTTTAGGGGGAGTCTGGGGGTGTTTATGGGGTGTTTGTGGGACTTCCGCAGTGTTTAGGGGGTCTGGGGGTGTTTGGGGGAGTCTCCACGGGCTCTGGAAGTGTTTAGGGGACTCTAGGAGGGGGTTGGGGGGCTCTGGGGATGTTTATGGGGTATTTAGAGGGGAGTTGAGGGTCTCTGGGGATGTTTAGGGGGTCTGGGGGCTCTGGGGGTGTTTGGGTGGTGTTCAGGGGGTTCTGAGGGTATTTAGGGGGTGTTCAGGGCCTCTGGGGGTGTTTGGGGTTGTTTAGGGGGTGTTTGGGGGCTCTGGGGGTGTTTGGGGGGTCCCCGCGGGCTCTGGGGTGCAGAACTCACCTCCCGCCACCAGAGGGCGCTGGTCGGGCCCGTTGCCATGGCGACAAGGGCGAGGCCATGTTTGTTGTCATGGCGGAGGGGGAGTGGCCATGAGCGTTGCCATGGCAGCACAGAGGGGCGCGGCCAGAGCAGTTGCGATGGCGAATGGGGCGTGGCCAAGCCATTTCAGCGCCCAAAGGAGGCGTGGTCAAGCCCGTTGCCATGGTAGCGGGGGCGGGACGGGGCCGTTGGCACCGCCCGCGGGGGGGGCGGCGCAGGCGCGGTCGGTCCGTGCGGTTCCGGCCCGGTCCCGGTCCCGGTCCCGGAGCGGCGGAGCGGGGGCAGCTGAGCGGCGGCGGCCGCGGCCGAGCGGTGAGTGCGGCGGGGCCGCCCGGGGGCACGGAGGGGAGCGCACGGCGCCGCTGCCATCGCCGCATCCCGCACCGGCCGCCGCCGCCCGGCAGCACCGGCCGGGGGGGCCGCGGCGGGGCCTTGCGGATGGAGCGGCGGGGCCGGGCCGGGAACGGGGCTGGAGGAGCCGGGCCAGAGGGGCGAGGGGCCACGGAGCGTGCCGAGGTGAGGGGGGCCGGTTCGTGCGGTAACGCCGGGGATGGAGCGGTTGGAGCCGGGCCGCGGACGGGTCCGGGCCGAGCGGCGGGGCCGAGCGGGGCCGCGGGGCCGGTGGCGGCCAGGCCCGGCCTGACTCAGCGGCGGCCGCTCCTGCGTCCCGGCCGTGGCTCTTGTGGGTACGGCACGGCACGGAACGGCCCCAGCACGGCACGGCACCGGTACGGCGCGCCGGGAGCTGCAGTCTCTGCTCCGGCCCCGCGCAGCACCGGGCATCGCTGCCGGTACCGGGCATCATCAGGGCCCGGGCATCACCCGGAGACCTGCGGGACGCGGCCGCCGCCGCTCGGGCGCCGCCGGTGCCGCCGGTCCCGTCCCGCGGGCGATGCCGCCGCGGCGGTCCGGAGCGGCAGGTGGCTGTCACCGTGACACACCGGCCGTGACACACCGGCCGTGACGCGCTCCCGGTCCTCGCGCTCATGGCGGCACGGCGCCGGTGCGGCGGTGTCCCCGGTGAGGTGACGCTGTCAGGGACGCGCGCGTGTCGGGACGGGCCCGGGGCCCTTCTCTGCGCTCTCCCGCCACTCCCGGGATATCCAGACCCATCTCCCACCGGGATCTTCCCGAGCGGCTCCTCCCCGGCCCGCAGCCCCGGTCCCTGACACGGTGCGGGCACGGTGCGGTCCCTTTGGGGACACTTTGGGGACAGCCCTGCCCGGCTGCGTGTCCCGGGCGCGCTGTCCCGGCTGGGGATGCCAGCGCGTTCCCGGCTCGGCTCGGCACGGCTCGGCTCGGCTCGGCTCGGCTCGGCTCGGCTCATCCCGCGGCATTAATATTTCAGGAGCGGGGGGAGGGAGGGCCGCGCTCTGCACATGCTCCCGCCGCCGCCGTACCGAGTTATTTAGGTTAGCGGGAGCCGAGCGCGGCGGGGGGATCGGGGCGGGCGGGCATCGCCAGCTCCCGGTGCCGGAACGGCCGCCGTGCCTCGCCGCGGGCCGGGACGGGCGCTGCCGCCGCCGCCGGGAACCGGG
Organism: Ammospiza nelsoni; assembly: GCF_027579445.1. NCBI lineage: Eukaryota > Metazoa > Chordata > Aves > Passeriformes > Passerellidae > Ammospiza > Ammospiza nelsoni. Next base: position 115,030,623 of record NC_080635.1, read on the forward strand.
GACAGGGTGCCGGGGCCGGAGCCGGTACGGAGCCGGGGATGGAGCCGGGGATGGAGCCGGGGATGGAGCCGGAGCGGAGCTGGGCGCTGCCGGTCCCGGCGAACCCCCCGTGCACACCGGAGCGCGGGGATGCTCCGCTGGGGCGGGGGAAGCGGCTCCGGGGCTCCCGGGGGGACGTGGGCGAGCCGCGGCCGGGCCCCCGTGGCCGCCGCCAGCCCCGCACGGCGCTCGGCCCCCGCCGGGCTGTCTGCCACCCCCCTGGCGCGTTTGTCACTTGAGAAGCCACCGGGACGGCTCCCAAAATAGACGCCGCCAGTCGCAGCGGCCCAGCTCGCGCCGGCGGTACCGCGGTGCCGCTCCGCTCCCGGCGCGGGGCTCCCGGTGCTGCCGCCCTCGGCCTCACTCTGCTCCCGTTTGTTTGGGCAGAGCGGCCGCGGGGGCTGCGCCGCGGGACCGGGCCCGGACGACCTCTGCGTGCGGGACGGGCACGGACGCACGCCCGGGGCTTCGGCGGCCGCCGTCGGGCCGTGATTAGCGGCTCCCGCCCGGACAATTAAAATGCAGCGGTAAGCGTCCCCGCCCGGCCGGTGCCTACCGACCGACCGACCCCTCTGCTCTCCTCTCCTCTCCTCTCCTCTCGGCCGCCGGGAATCCGGGTTCTGTTCTGATTTTTATTCGGGTTTTTGGCGAGAGCCGCGGCAAACCGGCCGGGCCCTCGGTTCCATCCCCGGCGCCGGGGCGGCCGCGGCTCGGAACGGGCACCGGCCGCCCTGTCATTACACCGGGGCGGGCTCCGCGCTGCGCCCGGGGCTCGGAACGCGCTCGGGAGGGTCGGGACGGGCGGGGCGGCACCGGGCGGCGGCCCCGCTCCGCCCGCGGTGCCTGGCGGGGTCACGGTGCTCCCGGTGGGGCAAGGTTCCCTCCGCGTGTCGGGATGCTCGTGGGGATCACGGTGCTCCCCCCGTGTCACGGTTCTCGGTGTGGATCACGGTGCTCCCCCCCGTGTCAGGGCTCTCGGTGGGTGCCCCCCCGTGTCACGGTTCTCGGTGGGGATCACGGTGCCCCCCCCGTGTCGGGGTTCGCCCCCGCGCTCTCACGTGTGCCGCCGTGTGCGGGACTCGAGGTGCGGCTGGCGCGGTGACAGCCCCGTTCATCCCGGCGGGGATTCTGGGGGTCCCGGCCCCGTTCCCCAGCACGGGCGATGCCGCAGAGCCCCGGCGATGGCCGTGCCGGTCCCGCGGGCATCCCCCGCCGGCCCGGCTGATGCTTTGGGGGCTGCCCCGTTATCTGGGGAGGGGCCGCGATGGCAGGGGGGTCTCAGCCGCTCCTCGCCGTGCGGGCAGGCAGCCCCTGCCCCGTTGCCGTGCCCCGTGCCCGCCGCAGCCCCGGTACCGGCAGCCGCGGCACCGCAGTGCGCGTGGCTCTGGCTCAGCGCCGCGCATGACTCAGCTCCGCCGCCGGAGCCAGGGGAGGGGGCGCGATGGGGGCGGCCCCGGGGGACCCCTGCCCGCGCCGTGCCGCCAAACGGGCTGGGATTGTACCGGGAGCGGGCCGGTGCGCACCTCGCCGTGCGGGGGCGGCGGCGGCGGCGGCTAAAAATACCGACCCCCCCCGCGGGTGCGTGCGGTAACACGGCGGGCCGGGACGGGGGGCCCGGGGGTCCCGGAGGGGTTCAACCGGCTGCGGCATCGCCGGTGCTGAGTCACGGCGGGGCTGTACCGGACACGGGGGCACTGCGGCCGCCGGGACCTTCCGCCCCCCAACGGGCCCGGGGGTGGCAGCGCCCGGGGGTGGCAGCGCCCCGCAGCCCCGGGGCGCAGATGTGCGCTGCTGCTGCTGCTGCTGCTGTGCCCCCCTCATCCCCCGGGATGTGGCACTGGAGCGGGCTCTGGGGGCTGCACCCCCCCTGCCCCTGCCCCCGCCTGGCAGCTGGCCCGGCCCGGCCCCCCTCGCCGGGAGGGAAGCGGATTAACGGCGCCGCTGCCGCCGCTGCCGCCGGGGGGGGCACCGGGAGCACCGGGAGCACCGGGAGCCCCGCTCCGGGAAGGGGCCGCTGCTCGGGGCCGCACCGGAGCGGTTGTGCAGGGCAGTGACAGCGGGGCTCCGCGTGCCCCCCGTGCCCTGCCGGGCTGGCACCGCAGCCGGGGGGTCCCGCAGCCCCCGGCCATCTGGGCGGAGGCCGCGGCCGGCAGATGTTGCCCCTGTAAGCCCTGCTCTAATGGACCCCGATCCCGGCCCCGGCCCCGGCAGATTAGGCGGCACCGGGGGCCCGAGAGGGGGGCCCTAAGCGGCTTAAGGGCAGCAGCCCCCGGAGCCCCCGGGCTCAGCCAGGGCAGTGCCCTGGGCAGGGCTGGCATCCCCTCGGCAGTGCCCGTGTCCCTGCCCCTTGTGTTGGAGTCTGGGTGGGATGGATGCCCCAGGTCCCAGTGCCCCTGGGGTTGGAGCACAGTTGGGATGGGTGCTCTGGATCCCAGGGCCCCTGGTGTTGGAGTCTGGTTGGAATGGACACCCCGGGTCCCAGTGCCCCTGGTGTTGGAGCACAGTTGGGATGGACACCCCAGATCCCAGTGCCCCTGGGGTTGGAGCACAGGTGGGATGGATGCCCCGGGTCCCAGTGCCCCTGGGGTTGGAGCACAGTTGGGATGGGTGCTCTGGATCCCAGTGCCCCTGGTGTTGGGGCACAGTTGGGATGGGTGCTCTGGATCCCAGTGCCCCTGGGGTTGGGGCACAGTTGGGATGGATGCCCCGGGTCCCAGTGCCCCTGGGGTTGGAGCACAGTTGGGATGGATGCCCCGGGTCCCAGTGCCCCTGGGGTTGGTGTCTGGGTGGGATGGGCACAATGGGTTCCAGTGCCCCTGGTGTGGGATGGGCACCCCGGGTGCCAGTGCCCCTGTTGCAGGGTTGGGGTGCCCGGGGTGCCAGTGTGACCCCCATCTCTTGGCAGCTGGGGCATGGCCGTCAATGTGTACTCCACGTCGGTGACCAGCGAGAACCTGAGCCGCCATGACATGCTGGCCTGGGTCAACGACTCCCTGCAGCTCAACTACACCAAGATCGAGCAGCTCTGCTCAGGTGGGCTCGCGGGGGACGCGGGGGGCGCCACCAGGGTGCCCCCAGCCCCCCGTGACCGTGGCTGGGCCCGGCGCAGGGGCTGCCTATTGCCAGTTCATGGACATGCTGTTCCCCGGCTGCGTGCACCTGCGCAAGGTGAAGTTCCAGGCCAAGCTGGAGCACGAGTACATCCACAACTTCAAGGTGCTGCAGGCCGCCTTCAAGAAGATGGGAGTGGACAAAGTAGGTGCACGGGGGCAGCGGGGGCCGGCACGCCGTGGGAGGCTGGCACCCCCGTGCCGGTGTCCCTGCCGAGCCCCCGTGTGCCCCCAGATCATCGCCGTGGAGCGGCTGGTGAAGGGCAAGTTCCAGGACAATTTTGAGTTCATCCAGTGGTTCAAGAAGTTCTTTGACGCCAACTACGACGGGAAGGAGTACAACCCTCTGCTGGCACGGCAGGGCCAGGACGTGGCGCCCCCCCCTAACCCAGGTGATCACATCTACAACAAACCCAAGAAACCCATTGGCACCGCAGGTAATGTCCGGGGCTGTCCCCCAGCGAGCGCTGCCCCCCGCCCTCTGCACCCCTGGTCACGGCCAGGCGTCCCCCTGTCCCTGCCTGTGCCCTGCTCTGCTGCTGCCCTGCCCTGCCCTGCCCTGCCCTGCCCTGTCTCTGCCCTGCCCCTGCCCTGTCCTGCCCTGCCCTGCCCCTGCCCTGCCCTGTCTCTGCCCTGCCCCTTCCCTGCCCTGCCCTGCCCTGTCTCTGCCCTGCCCCTGCCCTGTCCTGCCCTGCCCTGCCCCTGCCCCTGCCCTGCCCTGCCCCTTCCCTGCCCTGCCCTGCCCTGCCCTGCCCTGTCTCTGCCCTGCCCCTGCCCCTTCCCTGCCCTGCCCTGCCCTGCCCCTGCCCTGCCCTGCCCCTTCCCTGCCCTGCCCTGCCCTGCCCTGCCCTGCCCTGTCTCTGCCCTGCCCTGTCTCTGCCCTGCCCCTGCCCTGCCCTGCCCTGCCCCTGCCCCTGCCCTGTCCTGCCCCTTCCCTGCCCTGCCCTGCCCTGTCTCTGCCCTGCCCTATCCCTGCCCCTGCCCTGCCCTGTCTCTGCCCTGCCCCTGCCCCTTCCCTGCCCTGCCCTGTCCTGCCCTGTCCTGCCCCTTCCCTGCCCTGCCATGCCCTATCCCTGCCCCACCCTGCCCCTGCCCTGCCCTGCCTGCCACGGGGGGCTGCAGGACACCCAGACTGCAGAGCACAGGGGTCCTGCCTGCTCCACCTGCCTGCTCAGCCCGGCCTGGGCTGGTTTGCCACCCCTGGCTGCCATCCCCCCCCCGTGCCACGCAGCTCCCGTGGGCACTGGGGGCTCCCTGTGCTGGCCCAGTGGGCGCTGTCAAGGTTTGGGGTCTCCTCAGCCTGCATGCCGACCCCCAAACAAGCCACGAGCACCCTGGGAGGGTGGGGGTGAGATTTGCCAGGGGAAACTGAGGCAGGGGGAGGCTGCAGGTGGAGCTTGGAGCCGTGGCTCTGCACAGGGGATCCGTCCGCCCTGGCTGCTGCCCCCCGCTCAGTGCACGGGGGGTGGTCCCTGCGGCAGCCCCCCCAGCCGGCATTAACCCATTGGTCCCCGTGTGCCGTCAAGTGCCCCAGAGGACCTCGCCCACGGGCCCCAAGAACAGCCCGAACCCCGCCCGCCTCGGCACCGTGCCCAGCGGCATCCTACGGAAAAACTCGCCCGCCGCCCGCAACGGCGGCACCGAGGCCGACGCGCAGATCCTGGAGCTCAACCAGCAGGTGGGTGAGGAGCCAGAGCTGGGCTTGTCCCCGAGCCAGGCCATTGCAGATAGCTCACTCCCTCTGGCACAGAGTGCCCGAATGCCCAGGCAGCCACCAGCCATTCCAGATAGCTCAGTCCCTCTGGCACAGAGTGCCCGAATGCCCAGGCAGCCACCAGCCATTCCGGATAGCTCAGTCCCTGTGGCACAGAGTGCCCGAATGCCCAGGCAGCCACCAGCCATTCCAGATAGCTCAGTCCCTCTGGCACAGAGTGCCCGAATGCCCGGGCAGCCACCAGCCATTCTGGATAGCTCAGTCCCTCTGGCACAGAGTGCCCGAATGCCCAGGCAGCCACCAGCCATTCCAGATAGCTCAGTCCCTGTGGGGGACAGAGTGCCCGAATGCCCAGGCAGCCACCAGCCATTCCAGATAGCTCACTCCCTCTGGCACAGAGTGCCCGAATGCCCAGGCAGCCACCAGCCATTCCGGATAGCTCAGTCCCTCTGGCACAGAGTGCCCGAATGCCCAGGCAGCTCACAGCCACTGGCCACCTTTAGCAAGCTCAGTGATTCCAGCTCTTCACCGACTCTCAGCTCTCTTAGCATTCCAGCTCTTTGCTTGCTCGCTAGGGCGCCTTTGGCTGGGGCAGAAGCAGACGTGAGAGAGGAGAAGGAGAGGTCCTGGTGTTCCACAGCGATGGTTTACTGGGGAGTCTGTGAAGGGTTCCAGTGACAGCTCTTCTGTCAGATGGGCTAAAACAGCCATTTTTATAGAGTATAGGGGGATCCAAACTTGTCCAATAGTAGGGGTCAGGGAAAAGTGGCCTGTGGGGTTACAGAGATAAGCTATGGGGTGAGAAGTAGAAAACAGGAGCTTATTTTGCTGTCTCATCACAACTCAGTGGTTCCTGCTGTTAAGTCTCCGTCCTCCATGGAGCTCTTGCCAGCTCCGTGGGGTCTGCTACAGGTACGGAGGGCAGGGGTCCCTGCCAGGGGTGGGGGGCACCGGGGGGCACCGTGGGGATGGGGGCTGGAGGTTTTGAACATCTCCCTGTCCCACAGCTGATGGACCTGAAGCTGACAGTGGACGGGCTGGAGAAGGAGCGGGATTTCTACTTCAGCAAACTGCGGGACATCGAGCTCATCTGCCAGGAGCACGAGAACGAGAACAGCCCCATCATCACCGGCATCGTCAGCGTGCTCTATGCCACGGAGGTGAGGGCCGGGATGGAGCCCGCGTCCCTGGAATTCCCTGGGCAGGGAGGGACTCCCTTCCCCCCGGTTGTCCTTGTTCACTCCGTGGGCTGCCAGGGCTTTGCCACGCCGGGTGGAGGCTGGCGTGCCCAGCCGTGCCACCCCTGTTCCCCCCAGGAGGGCTTTGCCCCACCGGAGGATGACGAGCTGGAGGAGCAGCCGCCAGAGGAGCAGGACGAGTACTAGCCCCGGCCCGCGCCCCCTGCGCCCCCCGCGCCGCCCCCAGCACAGACATCGAGCTCCGAGCCCGCGCCCCGCCCGGCACACGCCACGGGCAGCTCCGGGCTGGGGAAGCACCATCTCCATCGGCAGCCGCCATCCCCCGGCGAGGAGCGCGGCTGCGCCGGGGCTGGGGCTGGGGACGGGCTCTGGCCCCGGCCGGGGCCTGCCCAGCCACCCCCTCCCCGTATTTATTTCTGTTGTCCCCCCGGTGCGAGCGAGCGCCGCGTCCCGCCCCGGTGAGAGTGAGAAGGGAGGCCCGGTCCTGGGGGCTGCTCACCTCGCTGGGACCCTCAGGGCCCCGGGACCCCCGCGGCACAGCGAGCGCCAGCCTGCTGGAGCGAGAGGCCGCGCAGCAGAGGAGAGAGAAGTGGGTTCAGCTTCCTGCGAAGGTGAAAGGGAGAGCCCAGCCCAGCGCGGCCATGGCAGCCACGGGGGTCCCGGAGAGGGGGCCGTGCTCGGCACGGCACGGCACGGCACGGAACGGCAGCGCGCCCCCTCCTCTCGCCGGCGGCCCCCGGGAGCCGGGGCTGGGCTGGGTCACCGCCAGGGCTCGCACGCCCGCCCGCCCCGGCTGCCATGTCCCCGTCGCATCGCTTGTCTGGTTCATCACTCCGGTCGCAACGCTGCATCTGTGTTCGGTTTTATTTAAATAAACTCGTGTGGTAACACTGCGTGCCGGGCGTCACTGCGGGGTCCTGCGCTCGCTGCCTGCCCCGGGGCTTCCTCGGGCTGACAGACCCGCGGCAGGACGGGGGCAGCGGGAGCGCACCCGCGGGAGGCTCTGGGACCGCAGCGTGAGGAGGGCCGGGATGAGACATTGGATAACCAGATTTATTACAGGTTAATTTGGGCTGTAAAAGGGCGGAGCGACCCCGGCACCTCCTGCCTCGGCCCGGGCGGGGTTCTGTGGGGTGCGGCACGGAGCGGGGCGGGATTTATCGGGGCAGGAACGGATCTTGGAAGGACCAGCGCCGCTCCGGCCCAGGGAACAACCAGGACAAGAGGGTCTTTGTAGAGAACGTCTGGAAGTTCTTTCTGTTCTTGAACCGGAACACCAGGGGAGAGCGCGAACGCAGTCCCCCACTACCACAAATTATGCAGTCGAGTTTCCCGCATTTGGGGAAATCGCAGGGGTCAGCACACCCGGAGTGCAAGGGATGAGCCTCGCCCTGGGAAAACCACCTGCCTGATCATGGTGTCTCCCCTGCCAGGTAAGTATGCCCCACCCGCCCCGCCGCCCGCCTGCCCTGCCCAACGCACGCCCGCCCAGCGCACGCCCGCCCCGGCCCGGCCCCGACCCCTCCCGGCCCTGCCGCGCTGCGGCCCGGCCCGCACGGCCCGGCACGGCCCGGCCCGCGCCAAGCCCGCGGACGCGCCGGGACAGCGCGGGCTTGGCGCGGGATCGGGCCCGGCATGCCGCGCGGCGGGCACAAATCTGCATGGACACGCCCACAACTCCCGCATCCATGACACCGCCCTCCGCCCCGCTGTGATTTGCATGACCACGCCCCCTCCCCAACCCCGCCTCGTGTCTCGCTCTCGTGTTGGCGCCCCCTGGCGGCGCGGCGGAGCGACTCCCGCCCGGCCCGGGCGCGTCCGGACCCTCCCGAACGGAACCGGACCCGGAACGGAACCGGACCCGGAACGGATCCCGAACGAAACCGGACCCGGGACGGAACCGGACCCGGAACAGAACCGGACCCGGAACGGATCCCGAACGAAACCGGACCCGGGACGGAACCGGACCCGGAACGGAACCAGATCCAGAACAGAACCAGTCCCCGAAGGGCCCCAGACCCGGCACGAGCAGCAGGCGCGGCGCTGTCTCTCTCTCACGGCGCTGCTCGCACTCGGTGCCAGCTCTGGGATGGGATCTCCGGGAAGGACACGGGGGGCACAGAGGGTGGGCAGTGCCCAGGGGGTGCCCAAGACACAGGAGGGAGCGCCAGGGAAGGAGAAGAGACACGAGAAATGAACAAATCTGTGCCAGGGGCAGCAATGCCCACATCTGCGCCAGGGCAGCAATGCCCAAATCTGTGCCAGGGGCAGCAATGCCCAAATCTGTGCCAGGGCAGCACACTGGCAGAAGGCGAGCCCTGAGCAGGGGCAGCTCCTGGGCTGGCATTGACACCTCCCAGATATCACAGTGGGGGCTGCAGGCAGGACGGGCTGGGCACGGACACGAGGGAAGAGCAGGAGAGGAAGAAGCTGGGCTGGGCTGGAGGGACCACAGGCATCTCCCGTCTCCCTGAACCCTCTGGGGCCGCTCGAGCCGGGAATGGAGCCCTGGATTTTATAGTGGGCACTGGAATATCCTGGTCTGGAGTTACTGGCTGTGAGGGACCGTGGAGTAACAGGGCATTGGTGGTGTTGCTGCAGCGGGAGGAAATCCCTCGGGGCAGGAAATCCTCGGGGCAGGAAATCCCTCGGACATCCCATGGCATTCGGGACTGGGAACACAAAATGACCCCGTCGCTTTCTCCACGTGCCCGAGTGCCCTTTGCCACTGCTGGGGCAGGGTTTGCTGTGCAAAACGCACAATTAACTTTTCCAAAGTAAATGCACAATTAACTTTCCCAAAGGACTCTGTTTGCATATTCCCCTGGAAATGCATGGAAAGTGCAGCTCTGCCCATTCACCCAGGAAAGTTTTAGGGTTTCTCTTTGAGTGCGGTCTTAGGAGCTCTCAGAGAACTTGTTACGCTTGAGATAGCTCAGCTACCCCGAATGGCATAAAATCAGCAGGATGGCTTCTGAGGTACTGTTGGAAACAGAAAAAGTTTTAATAAAAGGCAAAATAACAAAGCTCTTACAGAGAAAAACCGAGCCAGGGGCAAGAGGTTCTTACTCCTACTAAAACACCCCACAAAAGCGATTATTTCCTTTGTTCTCTTCTTTCTCTAGTGAATTTCCTAAGTGAAACTTTTTAGCCTGAGTCTAATTAGGTAACCTTAGGTTTGAGGTGAGATCTTAAAGGTCCTGTGACGTGTTTTTTTACCAAAGTGGGGAGAGAAACTTCTGGGCTTTTTGCCTTTTTAAACAGACACAGAATGATTTAATCAGTCCCTCAACAGAGAGCCCATTCCCACATTTGGGTGCCCTCACAGCTCCGGCTTGGGCTCTGGGGACCCTGGGGCGAGAGGGAAACGAGTGTCCCCAAAAGCTGAGCTGGGGCCGGGAGTGCAGGGGTGAGGAGAGCCCAACCGCGATGGGATGAGAGCCCCAGCGAGGGCTGGCAGTGTGAAAAGGCTCTTTGTACAGGCTGGGTTATTGCTGCGAGTCCTTTCTGTAAAAAAAGTATCTCACATAGCATAGTTTCTGTTTTAACCTTATGTTATAACCGAAAACCATATTTAACACACTACTTAAGAAAATCAATACAGCATAACTTTCTAACATAACACATATAACATTCATTTGTGTATTTGCGAAAAGCCAACCATAAAATCCGCATTTTTCGCACCCCGAACGCCGCTCGCCCGGCCGATCGTGCCCGAGGGAGCGGGAGACCCGGGAGGAGCGGGCGGAGCGGAGCGGGGGCACCGGGAGGGGCGCGGCAGCAGCGGGCAGTGCCGGGGAGAGGGAGCTCCGGCAGCGGGAGAGGCGGCCCCGAGCCCCGGCAGCGGCGGGAGCGGAGCAGGAACGGCCCGGGGCAGCGGCGGGAGCGGAGCCCGGCCCAAACCGGCCCGGTCTGAGGCAGCGGCGGGAGCGGAGCCCGGCCCGAACCGGCCCGGTCTGAGGCAGCGGCGGGAGCGGAGCCCGGCCCAAACCGGCCCGGTCTGAGGCAGCGGCTCCGCGGTCTCGGGGCTCCCGGCGGGGCCGGGCCGCAGGGGGCGGGGCTTGAGGGGAGTTGTGGGCGTGTCCATGCAGATTTGTGCCCGCCGCGCGGCATGCCGGGCCCGATCCCGCGCCGAGCCCGCGCTGTCCCGGCGCGTCCGCGGGCTTGGCGCGGGCCGGGCCGTGCCGGGCCGTGCGGGCCGGGCTGCAGCGCGGCAGGGCCGGACGGGGTCGGGGCCGGGCCGGGGCGGGCGTGCGCTGGGCGGGCGTGCGTTGGGCAGGGCAGGCGGGCGGCGGGGCGGGTGGGGCATACTTACCTGGCAGGGGAGACACCATGATCAGGCAGGTGGTTTTCCCAGGGCGAGGCTCATCCCTTGCACTCCGGGTGTGCTGACCCCTGCGATTTCCCCAAATGCGGGAAACTCGACTGCATAATTTGTGGTAGTGGGGGACTGCGTTCGCGCTCTCCCCTGGTGTTCCTGGTTAAAAACAGATCTAAAAGTGTAGTTTTCCCTGTAACCGTGCTTGAGCCGTTCGGGGTTGGGCTGTGGCCCCGAAGCCGAGCCCTTCCCGGACCGACTCAGCCGTGCTCGCTGCTGGCCGAGCTTGGAGCCCTGGCCCTGAACTGGGACAGAGCAGCCGATGGGGCTGCCACGGCCTGTCAGATTATGATTTTAGAAATTTAAGATTCTAAGTGAGGGTAGAACCAATTCATATTGAAGTTAAATATGCTAACAGTATTTAACGATTATTAGGTGCCTAAACTAAAGCTAATTGTTATATTATTAGCTTGTTTACAGTTGGAAGTGGAGCACGTGAACCGGTATAGGAGCACATTGAAACCAGTAGAACAACGCCCAGCACCGGGACTCTGTGTCAATCCATCATGAAGCAGGGGGCCTTGGATCGTGCCAGAGGGTCACAGAGACCTGATGAAGACATTCCTGACTTCATCCTCGGGACCACCGACACAATTCGAGACCACTGACGCAATTCATGAGAAGAACTGCGCACGCGTGAAGGATTAATAACCTCATTTGAATACAGCGCGGGGATGGGAGGTGCTGGTGTTGTGCATATGTACTATTTTGGAAAATAAATCGAAGGCAAAAATCCTTGTGTGGTGCGGTCACGCATTTTTGGGGATGACCCCCATCGTGCCCGCTGGTGTTATAAACACACCACTTACTGACTTTAACTAGAGAGTCTTTGTCCGCGATTTTCGGTTTTAATAATTCACTGTGGCACCGTGGATGCAACTGCTGAGTGGCCCGGGACCCTCGCGAAGGGTCGGAGGGCAGAGAGGCTCGGGGACAGCCGGGGACCAGCGGCCGGGGGAGCACACTGCCCGCAGGAACCGGCCAGCGGATCCCGTGTCTGCGGGACCAGGGAAACGCCGCGGGGAAAGGGGCGAGGTGCCGGTTCCGCCCAGCGGGCACTGCCGGGGCACTGTGGGCTCATGCAGCGGCAGAGACAGCGCAGCGACGTGCGGGGAGCGCTGATGGCCCTGAATCCTGCTGAGATCCACGGGAGCTTTGACTGCGGGATGAGTGTATAGAGTGAGCACAGGATGGGCTGGGGAGGATTCGTGATGGTTCGATATTAAATTACGCCTTGGATATGTTAAATCTGTCTTTAACCAGAAAAACCAGGGGAGAGCGCGAACGCAGTCCCCCACTACCACAAATTATGCAGTCGAGTTTCCCGCATTTGGGGAAATCGCAGGGGTCAGCACACCCGGAGTGCAAGGGATGAGCCTCGCCCTGGGAAAACCACCTGCCTGATCATGGTGTCTCCCCTGCCAGGTAAGTATGCCCCACCCGCCCCGCCGCCCGCCTGCCCTGCCCAACGCACGCCCGCCCAGCGCACGCCCGCCCCGGCCCGGCCCCGACCCCGCCCGGCCCTGCCGCGCTGCGGCCCGGCCCGCACGGCCCGGCACGGCCCGGCCCGCGCCAAGCCCGCGGACGCGCCGGGACAGCGCGGGCTCGGCGCGGGATCGGGCCCGGCATGCCGCGCGGCGGGCACAAATCTGCATGGACACGCCCCCAGCCTCTCGCAAGGCTCCGCCCCTGCCAGGTCGAGGCGGTTCTGGAAGCGGCGGCGCGAACACAGTGGACACGCCCCCTCAATGACCCCGCCCACTTTGAAACGTCACCAGCGTCGCTCCCCTCAAGCCCCGCTTCTTTCCCGCCATGGAGGCCGCTCTGTGGGCGGGGTCTCAGAGGAGGCGGTGCCCTGTGCTGATCCCGCCCCTCGGGGGGCGGGGCCATGCCCGCCCTGTCACGTTTCCCGGCGAGGCGGGGCGGGGACGTGGCAGCCGGCACGAGCGGCGCGTATCCCCGGGCTCAGCCAATCGGCGGCAGCCGCGCGCGCACGCGCCCTGGCCCCGGCCCGGCGCCGCCCGTGGCGCTCCGGGTCTCGATGGCGGCGGCGAGAGCGGCCCCGGGCACCGGCACGGCCGGCGCCGCTCCCGGCCGCTGGGAGGTGGTGCGCAAGGGCCGCCGGGGGCCCGCGGGCGGCGCCGGCAGCCGCCGTGCCCTGGGAGAGGCCAACGCCGGTCGCGCTCTCCCTGTGCCCGGTGAGTGCCAGCGCCCGCGGGCCCCGGTGCGGCGGGCGGGGTCCCGTGGCTCCGGGGGCGCTGTGTGTGGGGCACCGGGGGTCTCGCGTGGGGCGGCCGGGGGTCCCCGGTGGGTCCCGGGGAGAGGCGGGTGTAGCTGTGGGGCTCTCCGGGGATCCCGCCGGTACCGGAGCGGCAGCCGGGGCCGGGCGGGCTCCCCGGGCCTGGCGGTGGAGCCCCGGGCGCGCATCGCGGTCCGTGCGGGTGCTGTGCGCGACCCCGGGGCCCTGCACCGGCCAGGAGCCGCCGTTCGCTCCGGTACCCCGGCTCCCTCCCCGTGCCCTCGTGTCGCCGCTGCCCGCGGCGCTCCCGTCACCGTGTCCCCGTCCCCGTGTCCCCGTGTCCCCTCCGCAGCTCCCATCGCCACCTCCAGCACCATCTTCCAGCTGGGCTTCGAGCGGGCGCTGCGCAAGCAGAACAAGGAGCAGGTGCCCCCGGCCGCGGCCCCCGAGCCGCCGCAGCGGAAGCAGCACGGCGGTAAGAGCGGCAAGAAGGCACCGGGCAGCGACAGGGGAACGGCCCCGGGCCGGAGCCGCTCGCTGGAGGAAGCCATGAAAGCCGTGAGTGTGCCCTTGAGCGGTGGGACGTGGCTGAAGGGGCTCTCTGGTTGCCCGTGGCTGAAGGGGCTCTCTGGTTGCCCGTGGCTGAAGGGGCTCTCTCGTTCCCCGTGGCTGAAGGGGCTCTCTGGTTCCCCGTGGCTGAAGGGGGTCTCTCGTTCCCCGTGGCTGAAGGGGCTCTCTCGTTCCCCGTGGCTGAAGGGGGTCTCTCGTTCCCCGTGGCTGAAGGGGCTCTCTGGTTGCCCGTGGCTGAAGGGGCTCTCTGGTTCCCCATGGCTGAAGGGGCTCTCTCGTTCCCCTCATCGCTGCCGTGTCTGGGAGGATCCCCGAGGAAGCCTCTGATGGCTGAACCTCCTCCCTGTCCCGCTGGTGGGGCCCTGGGAGTCGCTGGTGCAGCTGCTGTGCCCTGGCCGGCTCTGCAGAACCTGTCTGTCTGTCTGTCCTACCTGTCCTGGTCGTGTCTGGGCACGGAGGGTTCCAGAACTGGCCGAGGCAGGCTGGGTTGGGGTGATGTGTCCCTGGGCTGGCAGGCACTGCTGGCTCAGCTCCTCCTCATCCCCCCTGTGCCCTGGGACCTCCACTGCCCCCAAATGAGGGGGGGGTTCCCTCTGCATCCCCCTGCCCTGGGTGGGGTTCTCTGCATGGTTCCAGTATCCCTGCACATCCCGTTTTGCCCGCAGTGACAGGAGTGTGTGGCATTCCCGTGCTCCCTGGGGAGGCAGGGCAGCCAGAGCTCAGGGGACAGCCACTGTCACCTCACTGGGACAGGTGTCATTCCCTGTGTGGCACCAGCTGGTTTGTGTGGAATTCCTCTCACGAGGTGGGGCTGCCCAGGGTCACCTGGCTCAGTGAGGCAAGGGGAATGCACTGTCACAGCCCTGAGCCTTGCAGCAGGCCCTGCTGGAGCTCAGGTGAGGTTGCCCAGGGTCACCTGGCTCAGTGAGGCAGGGGGAATGCACTCTCACAGCCCTGAGCCTTGCAGCAGGCCCTGCTGGAGCAGCCCCACAGAGCAGCAGGTGTCAAAGCAGGGAGGGACATGCCTGGGTGGCAGTGCAGGAGGGGTGGGAGCTGCTGCTGCCTGGCGTGGTGCTGAGGGCTGTTCTCCAGGTGGGTTTGGCTGCTCAGGGCTGTGTGCTCCCTGCCTGGGGGCTCTGGCTGTGCAGTGTGCAGCAGCCGTGGCTGGCATCAGCCCAGGTCTCTGCTGGCCGTGCTTTGGGTGATGGGCCATGCAGCTCCAGGGTGTTCCATGTGGATGGAGCTGGAAGCATCGCCCTCCATGCCCCTTGGGACCCAGAGTGAGCTGTCTCCTCCCTGCGCTGCTTGCCCGGTCCTGCTCACCCTGGCTGAGCCTGTCTGTCTGTCTGTCTGTCTGTCCCTGGCAGCTGGACCTGGCGGAGCTGCAGAAGGAGCTGCAGAAGAGCCGCAGCGTGTTCCCTGAGAACCCCTCGGTGTGGGTGAAGGACCTGGCTGGGTACCTCAACTACAAGCTGCAAGCACCCAGGAGTGACCCCGTGCTGAGCCAGCACCCTCACGGTGAGTGTGCTGCTGCCCTGGGCGTGCTGGGGATGGGGAGCAAAAGTGGGGAACAAAACTGGCTCTGGGACAGACAGCCTTCTCTTGTCACAGACACACTGACGCTGCCCGTGCTCTGGGCTGTCCCCACAAGGACAGACAGCCTTCTCTTGTCACAGACACACTGATGCTGCACCTGCAAACTGGGGCTCCCCCAGCAGTTTTCTGGCTGTGAGGAAGGTAGATCTGAGTGTTGCAGAGAACAAATACCATCAGAATGGGTGCAGAGTTCTCTGCAGCACAGAGAAGCATTTATATTATATGATACTACATTATATTAAAGAATACTGTACTAAAGAACACAGAAAAGATACTTACTGAATGGTAAGAATCTAATTATGAAAACTTGTGATTCTCTCCAGAGTGCCAACACAGCTTGGCCCTGATTGGCCAAAGAGTCAAAACAACTCACAGCAGAATCACCTGGGGGTGGTTCAGAATCAGGATCTGGGGGTGCAGGGGGACAGGGGAACCCCAAACCCAGCTCTGGGGGTGCAGGGGGGCAGGGGGTACCCCAAAGCCAGCTCTGGGGCTGCAGGGGAACCCCAAACCCCGAATCCAATGGAACAATCACCTGTGGGTAAACAATCTCCAAACACATCCCACATGAGCAAACCACAGGAGAAGCAAATGAGATAAGGATTGTTTTCCTTTTCTCTGAGGCTTCTCAGCTTCCCAGCAGAAAAATGCTGAGCAAAGGGAGTTTTTCAGAGAATGTGAATGCCACAGGGTCCCTGGGGAGGAGGCCAGGGCTGCCCAGCTGGGATGAGGATGAGGATGAGGCACTCCCTGTGCTGTCTCACACTGGGCTGGTTCCTCAGCCCTGCTGGAGCTGTGCAGAGCAGGGTCTCACTGAACTGTCCCCTCTCCTCCCCCAGACTACCCGTACTGCCTGGTGGGCAAGGAGCTCAGGAACATCATCCGCTCCCTGCTGGCCAAGGCCTCCGACGTCCTGGAGCTCTTCTTTGACCACTGCATCTACACCATGCTGCAGGAGCTGGACAAGGCCCAAGGTGAGCTCCCCGTGCTCCCCAGTGCCTGCCCCTCCCTGCCTCTCCGGGGTTCCTCACGGAGGCCGTGCTGAGCAGGAGCTCCCCGCTCTGCCTTCCAGGGGAGTCCCTGCACGGCTACAGGATCTGCATCCAGGCCCTGCTGCTGTACCGGCCCCGCATCGCCACCACCAACCTGGGCAAGGTCAGCTGGGCGGGGCTGCCTTTGGCTGGGGGGGCTGTAAACCTGGGGGGCTGCTCCCGCACCCCGCTGCACAGAGCCCTCGGACCCCTCTGCCCTCCTCTGCAGAGGGACCGGGGTCCCCAGTGGGCTCTGCCTGCCCTGCCCACAGCCCTGCACCCCCAGAGCGGGGTTTGGGGGTTTCTCTGTCCCCCTGCACCCCTAGGGTTGGGTTTGGGGTTCCCCCTGCACCCCCAGAGCTGAGTTTGAGATATCCCCTGCACCCCCAGGGCTGGGTTTGGGGTTTCCCCTGCACCCCTAGAGCTGGGTTTGGGATATCCCCTGTTCCCCTGCACCCCCAGAGCTGACTTTGGGGTTCCCCCTGTCCCCCTGCACCCCCAGGGCTGGGTTTGGGATTCCCCCTGCACCCCCAGAGCTGGGTTTGGGGTTCCCCTTGCACCCTCAGACCTGGCTTTGGGGTTCCCCCTGCACCCCTAGAGCTGGGTTTGGGATATCCCCTGTCCCCCTGCACCCCCAGAGCTGGGTTTGGGGTTCCCCCTGTCCCCCTGCACCCCCAGAGCTGGGTTTGGGATTCCCCCTGCACCCTCAGACCTGGCTTTGGGGTTCCCCCTGCACCCCTAGAGTTTGGGATATCCCCTATCCTCCTGCACCCCCAGGGCTGACTTTGGGGTTCCCCCTGTCCCCCTGCACCCCCAGGGCTGGGTTTGGGGTCCCTCTATTGCCCCAGAATGGCCCCTGGTCTCACCTGCAGCTGCAGGTCCCTTCCAGGGGCTGGGGGCTGCTGGTGCCATGGCTGCAGGTGTGGTTGGGCTGGGTGGGTGGCACTGTGCCCACTGGGGTGCCCTCTGTCCCACAGTCCCTGGGGGTGCTGGGGATAGATGGGTGGCACTGTGGGTGGCACTGTTCCCACTGAGGTCCCTCTCTCCCCAGTACCTGGAGGGGATGGGATGGGATGGGATGGGATGGGATGGGATGGGATGGGATGGGATGGGATGGGATGGGATGGGATGGGATGGGATGGGATGGGATGGGTGGCACTGTGGGTGGCACTGTTCCTGAGGTCCCTCTCTCCCCAGTACCTGGAGGTGCTGCGCTCCCAGCAGAGCCGGCCGGCCAAGTGCCTGACCGTGCTCTGGGCGCTGGGGCAGGCCGGCTTCACCGACCTCCACGAGGGCCTGAAAGGTGAGAGCCAGTGTGGGATCCCCTCCTGGGACTGGCAGCGCCCTCCCCTTGTGCTGCTGGTGCTGCTGAGGGCTGGGGAAGGGCTGGGAAGGATCCTCAGGTGCAATTCCCCGGGCTGGGTGTGAGAGAGCCATCCTGCCTGGAAGGACAGGCGGTGTGCTGCTCCTCTGCCCCGGGGCCATTCCCAGGGATGTGCCTGCTGTCCCTGGTGCTCTGGGTGCAGCACAGCCCGGCAGAGCCTCCCTGCTGTCCCTGCAGTGTGGCTCGGTGTCATGCTCCCGGTGCTCGGCATCAAGTCCCTGTCTCCGTACGCCGTCTCCTACCTGGACCGGCTCCTGATGTGAGTGAGTGACCCCCCCTTTGCCCTGGGGCTCTGCACTGCCCGTGCCAGGCCCCAGCAGCTCAGGCCTCTCTTGTGCAGGATGCACCCCAACCTCACCAAAGGCTTCGGCATGATCGGCCCCAAGGACTTCTTCCCCCTCCTGGACTTCGCCTTCATGCCCAACAACTCGCTGTCCCCCAGGTGCGCCGCTCCATCCGGGCACGGGCGGGCGCAGGGAGCCCTGGTGCCCCCCCGGTGCCCACCATCAGCCCCGTGTCTGTCCCCAGCCTGCAGGAGCAGCTGCGGCGCCTGTACCCGCGGCTGAAGGTGCTGGCGCTGGGCGCCCGGCCCGAGGCTGCCCTGCACACCT
Organism: Ammospiza nelsoni; assembly: GCF_027579445.1. Classification (NCBI taxonomy): domain Eukaryota; kingdom Metazoa; phylum Chordata; class Aves; order Passeriformes; family Passerellidae; genus Ammospiza; species Ammospiza nelsoni. The sequence goes on from NC_080635.1 coordinate 115,048,494, forward strand.
ACTTCCCCTCCTTCCTGTCCCGCGCCACGCCCGCCTGCCCGCCCGCCATGAAGGAGGAGGTGAGCCCGGAACGGCCAGGGAGGGGGTTGGAAATGGTTATAGAGGTAGTGGAACAACTGGGGCGCCATGGAGAGGTGGCAGTGCTGTCAGGAGAGGTGGCAGTGCTCTCAGGAGAGGTGGCAGTGCTGTCAGGGTGCAGAGGTGGCAGTGCTCTCAGGAGAGGTGGCAGTGCTGTCAGGGTGCAGAGGTGGCAGTGCTGTCAGGGTGCAGAGGTGGCAGTGCTGTCAGGAGAGGTGGCAGTGCTGTCAGGGTGCAGAGGTGGCAGTGCTCTCAGGGTGCAGAGGTGGCAGTGCTGTCAGGAGAGGTGGCAGTGCTGTCAGGGTGCAGAGGTGGCAGTGCTCTCAGGGTGCAGAGGTGGCAGTGCTCTCAGCAGGATGGGGATGGCAGGGCAGGTGGAATAGGGGTCTCTGAGTCAGGCTCATAAGCTCCTGCAGATCTGTTTTAGAGCTAAGATAGCTCAGTGTGAAAAACGCCAATCACTTCCTTTTAAAATTTTTAAAGTTTAATAGTAAGAAAATGGTTATAAAATAGTAATATGATTAGAGTAATGTAAATTTGTACAATTAGGATTAGGACAATATGAGACAATAAAAACAAAGAGTTACGGATGTCCAGGTACCTCTTTCTGGGCAAAATAAGCCAAATAAAGGACACACATTAACAGAGGATTAACCCTTAAAAACAATAACCTGTTGCATATTCATACACCTCATCCATGATGCATAAATTCCATTCAAACACGGGACTCTGTCTGGGCAGTGTCAGCTCCTTCCTCTTAATCCTAACTGCATCTCCAGGGCTGAGCGAGGCAGGAAGAAATTTGTTTCTTCTGATAAGGGAGCAATAAATTCTCTTTCTCTGAAAGATTCAGATGTCCTGTGGCTGCTATCTCAGTGAGAGTATCTCACTCCTCTCTTTAAAAAAGTATCTTACATAGCATAATTTCTATTTTAACATTATGTTATAAACTAAAACTATAGTTAACACACTACTTAAGAAAATTAATACAGCATAACTTTCTAACATAACCCATATAATATTAATTTTAATGTTTGCAAAAAGCCAACCATAAAATACATGTTTTTCACACTCAGCTACCTTAGAAGGCTGAAAATCAGCAGGATGGCTTCTGTGGTAGTGTTGGAAACAAAAAGGTTTTAATAAAAGGCAAAATAACAAAACTCTTTACAGAGAAAAACTGAGCTAGGTGTAAGAGGTTTTTGTTCTTGGTAAAACACCTCAGAAAAGGGATTGGTTTCTTTGTTTTCTTCTTTTTCTGGTAAATTGCTCAGGTGGGACTTTTTGGCTCTTGGCTAGTTGGCCATCCTTAATTTTCAGGTGAAGTCCCCCAGGTCCTATGAGATGTCTTTTCACTTAATTCAGGAGAGAAACTTGTGGGCTTGTTTCCTTTTTAAGGGGACAAAGGAGAGTTTTGTCACTCTGTCAGCAGGGAGACATTGCTGTAGGCAGGGGTCTGCTGCCTGCTCCCAGGGGATAGGAATCAGCAAATCCTGGAATGGTTTGGGTGGCAGAGCCCTTGGAGCCCATCCAGTTCCACCCCTCTGTGGGCAGGGGTGCTGCAGCTCTGTCTGGTGCCTCTGTGGCACCTGTGGGGTGAGGGTCACCCCTAAGGAGCTGCTGTGCCCCCTCCCCAGCTCCTGACCTCCCTGAGCCAGTGCCTGAGCCTGGACCCGCTGAGCTTCAGCGTCTGGAGGCAGCTCTACACCAAGCACCTCGCCCAGTCCAGGTCAGTGCACGCTGTGGGGGCCCTGCGCCCACCTGCAGAGCCTCTGGCACACCTGAGTTCCTCTGGGAGCTCCGGAGCCAGCCCTGTGTTCTCCTCACCCACAGCTTGCTGCTGAACCACCTGCTGCAGTCCTGGGAGAGCAGCAGCAAGAAGGTAGGGCTGGGCAGGGGCACGGGGCGGCTGTGGGCTGGGACAGTGTCCCCGTGCTGCTGGGACAGCTCCTGAGCTGGCAGTGTCCCCATGGCAGCTGGGACAGTGTCCCTGTGCTGGTGGGACAGCTCCTGAGCTGGCAGTGTCCCCATGGCAGCTGGGACAGTGTCCCTGTGCTGGTGGGACAGCTCCTGAGCTGGCAGTGTCCCCATGGCAGCTGTGGGCTGGGACAGTGTCCCCGTGCTGCTGGGACATGTCCTGAGCTGGCAATGTCCCTGTGTTGCTCTGAGAGCTCCCTGAGCTGGCAATGTCCCCATGGCACCCACCCTTGCCCTCCTGGTGCCGTGGCAGCCCAGGGGGCTCTGTGGGGTCCAGGGGGTCCTGACACAGCCCCTGCTGTGCCCAAGGTGCAGCAGTCCCTGCAGGAAACGGTTCGCTCCTTCAAGGTGACAAACGAGGAGCTGGCAGCCAGGGGGGCTGGAGGGGACACGGACGTGGCCGCCTGTGACACTGCCTGCAAGGTGAGGGACAGGAGGGAACGGGACAGGGGGGGACGGGATGGGACAGGCGGTAGCCAGCAGCCAGGCTGGGATCTCAGCTCTGTGCTGGGGCTCTGGCCAGCCCCTCCTGCTGCTGGCCACGTGCAGGGCCAGGGCCCCGTGGTGACACGCACGCAGGACACGCTGGGGACAGATGTGCTGGTCCCTGTCCAACCCCAGCTGCTCAGCAGATGTCTCTGTCCCCTCAGATGTGTCTTTCCTGCTTGGGAATGACAGACTTAGTGCAGGAAGCGTGGCCATGTGTTTTTGCATCCTTCCTGCCACATCTGGCAAAGTGACCTCTCACTTAAGACACTGTGCAGCAGAAATGAATGAAAGTTGGAGAGCACAGGCAGAGCTGTGCTCTGATAGCCCACACAAACCCCAGTCCGTGCAAGGGTCACTCTGAGCACTGTGGATAACTGAGCTCTCTCTGGCAGGAGCAGGGAGGCCGGGGCTGGGTGGTGCTGCTGTGCTGGAGCTCCCCGTGCCAGGAGCCGGCGGTGGCAGTGACAGGGCCATGTCCTCCCCCTGTGCAGGAGCTGCTGTGCAAGATGAGGGGCCGGGGCCTGCCCTGGGCCCGGCTGCTGCTCGTGCTGCTGCTGCTGGCTGCTGGATTCCTGCTGCACGACGTGCACACACACGGCTCCTTCCAGGGTAGGCTGGGCGCTCACGGGCTCACCCAGGGTCAGAAATGCTCTGGGGGCACCGGGCAGCCCCCAGCACTGCCAGGCCACCCCTGTCCCCGTCCCCAAAGTGCCACATCCACGTGGCCTTTAAACCCCCCATGGGATGGGAGCTCCACCATGGCCCTGGGCAGCCTGCACAGCCCTTGCTGGGAAGGAACTGGGTTTTGTTTGCTACCTAAACCTTCCCTGTCACAAAAACCCTTTCTGGGAAGGAACTGGGTTTTGTTTGCTACCTAAACCTTCCCTGTCACAAAAAACCCTTGCTGGGAAGGAACTGGGTTTTGTTTGCAACTTAAACCTTCCCTGTCACAAAAACCCTTGCTGGGAAGAAGCTGGGTTTTGTTTGCAACCTAAACCTTCCCTGTCACAAGCTTGAGGCTTTTTCCCCTTGCCCAGGAGTGATCCTGCTCCCTGGGATCCCTCCTGTGGCTCTTTCCCCTCCATGTCCCTGCCTGTGTCCTGTGGCTGCTGTGAGCAGTGGGGCCTGTCCGTCTGTCCAGCTGGGGGATGGAGGTGCTGCAGCACTGCCTGTTCCCCTTTGGGAGGGTCTGCTCAGGGGATTCTGTCTGTCTGTCCCCTCCTGGAGCATCTCCCGAGGGCTTCCACAGCACAGCTCGAGCCGTGTGCCCCCCCAGGGCCCTTGGGGACAGACAGACAGGTGTCAGGGGACAGACAGACAGGCAAGGCCACTCAAGGAGCTCACCTTTGTCTTGCAGCCTCGTCCTGTGCCCGGCTGCTGCACTCCTCCGGCGTGCTGCCCGTGTCGCAGCTGGCCTGGCAGAAGGTGTCCCGTGCCAGCCTGCAGGGCTACAGGTGTGTGACACCCCTGGGTGCCTCCTGGGGCTGGGATGGGGCTCTTGGGCAGCCCACGAGGGCTGGGCAGGGAGCTGGGACTGTTCCCAGCCCTGCCTGAGCCATTCCAGCTCACCCTGGAGCTGTTCCTGTTCCCATCCCTGCCTGAGCCATTCCAGCTCACACTGGAGCTGTTCCCATCCCTGCCTGAGCCATTCCAGCTCACACTGGAGCTGTTCCTGTTCCCAGCCCTGCCTGAGCCATTCCAGCTCACACTGGAGCTGTTCCCATCCCTGCCTGAGCCATTCCAGCTCACACTGGAGCTGTTCCTGTTCCTGCCTGGGCCATTCCAGCTCACACTGGAGCTGTTCCCATCCCTGCCTGGGCCATTCCAGCTCAGACTGGAGCTGTTCCTGTTCCCATCCCTGCCTGAGCCATTCCAGCTCACACTGGAGCTGTTCCTGTTCCCTGCCTGAGCCATTCCAGCTCACGCTGGAGCTCTGCCCCATTCACCCCGTGCTGGCAGCTCCGTGCCCTCTGTGTGGGTGCCCCCGGTGCCCTGCCCAGCCCTGCCCTCACCCGAGGCTCCGTTGCAGGTGGCTGGAGCGCAGCCTGGCCCAGCACGGCGCCGTGGCCCTGTCGGTGCTGTGGCCGCAGCTGGAGCTGCTCTGGAGCACCGCCGGGGAGGTGGCCTGGGCTGTGACCCAGCAGGGCTGTGCCCTGCTCGCCTGGCTCCACGGCAGCCTGCCCTGCCTCGGCGACTGGGTGAGTGGGGTGGGCACAGGGGGTGCCCCTGGGGTGGCATCAGGGTCACGGAGCGTGGGTGCCCTGTCTGCTGGGTGCTGCAGAAAAGGGAGCCTGGGGAGGGTGGAGCTTGCTGGGTTCCCTGTGGCAGGAGGGAAATAATGACTCTGACTCCATGTTTTTAGAAGGCTAATTTACTATTGTTATAATCTATATTAGATTATAAAAGGATAATTATACTAATGTGTATAAAGTAATATATATAAATAATGTAAAAATAATAATTATATTATTTTATAATTAATTATTAATATAGATAATATAATATAATATAATATAATATAATATAATATAATATAATATAATATAATATAATATAATATTTAATATGTTCGATTATTAAATAATACCATACTAAAACTATACTAAAGAATAGAGGAAGGATACATACAGAAGGTTTAACAAGATGCTAATTAAAAACTCGTGACTCTCTCCTCAGAGTCCTGACACATGATTGGTCATTGAGTCAAAACAATTCACACTAAATTAATGAACAATTCACAGGTTGGATGAACAATCTCCAACCACATTCCAAAGCAGCAAAACCCAGGAGAAGCAAATGAGATAATACTGTTTTCCTTTTTCTCTGAGGCCTCTCAGCTCCCCAGGAGTGAAATCCTGGCCAAGGGATTTTTCCAGACAATGGGGCAGTGACGGGGGGAGCTCTGGGCCGCTGGGGAGGGAGCGAGGGGTGAGATGGGGGTGTCACAGGTGTGCTCACCCCACACCACCTGTGCTCCCCAGCTGCAGAGCCGGCTGCCCGAGGTGCTGCTGCACCTGGCCGAGTGTGCCCGGGAGCTGCTGCACTTCCTGCTGCACAGCTGCCTGCTGCCGCTGCTGCAGGGCCTGGCTGCGCTGCTGCAGCGGGGCTGGCAGCGCTGCCTCGACTCCTGCAGGTGAGCAGGTGCCCCCTGGGCGTCCTTCCCCTGGGCTCTGTGCCTGTCCCTGTGCCCTGCCCTGCCCAGGGGTCCCCTGTGCCCCCCGTGTCCCTGATCCCTGCTGGCCCTGACCCCAGTCAATCCCCTGTCCTTGTTCCAGCGGGGACGTGACGTGGCAGTGCGTGAGGGACCACCTGATGAGCTTCACCTATTCCTCCTGGCTGTACGTGCAGGACGCCACCCTGGCCCTCAAGGACTGGGCCCTGGCCGTGATTTCTGGGCACTGAAATCACACGCCGTGTTCTGGCTGCCCGGGGTGCAGCAGGGCACGGGCAGTGCCCGCAGGAACTTTGGGTCCCATCGGGGCTTTTGGGGAGGTTTGTGTTTTTGGGGGCCGGGCAAACGCACGCCCAGGTTTCTCCACACCCTGTGACCGCTCTGGCTTTCCCTGTCCCGCTGTCCCTGGGGGGTGATCCCCATCCCCTCGTGTTCTGCCTGCTCACAGGGTCAGGGGTGGACACCTGGAGCCCCTCACCTTCCCACCCCTTCCCACCAATGAATGAACTGATTTATTTTATTATTTTTTCCTTAGAATTGCTCTGTATGCTTTATATTTCTTCCTGGTTGAAGATGGCCGTGTGTGTGATGGGGAGGGACGGGCTGTCCAGACCCCCCTGCACCCCCAGTCCCACCCACCCCGGGGGGGCAGTGCCAGGGCTGGGGGGGTTTATGGGGGTCCAGGGAGCTGCTGGTGCCACCCCATGGGTGGGACTGGGGTTGGCGTGTTTGTGTGGGGTGGGGAGGTGTCAGGTTCGACCCCTGCCTCTGTTCATGTTTGTGTGTCACCTCTGTGGGGGTGTGTCACCCATGGGGGTGTGTCACCCATGGGGGTGTGCACAGGGGTCGGGAGTGCCTGTGTTCTTACAGGTGTGCAAAGGCACCTGTGTGTGCCTCTGTGCTCACCCACGTGTGGGCACGTTCGGGTGTCTCCGTGCCTCCATGCACACCTGTGCTCCGTGTGTGTGTGTCTGTGCACGGCCACGTCCTGTCACACCCCTGTGTCCATTCACATCCTCGTGTGCACTCACACCTTACTGTTCAGTCACACCCAGTGTCCACTCACACCGCAGTGTCCACTCATACCCACTGTCACTCTGTCTGCTCACACCCACTGTCCAGTCACACCCACTGTCTGGTGACACCCCCTGTCCACTCATACCCAGTGTCCAGTCATGCCCATTGTCCACTCACACCCCTGTGTCCATTCACACCCACTGTCCACGCACACTCGGTGCCCACTCAAACCCACTGTCCACTCACACCCAGTGCCCACGCACACCCAATGCTCACTCACACACCCAGTGTCCCGTCACAGCCAGTGTCCGGTCACACCCCCTGTCCACTCTGTCCGGTCACTCCGGTCCCCTCTGGGGACGCGGCCGGCGCGGAGCCCAGCGAGGGGCGTGGCCCTGGTCACAAGGGGCGTGGCCCGCGCGATTTGGGGCGTGGTCTGTCTGCCGGAGAGGGGCGTGGTCGAGATGGGCGGCTGCCCCGGTGCCGCTGCGGCCGTTGCCGAGGCGCCAGCCAATGGACGGGCAGGTTGCTGGGAGGCGGCAGCCAATGGCCGCGCGCGTTGCTGTTGCCGGGCGGCCCGTACCGGCCGTGCCGCGGCCGTCCCGGGGCGATGCCGGTCCCGGCCGTGCCATGGAGATGCCAGGGGCCATGGACATCCGCTGCGGGGGTCTGCTCTTCAGCTCCCACTTCGACTCGGGCAACCTGGCACACGTGGAACAGGTGCGGCCTACAGAGCCGGGGGGCGGCCCCGCCGCCCGCGGCAGCGCTCTGCCCGCCGCCGACTACGAGTTCAACGTGTGGACGCGGCCCGACTGCGCCCACACTGAGTATGAGAACGGCAACAGGTACGGCTGGCCGGGGAACCGGGAAGGGCCGATGGGACCGGCCGGGCTCCGCGGGGATTCATTCCCGGGGAAAGGTCCTGGCGGGGGCCCGGGAGCGGCTGCTGCGGGTGGGGCTGAGGTGGAAGGGGCAGCGGCGGTTCCCTGGGAGGGGGCTCGGGGGGTCGGTGTCCGCGCCGGGGGGTCTGACGGGCTCCGGCGGTACCGGGTGGGGGTGGGTACCTCGGGAGGAGGGAGCGGTGGGGCCGGGGGTGCCCTGGGAGGGGGTTCGGGGGTCCGGTTCCGCCCGCCGGGGCTCAGACAGCTCCCGGTGGGGCCCGGAGTGCCCTGGGAGGGGGTTCGGGGGTCCGGTTCCGCCCGCCGGGGCTCAGACAGCTCCCGGTGGGTACGGAGGCAGCGGAGAGCTCGGCGAGCCGCGGGCTGGGGCTGAGCGCCGCCGCTGCTCCCTTTGCCAGGTCCTGGTTCTACTTCAGCGTGAGCGGGGGCGCCCCGGGGAAGCTGATCAAGCTGCACATCCTCAACATGAACAAGCAGAGCCGGCTGTACGCGCAGGGCATGACCCCCTTCGTGCGCACGCTGCCCGTGCGGCCGCGCTGGGAGCGCATCCAGCAGCGGCCCAGCTTCCAGGTGAGCACCGGCGGGGACCTGTGCAGGCAGGGACATGAGCCTGGAGGGACCCTGTGCATGCAGGACCCTGTGCATGCAGCACCCTGTGCAGGCAGGGACATGTGCATTCAGGACCCTGTGCAGGCAGGGACACGTGCATTCAGGACCCTGTGCATGCAGGACCCTGTGCATGCAGGACCCTGTGCAGGCAGGGACATGTGCATTCAGGAGTCTGTGCATGCAGGACTCTGTGCATGCACGGACACGTGCATTCAGGACCCTGTGCATGCAGGACCCTGTGCAGGCAGGGACACGTGCATTCGGGACCCTGTGCATGCAGGACCCTGTGCATGCACGGACACGTGCATTCAGGACCCTGTGCATGCAGGACTCTGTGCAGACAGGGACATATGCCTGGAGGGACCCTGTGCATTCAGGACCCTGTGCATGCAGGACCCTGTGTATGCAGGGACACGTGCATTCAGGACCCTGTGCATGCAGGACTCTGCATGCAGGACCCTGTGCAGGCAGGGACACGTGCATTCAGGACCCTGTGCATGCAGGACCCTGTGAATTCAGGACCCTGTGCATGCAGGACCCTGTGCATGCAGGACCCTGTGCATGCAGGGACACGTGCATTCAGGACCCTGTGCATTCAGGACCCTGTGCATGCAGGACCCTGTGCATGCAGGACCCTGTGCATGCAGGGACACGTGCATTCAGGACCCTGTGCATGCAGGGACATGTGCATGCTGGGCTGGCTCTGCCCCCGGGCCGTGTCTGTGGGAGCAGCGGGGGCTGTGCTGGGCTGGCTGTGCCCCTGGGCCGTGCCCAGCCCTCTCCCTGGTGTCCCTGGCAGGTGGTGGAGGCGCAGTTCGTGCTGTCCTTCGTGCACCGCTTCCTGGAGCGTGGCACCGTCACCTACTTTGCCTTCTGCTACCCCTTCTCCTACACGGAGTGCCAGGACATGCTCAAAGAGCTGGATCGCCGCTACCAGGACTGCAGGCACATGTCCCCCAGCAGGTGTGCCCCCCACTTTCTCCTTCCTGGCCTTTGTCCCGCCTTCCTGGGCCGTGCCTGCTTGGGGTTTTTCCCCTGAGAAAGCTCTGTCTGCAGCAGGAGGGTCTCTGTGCCCTCCCCAGAGCTGCCTGGCCTGTGCTCCTCTGTGCCCCAGCTCTGCACAAGCAGCTTGCCCTGAGCCACCCACGGGGTTCCAGAGGATCCCTATTGTTCTGGAGCCATCCCTCCTGCCAGAATGGGTCACCTCGTGGTGGGATGAGTCCCTCAGTGCCCTGTCCCTCCTGCTGGCAGGCATTATCTCCCCTATGGGATGACCTGACCTTCTGTGCCTGTCTGGCTGTGCCCGAGCTGATCCCCCGCTGCTGCCACAGCTGGGTTTGGGGAGGGCAAACCCAGCCCTGGGCCCCCCTCCTCACCCTGAAGGAAGGGCTGCTCGTGCTCCCAGCAGGCTCTGGGGGTGTCCAGCAGCAAACAGCCCAGATGTGGGGTGCTCCTTGTGGGGCTGGGGCTGTGAGTGTGGGCAGCATTCCCCACCCAGCTGGGAGCCCCTGGGGCTGGCTGAGATCCCCTCTCCCCCCCAGCCCCCTGGACTCGGTCTATTACCACCGGGAGCTGCTGTGCCACTCTCTGGACAAGCTGCGTGTGGACCTGCTGACCATCACCTCGTGCCATGGCATGCAGGAGAAGCGGGAGCCCCGGCTGGACAAGCTTTTCCCAGACACCAGCACACCCCGGCCTCACTGCTTCACTGGAAAGAGGGTGAGACACCACGCTGGGCTGAGCTGGGGGCCAGCTGCCCCTGTGGTGGCCCCTTTCTGCAGCCCCCATGGCTCTGACCAGAATGGCATTGTGGCCCCAAGGGCTGGAGCGTCTGGGCAGAGGTGGTGGAGCAAAGTCTGTGAGACCCTTTGCTTTTGGGGTATCCTAGGGCAGGCAGGACACCCCCCTCAGCCCGGCTGTTTGTCCCCAGGTGTTTTTCCTCAGCAGCAGAGTCCACCCAGGAGAAACCCCCTCCAGCTTTGTCTTCAATGGCTTCCTGGACTTCATCCTGCGGGAGAAGGACCCCCGGGCGCAGATGCTGCGGCGCATGTTCGTGTTCAAGCTGATCCCCATGCTGAACCCCGACGGGGTGCTGCGGGGCCACTACCGGTGAGTGCAGGGCCCTCTGCCTGCCTGCCGGCCTGCTCGGGGCTTCATGGGGCTGGAGACATCCTCCCTGACCCCTGAGGCCAACTGTTCCCTCAAGGAAAAGGAGCAGGAAGGGTTTATTTGGGTATTGGTTGGTAGATGTGAGCAAAAGGGGAGTGTCCTTCACTGATGGGTGTGAATGTGGAAAAGGCTGTGAGCTTGCTGAGGAAGGGATCTCAGAAAGCTGATTCTATGGGTTTTGTTATATTTATAAAATCATGGAATCTTGGACTCAGTTGGGTTGGAAAAGCCCTGTGAGACCGTGGAGTCCAACCACCCCAGCACAGCCCAGCTGACCCTGGTCCCCAAGTGCCACAGCCACAGGGCTTTTAAACTCCTCCAGTGATGGGGAATCCACCCTTGCCCAGGGCAGCCAGTGCTAGGGCAGGACAGCCCTTACCATGAAGAAAGCGTTCCCAATATCCAACCTAAACTTTCCCTGGTTCGAGTCAAGGCTCTTCCCTCTGGTCCTGTCCCTTGTTCTCTGGGAGCAGAACCTGGCCCTTCCACATAGCTCCATTCTCCTGTCAGGGAGTTGCAGGGAGTGACAAGGTCCTCCCAGAGCCCCCTTTTCTCCAGGCTGAGCCCCTTGCCCAGCTCCCTCAGCCTCTCCTGGTGCTCCAGCCCCTTCCTGGTTGCCGTCTCTGGGGAGGGTTGTGCAGGACTCTTCCACACTGTGCAGTGTCACTGCTCTGGCAGCTCCTGGCCATTGGTCTGGCCATTATTGGCATTTTGAGGCAGAGCCCAAAGCCCTCGGTGCTCCAAGGCGAGCTCAGCTCTGCCGGGGTGTGAAGACCCTGGGGTTGGGAGGCATTCCCTGGTCTAGGGAGATACAAGAAGCTTCCCTCAAAGAGCTGTTAGACCCCATTGGCTCCTTCCCTGTTCCTATGTCCCTGAGCCAGTCTTTCCCTATTCCCTGATTGTCCCTTACCTTTGTACTGCCCCGAGACCAGGTTCAGCCCCCAGGCCCCTGTAGAGGGAAATTGAGCCTCTCTGTGTCTGGGTGCTGGGACCTGAACATCTCACCAGACAGCCGAATCAAACATCTGTGGATACTATACAAAGGCCCCTTTTGCTCCCTTACCCTGGCCCGTGCTAGCAGCCCCAGCTGCTGCCCCAGGTGCCCTGGCAGCGCTCAGGTGTGTCTGGCTCTCCCGCAGCACCGACTCGCGCGGGGTGAACCTGAACCGGCAGTACCTGCACCCCGACGCCGAGCTGCACCCCGCCGTGTACGGCGCCAAGGCCGTCCTGCTCTACCACCACGTGCACAGCCGCGTCCTGCCCGGCTCTCCGGACTGGAGGACGTTTGTCTCCCCCCTGGGCACCAGCTCGCTGAGCCTGAAATCCCCCAACTGCCCCGTGCCGGCCGCGGAGGCCCCGTTATCAGAGCTGGACAAAAGCAACAACCTCCGCAACTGCCCCGGCTCGTGGCGGGCCGGCAGCCGCTCCTGCCCGGCCGAGAGCAGCCCCAGGGCGCCGGGCCAGGATGCCCAGGTGTCAGACGGCTCCGAGCGAGCCGCCTGCATCCTGCCATCGAGCCCCGGCAGCGAGCGCCGTGAGGAGGGGCCCGGGACCCCCGCCCCTGCCCCCGTGCCCGAAGCTGAGCCCGCACAGCCCGCAGAGCCCATCGCGCCCCGAGACAGTGGCCTCGCCTACTACGTGGACCTGCACGGGCACGCCTCCAAGCGCGGCTGCTTCATGTACGGCAACTGCTTCAGCGACGAGAACGACCAGGTGAGGGCCCCGCCCGAACCCGCAGTGCTGCGGCCGCCGGAGCCTCCTGCTGCTCTGCTCTGCCCCAGTGCTCCTGCTGCTGCGAGAGGGGCGTGGAATCCCTTCACAGTTCCTTCCTTTTCCTCCTCCTTTCCTTCTTTCCTCCTCCTTTCTTCCTCCTCCTCTCTGTCCTCCCCCCGCGTGGTGACCAGGGCAGCAGGAGGTCTCAGATTCCCCCTGGGAGCTGGTGAGGGTCAGCAGGGTGTGCTCCCAGCTGGCTGTCAGGAGACCCATCGAGGGGTGGGCAGCATGCCCTTGGAATGTGGGTCTCCTCCAGCCAGGTCTCACAAGCTCTTGGAGATCTATGTCACACCTGAGATAGCTCAGCTACCTTAGAAGGCAGAAAAGCAGCAGGATGGCTTCTGTGGCAGTGTTGGAAACAAAAAGGTTTTCATAAAAGGCAAAATAAAAAAACTTTACAGAGAAAAACCCAGCCAGGTGCAAGAGGTCCTTACCCATGGTAAAACACCTCACAAAAGGGATTGCTTTCTATGTTCTCTTCCTTTTCTGGTAAATTGCTCAGGCAGGACTTTTCGGCTTCTGTCAAATTGGCTATCCTTAAGTTTGAGGTGAAACCCCCCAGGTCCTATGAGGTGTCTTTTCACCTAATTGAGGAGAGAAACTTATGGATTTCTTTCCTTTTTAAGGGGACAGAGGACAGTTTTGTCACTCTGTCAATTCCTTTATACCCTGGGCACAGCTGGAGCTTGTGAGACCCTGGAGCTGGGCAGAGCCTGGTGCCACCCTGTGCTCGGCACTGCTCCCGCTGGAGCAGGATGGGCAGCCCCGCTCAGCCCTGCTGCTCCCTGCCCCCTGCAGGTGGAGAACATGCTGTTCCCCAAGCTCATCTCCCTCAACTCCCCTTACTTTGACTTCACGGGCTGCAACTTCTCGGAGAAGAACATGTACGCGCGGGACAAGCGCGACGGGCAGTCCAAGGAGGGCAGCGGCCGCGTGGCCATCTACAAGGCCCTGGGCATCATCCACAGGTAGGGCAGCTCAGAGTGGGTGGGGATGTGGGCAAAGGGGACGCAGTTCTGTGGGACAGACACCTGCGTGGCCCCAGGGCGGTCAGCAGAGGCTGGGCCTGGCTGTGCTGGCTGTGCCGTGTTGCTGAGATGCAGGCTCCTTTCCTCCCTGTTCCTCCCCACCCCTCTGCAGCTCCTCTGGCTGCTTCTCCCTGCTCTTGAACAGCTTTCTGAGGGGAATTCTCCTCTTTCCTGCGTGTTCCTGGCTGTACTGAGCTGTAATTAAGTAGAGCTGTGGTAGGCACAGCATCCCCGTGGCTGTGTGTGAGATTCCAGCCTCAGCCCATCAGTGATCCCGTGAGCTGGGGATGCCTGTGATCCATCCCTCTCCCACAGGGGATGGGATATTCCTGGGGCTATGCCACGGGGTGAGGCAGCCAGACCCACAGAGCAGAGGCTCTCTCAGTTTCCTCGGCGCTTGCTGTGTGCTCAGCTGCTGCCTTGTGCCCACTGCAGCCCCACAGGAGCACACACACACACACTCACTCGTGGGCTTTGGGCTTGGCTCACTGGGGAGCTTTGCTCTGTGACTGACCTGGAGCAGCCCAGGCTGTTGATCCAACAGCAACATCCCAAAAAGAGCTGGGAGTGCTCCCCGTGCTCGTGTGGGCCCCAGGCAGACTGGGCCAGAGCTGCTCAGGTTTTCTGCTCTGCTGGCCCTGCCGTGGGACAGATGGGACCAGTGGGACAGATGGGAGCCATCCCAGCTGGCAGCTCCTAGCCCACAGTTGTCCATCCCTCCTCCTCCTCCAGGAGGAAGTGCTCCAAGGCACCTTGAGGGTCAGGGTCAGGCTGTAGCTGCCCACTCCCTGGACTGTTGGTGGTGACAGTAGATAATTTCCCTTTCTCTACCCATCAGGGACTCCCCCATTCCCCATCACCTTCCAGAGGTGACCAAGAGGTCTCCTCACAGGGACCTTGGCACTTTGGGTGCCACCCTCAGACATCCATCCTGAATTCCCATCCTGCTGATCTCTGGTACGTCCGTGCATCCCCACACAGGGCGTGGGCCATTCCTGCCATCGGAGGGGGCTCTCCTCAAAACCCTGCCCCTTTCCCTGCACTTCTGTGTCCTTTGGAGCAGGACCCCCTCCCTGGTGCAGTGGGACCCCCTTTCCAGTGCCCTGAATCTGCTGCAGTGGCCCTGCCAGGGGAATGATGCGGGACAGCCCCAGCCCTGCTGCGGGTTTGTGGGTAACAGAGGCTCCCTCGTGCCCCGCAGCTACACCCTGGAGTGCAACTACAACGCGGGGCGCTCGGTGAACAGCATCCCGGGGGCCTGCCATGACAACGGCCGTGCCAGCCCCCCGCCGCAGCCCAACTTCCCCTCCCGCTACACCGTGGACCTCTTCGAGCAGGTACGGGCCCGGGGCGGCCTGCAGGGGGAGAGACATCCCGAGGGTGGGCTGGGCTTGGGGCTGGGGCTTTGCTGCCCCAGGCTCTGGGGAGTTGCCCCTCTCCCCAGTGCCCCCATCCCCTGGCATCCCTCCTTCCTGGTGCTCTCATCTCCCCTCGTGCCCCCCCTTCTCCTGGTGCCTTCCTGTCCCTGTGTCCCCCTTTTCTCCCCCATGCTTCCCCTCTTCCTGTGCTCCCCTTCTCACTGGGCCCTCTGGTGTGCCCCACACTGTGCTGCTCCTCCTGTCCCCTGGTGCCCCCTCACCTGTGCCCCACACTGTCCTGTTCCTCCCATCCTGGTGCCCCCTCACCTGTGCCCTTTGGTTGTGCTTCACCCTGTGCTGTTCCTCCTGTCCCCTGGTGCCCCCTCACCTGTGCCCCACCCTGTGCTGTTCCTCTTGTCCCCTGGTGCCCCTCACCTGTGCCCCACACTGTCCTGTTCCTCCCGTCCTGGTGCCCCCTCACCTGTGCCCTTTGGTTGTGCTCCACACTGTGCTATTCCTCCTCTCCTGGTGCCCCTCACCTGAGCCCCACCCTGTGCTGTTCCTCCTGTCCCCCGGAGCCCCCTCACCTGTGCCCTCTGTGCTCCACACTCTGCTGTTCCTCTTGTCCCCTGGTGCCCCTCACCTGTGCCACATACTGTCCTGTTCCTCCCGTCCTGGTGCCCCCTCACCTGTGCCCTTTGGTTGTGCTTCACCCTGTGCTGTTCCTCCTCTCCTGGTGCCCCCTCACCTGTGCCCCACCCTGTGTTCCTCTTGTCCCCTGGTGCCCCTCACCTGTGCCCCACACTCTGCTGTTCCTCCTGTGCCCTCTGGTTGTGCCCCACATTGTCCTGTTCCTCCTCTCCTCGTGCCCCCCCACCTGTGCCCCACACTCTGCTGCTCCTCTTGTTCCCTGGTGCCCCTCACCCATGCCCCACACTGTGCTGTTTCTCCTGTCCCCCGGTGCCCCCTCACCTGTGCCCCCTGGTTGTGCCCCACACTGCTGTCCCCCGGTGCCCCTCACCTGTGCCCTCTGTGCTCCACACTCTGCTGTTCCTCTTGTCCCCTGGTGCCCCTCACCTGTGCCCCACACTGTCCTATTCCTCCTCTCCTGGTGCCCCCTCACCTGTGCCCTGTGGCTGTGCCCCACCCTGCTGTCCCCTGGCGCCCCTCACCTGTGCCCCCCCCTGCTGTCACCCTCATGCCCCTCACGTGTTCACCACACTGCTGTTCCTGCTGTCCCCTCACGCCCCTCACCTGTGCCCCTCACTCTGTGCCCCCCCTGCTGTCCCCTCACCTGTGCCCCTCACTCTGTGCCCCCCCTGCTGTCCCCTCACCTGTGCCCCTCACTCTGTGCCCCCCTGCTGCCCCCTCATGCCCCTCACCTGTGCCCTGTGGCTGTGCCCCACCCTGCTGTTTCCTGGCACCCCTCACTCTGTGCCCCCCCTGCTGCCCCCTCACCTGTGCCCCTCACTCTGTGCCCCCCCTGCTGCCCCCTCACGCCCCTCACCTGTGCCCTGTCCCGGCAGGTGGGCCGGGCGCTGGCGGTGGCAGCCCTGGACATGGCCGAGTGCAACCCCTGGCCGCGGATCGTGCTCTCGGAGCACACGTGCCTGGGCAACCTGCGGGCCTGGATGCTGAAGCACGTGCGGGGGCTGCGCGGCAGCGCCGGGGGCCCGCGGAGGAGAGGAGGTGCCAGGACCCCCCCCAGGAGCTCCACGTAAGGGCTGGCTGGGGCGAGCGTGGGAGCTGCAGGATAACGGCACTTAGACATGATAAATGTCCCCAAGTGAGTCACCTGCCAGGGTCACCTGCCCTGGCCCTAGCTCTTCCCGGCCCTGGGAACGGCAGGGCTCAGTCCCTGGAGTGAGCTGGTTGGGATTTGCCTGCCCCAGGAAGCTGGGAGCTCTCTCCTGCATCACGTCCTGCACCGGGCTGGGATGCGACAGGCTGAGGGAGCTGGGGAGGGGCTCAGCCTGCAGAAGAGGAGGCTCAGGGGGACCTGAGGGAGCTGGGAAGGGGCTCAGCCTGCAGAAGAGGAAGCTCAGGGGGATCTTCTTCCTCCCCACAGCTCCCTGACAGCAGGGTGGAGCCAGGTGGGGGTCGGGCTCTGCTCCCAGGGAACAGGGACAGGACAAGGGGAAATGGCCTCAGGCTGGGCCAGGGGAAATTCAGGCTGGGTACTGGGAACAATTCCCTCCTGGAAAGGGCTGTCCAGTACAGCTGCCCAGGGCAGGGGTGGACTCCCTGTCCCTGGAGGGTTTCAAAGCCCTGTGGCTGTGGCACTTGGGGCCATGGGTCAGTGGTGGCCTGGGCAGTGCTGGGGGAGGCTTGGACACCATGGTGTGTAAGGCCTTTTCCAAACTCAGCAATTCCTTGGTTTGGGACTGGGGGTGAGGAACCCTGAGACAGCGCTGCTGGGACAGTGATGTCCAGCGCAGGGCACTGGGGCTCTCAGGGACAGTCCTGGTGACATCCTTGTCCCCAGCAGCTCCTGAGGAGGAGTCCAGGGCTCTGCAAGGGCTCTGCCCTTGCTGCTGGGCTGTGGTGGTGGGTGGAGGGTGCAGGGGGAGCCCCCTCGCCGTGCTGGGCTGACCCCCACGTCTCACCCCTGCAGGGGGCTGCCCACCTCGGCCTCTGACCACGCGCTGCCCCGTGCCAGGAGCTTCAGCAGCGGCACCGCTGGCAGCGGGGGCAGCCAGCAGGACTCCCCCCGGATCCGAGCCTCCCCCAGCTTCACCCTGGGCAGCCCCAGGCCCCCGGCCGTGCCGCAGGGCCCCGGGGGTGGCGGCAGCAGCCCGGCCCCGGGCAGAGGTAAGCCAGGCTGGGGAGCCCTCGCGCGCCTGCTGCGGCGCCTGTCCAGCTGCTGGGCGGCACCACGGCCCTGAGGGGCTCAGCACTGACACAGTGACAGTGGCTCTGTGAGGGGCCTGGGCTGGCGCTGCACCGCCCAGCTGAGCTCCTGCTCCGCTGGCATGTGGGGATCCCTGGGCACAGGGGCTGCAGGGAGATGCCCCCCTCCAGGGCCGGGACCAAAGGGCTTCTGGAGAAGCCAGCACAGAAAACCTTTGCTCAGCTTCCCACTGCTCCCAAGCATTCCTGAGGCCAGCAGGGACACACCAAAGTGCCTTTCTCCTCTTTAGGCACTGGCTGGGCAACAGTAGGTTGTGAGCTGTGAGCTGGCAGGGGCGCCAGGGGGTTTCCAACGTGCTGAGTCCCCTCTGGTGGGGGCTGATGTGCTGCAGCGGGGTACACAGTCAGGCAGGACACTGGCTGTGCCCCCTGCGCTGGCATTGCCACCGTGGGGGGCAGGCAGTGACAGCCCTGTGCCCACATCCACTGTGGGGCTCAGCTCTGGGGCACCGTGCTCCAAAGCCCCGCAGTGCCCAGGGCTGTGAGCTGGGGCAGGTGCCCCCTGTGAGCCTGAAGCTGTGCTTGTGTTGAGCTGTGTTCCTCTGGTGTCCGTCGGTCGTGTTGTGCTCGGGGTTTGCTGCCCAGCCCTCTGTCATGACTGTGTCTTGTCTGCCATGAGAACATGGTGGGGAGGAAATAAAAGGCTGATGTTCTCATGGGCACGTTGTTCTGTCTGTTCCTTTGGCCAGGCCTGCCTGGAGCGAGCCCTGGCCCCATCCCTGCCTGAAGGGACACGTTGGGGGCAGAGCCTGGTGCCTGGTGTCCCCAGGAGCGACTGGCTGGGCTGTGCTGCCTCCTGTGCTCCCCCCTGGCACAGCCTCCTCCAGCAGAGTGAGTGCCCCATGGCACACTGCACCCTCATGCTGCTGCCTGGCACTGGGACCAGGACCCGGCTCTTCCTCCCCTGCCCTGGCACAGCCTGACCTGCTTCCATCCTGGCCACTCCAGACCTCCCCCAGCTCTCCCACCACCTTCTCCCCACCTCCGAGAGGCCCAGCACTGCCAGCACTGCTGTGTCTGCAGAGGGATCAGGGCCCAGGGGTGCTCTGAGCCCTGGCCTTGCCTTCCAAGGGCAAGTGCTGGTGCCCTCAGGTTGGCTGTGCCACCCCAGGCAGCAGGGAAGGAGCTGAGGGTGCCTGGAGCTGGGACAGCGTGGAGACCCTGCTGCCCTGCGCTTGGCCCACCCTCCCTCCTTCCCCGTGTCCCTCTGCAGCCCGGCCCTGGCTCCACCCCAGTGGGCAGTGTGCCCCCCACCTCACTGCGTCAGTGGGATGGAGAGGTGACTGGGTTGGGATAAAGACTTTAACCAGGTGAGCAGAAACTGAGGCAACTCAGGTGTGTTCCTTCAGTGCTGTCACTGCAGCCAGGTCCCAAACACCTTCCTTTTTCCTTTTTCCCCCCAGCTCCCCTGGCTGAGCACATGTCCCACACCCCATGACACAGCCCGGTTCAGAGGGCACAGCTGTGCCCCCAGCTCCTAAACCTGGCCAGCATGGTGACACCAGTGCCCTGGGACACCAAGGCAGGAGCTTGGCTGGAGCTGGGGCAGAGCCCTCTGCATGAGCAGCACGAGCTGGGACTGAGCTCTGTGCCCATCCCACTGCCAGGGCCACCCCTCGGTGTTGGGACCTGGCCCTGGCAAAGCTGGCAGGGAGGGACACAGCAGGGCACCGTGCCACCAGGCTGTGCCCTGTGCCCCACCACGGCCCCAGCCCAGCTGGTGACTCCAGCGTGGCACCGAGCCCTGGCCGGCAGCGCTGAGCTCTGTCTCCTCTGTCACACAGGGGCTGTGCCCAAGGGCGCCCGGGCAGCGCCGAGCACCAGCCGCGAGCCACGGGAGGCGCAGCGAGGCGAGCAGGAGCTCCAGGACGGGACACTTCTGCAGGTACCGGGGGCACCAGCAGCGAGGGACCCGGGCTGCAGCAGGGCCTGTGCCCCACGGCTCTGCTGGGTGGGCCCTTTGGGGGGCTGCCCCACGGGCTGGGAGCCTCCCCAGCTGTGGGGCTCTGCCAGGTACTTCTGTCCCACACTGCTTTCCCCAAGAAAAGGGGGACAAAGGCCTGGCACTGATCCCCTTCCCCCCTCTCCACAGGTGCTCCCAGTGAAGCTGAATGCCCGGAGAGCCCCTGGAAGGCCCGGGTAGGTGCTGCTGCCGGCTCTGGGCTCATCCCGGAGCCCCGGGAGGCAGGGGGCGCTGGGTGGGCACGCAGCCCCGGCAGCACCGCGCCCACCGACCCCGCGCCCACCGACCCCGCTCTCTGTCCCGCAGGGCTCTGCCCCGAGGCTCCCGCGCCCCCCGCGAGGGCGCCGGGCACCGAGGGACCCTTCCCGTGCTGGGGGCGCCCCGAGCCCCGGCCCCGCCGTACCGGGCAGCGGCGGCAGCGCCGGCGGAGCTGCTGCGGCCCTGCTCGGCGCCGGGGCTGTCCCCGCGCGGGGCCCCGCAGCACCGATCGCCGCTGGCCCGGCTGCTGCCCACGGCGCCGCTGCTGCTGCGCTGAGCCCGCCCGGCGCCGGGGGTTGGTCACAACGTCACACGGTTTTGTCGTGTATCAGCGTGTTTCCGTTAAAGCCGGTTTGGAAGAAGCTCGGGCTCGCGCCTCTCGGGGCGGCCCCGCGGGAGAGAGGCGGGGAGGGCGGGACGGGCGGGAGCGGCGGCGCCGCGGGGCCATGGCGGGGCGGGATCCTCCGGGATCCTCCGGGCTCCTCACTCCTGCTTCTTGGGGTTGTTGACGGCCACGTAGTGGTACAGCACGACGAGCAGGAACAGCGAGACGCCCAGCATGTTGGCGAAGATGGCGAGCTGCACGTCCGTGATCATTCTGCGGGCGGGGAAACGGACACGCTGGCATCCCGCGGGGGGACCGGCTGTACCGGCACGGACCGGCTCCCGCCCCTGCTGCTCGGGCCCCCGGTGTCCCGGTTCCCTCTTCTGCCCAGACCACCCGGTGTCCCGATTCCCGTTCCGGCCTGGTCCCCCCGGTGCCCCGCTCTCCCCCCGGTTCCCGCCCGGTCCCCCCGGGGTCTCGTTGTCCTCCCGGTTCCCGGTGCCCCCGGTGCCCCGCTCTCCCCCCGGTTCCCGTTCCTGCCCGCTCTCCCCCCGATGTCCCGCGCTCACGCTCCGGCCCCGCCGCTCCGACACGTCTCCCTGCACGCGCCACTTCCGGCCGCGGGGCACGGCGGGAGGCGCCCGACCCCGGCGGTGACGTCACGGCAACCGGGCCCGGGCCAAGCGGCGGGCTCGCGGCTGCCGTGACGTCACGGCGCCCAGCCCCTCCCCGCCGCCGTGACGTCACTGCCGCGCCCCCCCCCCTGGCGGCCGCCGCCGGCTCCGTCTCCATACAAGGCGCGGCGCGAGGGCGGGGCGGGGCCGGGCGGCCCCGGGGCGGCCGCGGCTAATTAGCGCTAATGAGCCTAATGACAGCTCGCTGCAGCTGCTGACAGCGGGCGGGGCCGCGGGGCCGCAGCGGTTCGGGCTGCGCTGGGCTGTGCTGAGACATACCGGGGCATACTCGGAGCTGCTGGGCCGTACTGGGCTGTACCCGGCTGTGCTGGGCTCTGCTGGGAGCTGCTGGGCTGTACGGGGCTGTACCCGGCTGTGCTGGGCTGCACTGGGAGCTGCTGGGCTGTGCTGGGCTGTGCTGGGCTGTACCCGGCTGTGCTGGGCTCTGCTGGGAGCTGCTGGGCTGTGCTGGGCTGTACCCGGCTGTACCCGGCTGTGCTGGGCTGTACGGGGCTGTACCCGGCTGTGCTGGGCTGTACTGGGAGCTGCTGGGCCGTACTGGGCTATACCAAGCCGTACAGAAGGCATGACGGGCCACACGGAGCGGGGGTTTGCTGCGATGCGTGGGTCACACTGCGATGCGTGGGTCACACTGCGATGCGTGGGTCACACTGCCATGTGTGGGTCACACTGCGATGTGTGGGTCACACTGCCATGTGTGGGTCACACTGCGATGCGTGGGTCACACTGCGATGCGTGGGTCGCACTGCCATGCGTGGGTCACACTGCGATGTGTGGGTCACACTGCCATGTGTGGGTCGCACTGCCATGCGTGGGTCACACTGCCATGTGTGGGTCACACTGCCATGTGTGGGTCGCACTGCGGTGGCCTGCGGGGCCTTGGCAGCCCATCGTGTTGATGGTGCCCCCTCAAGGGGTCCCAGCAGCGAGACCCCCGGGGTCATGCCGGCACCCCGGACCCATTCCTGTGCCCCCCACGCTCGGCCGTGGAGCCCCAGCGCAGTCTGGAGTGCCCTGGGGCACAGCAGAGACACGGCCCCTGCAGCCCCCCATGGGCCCCCACGGCCCCCGCAGCCCCCCACGGCCCCCAGAGCCCGGAGGCGGTGCCACCGTCCCCCTCGGGCCCAGGCACGGCTGGCCTCGGGCCAGGCCCAGCCCGGGCCCCTCAGCCCCGGTGTGTCCCTGCCTCCCTCCCTCCCTCCCTCCCCCGCGGTCCCTCCCCTCCAGCTGCCGCCAGCTGTTTGTGCTTAACCCTCGCTCCCCGCGGGCGGGGGGTTCCCGCGCCTGACGTCACCGCGGGGCCGCCGCCAAGCCGTGATGTCACCGTGCGGCCGTGACGTCACCGCGAGGGTCGGGGAAGCCATGGCATCATCACCGTGGGCTCGGGGCCACGGCGGCCCGGGGTGGCCGCTGCCGTGCCGGTGTCCCCGGTGTCCCCAGCACGGTGTCCCCAGCACGGTGTCCCCAGGGGTGCGGCCGGGGGCGCGGGGCAGCCCCGGGCTCGGTGCTGGCACCGGGACGTGTCCCCTGGCACGGGCTCACGGGCACGCGGGGACGTGGCACTGCAGGCTGCGGTGCCGGTGCTGATGCGGGGACCTGTGGCCGCTGTGCCCAGCGCGGGCCGAGCGCCGAGGCCACCGGCGGTCGGCGGTTCGCGGGGCGCGGTGCGAAGCCGGTGGCGGAGCCGGTGCCAGCGGCGGCCGCGGGTCACGGATGGCCGCGGCGGGCCGGTGCAGCGGCGGTAGCCGCGGCCGCCTCGCTGGCCGCCCGCGCCCTGGCCCCCTGCCCGGCCTCCCTGGCTGCCCCGGCCCCGGGCCGGCCTAACGAGGAGCAGATGTGGCGGCGGCGGGGCCGGCGGGGCCGCGGTGCCCGGCGCGGCTGGGGCGGGGGCGCGGCGGGCAGGAAGCGGGGGGCCCCGGGGACCCCGGCGGCGGGCAGCGGCTCTGGGCGGCCCTGGTGCCGAGGGGCTGGCCGAGGGGCGGCCGGGGGGAGGGCAGAGCCGAGCCGAGCCGAGCCGTGCCGAGCCGCCCAGAGCCGCGGAGCCGCGACGGGACGCCGCATGCGGTGCTGAGGCGCGCCGGCCCGGGCTGAGCGAGCCGAGCGGAGCGGAGCCGCCCCAGCCCAGCCCGGCCCAGCCCGGCCCAGCCCAGCATGGCACCGTGGCTCTGGCCGTGCCTCCTGGCCGCGCAGGCCCTGGCCGCCAACTTCCCCCCCCGGTACAGCCTCTACACCGGCGGGGCCGCCCCGCTCGCCCCCGGCCCGGCCGCGGCCCACAGCGGTGCCCGGGCCGCCAGCCGGCACAGGTAGGAGCCGCGAGCGCCGGGACACACCGGGACGCACCGGGACGCACCGGGACGCACCGGGCGGCGGCGGGGACACGGAGTGCAGCCCCCACCCCGCTGCCACGGGAACCCCGGCGCCGGGCAGGCACCGGCACGTGCCACGTCCAGCGCGGGGGGCGGCGGGACCGGCGGGGGTCCCCGGGGCGGGGGCGTCACGCCCGGGGCGGGCAGGCAGTGGGCGCACGTGGAGGGCCGGGGCCGCCGGTGCGGCGGGGCCGGGGATGGCGGGCCGGTCCCTGCTCTCCGCATCCCGCGTGGGTCAGCGGTGCCGGAGAGGGGCACCGGGCCCGGAGCCGCCCTCTGCCCATCCCGTAGCGCGGGGCCGGGGCTCGGGGCGCTGCGGGGCTGGGGGCGGCCCCACGCTGGGTTGGGGTCACGGCGCATTCACCGCGGACACATCAGCGGCGCGGCCGCAGGGCTGGGACCGCCCCGGCCCCGCGGCGGCCCCGGGGGGATGGCGGGACCGGCCGCAGCGCGGGGAACCCGGGGAGGGGCACCCCCGGTCCGCCGTGGGGCACGGGCACGGTGGAGCCTTTCCGTGCGGCTCGGGGGGCTCTGCACGGGCCGGGGTGTGCGGCGCTCCATCCCCGCGGCTCGGGGAGCGCGGGGGTGCCCCCAGATCCTGCCCCTTAGGGGAGCTCTGGTCCCATCCCTCGCCCGGCATGGGGACAGCCCCGCAGCGGGGCGTGGGACCCCAGGGCAGCCCGGGGGTCGCGGGGCCTCGCGGGTGCGGGGCTGGGATGGGATGGGATGGGGGAGAAGAGGGGGGCCGTCGGTCGGCGCAGGAATTCCCGGCGGCCCCCGGGGAGGAGCTGGAATCCAGCCGGGGCCTGAGGGGAACCAGCCGGGCTGACGGGAACCGGCCGCCGCACCGGGGCCCCGCGGGGGGACCCAGCGCCGGGGGCCGCTCCCCCGGGGGCTGCCCGGTGGGGCCGGGGGGCCCGAGCGGGGCCCGGGCTGCGGGGCCCGACCATATAAGGCTGCGAGGACGGGGTCCCGGCAGCGGGGCCAGGCTGCGGTCCCACGCGGGGGGGCTGGGGGTCCCGCAGCCTGGGGCGCTGCGCTGGGACCGGTGCGGGGCTGCCGCGGGGCACGGAGGGACAGGAACACGGGATTATACATGGGGCAGCACGGAGGGGCAGGAACACACGGGGTTATACATGGGGCAGCACGGAGGGGCAGGAACACACGGGGGTCACACATGGGGCAGCACGGAGGGGCAGGAACACACGGGGGTCACACACGGGGCAGCACGGAGGGGCAGGAACACACGGGGGTCACACACGGGGCAGCACGGAGGGGCAGGAACACACGGGGTTATACATGGGGCAGCACGGAGGGGCAGGAACACACGGGGGTCACTGATGGGGCAGCACGGAGGGGCAGGAACACACGGGGGTCACACATGGGGCAGCACGGAGGGGCAGGAACACACGGGGGTCACACATGGGGCAGCACACGGGATCACACACGGGGCAGCGCTCAGGGTCCCTCCCTGGGCCAGGCAGGATGCACGGCGCGGTGCAATGGGGTGTGGGCACCCTACTCCCGGCCCCATCCCTGCGGGGCTTCCGAGGGCAGCCAGGGCTGGGGGCTGCAGCCGGGGCTGCAGGGGTCGCCAGGCACGGCTGAGGCCGTGCTGGAGAAGGATCCGGCCCATTAACCCGCACCGGGCCGTGACGGTGCTACCGGTGGGGCTGGTTGGGCAAGCACGGGGGCGCGCCGGGGGATGCGGGGTGTGGCCGGAGGGGCCGCGGTGTGCTGGGGCATGCGGGGGATGCCCGGGGAGCTGCAGGGTGCCACGGAAGGCCTGGGGCAGGGCGTGTGGCTGTGTCTCTGCCGGGGTCATGCCTGGTGCCTGCTGCACGCCAGGACAATGCCTGGGGTGTGCTGGAACAGCGCCCGCTGTGTGCTGGGATGATGCTAGCTCCATGCCAGGGCAGCTCCAGTGGCTGCTCTGTGCCGGGATGATGCCTCCTGGGTGCCAGGACAGTGCTCGGTGTGTGCCCAGGTGGTGCCCAGATGGTGCCCAGATGGTGCCCGGTGTGTGCCGTGCTCGGTCCGTACCAGGACGATGCCCGGTGTGTACCGGGGCGGCACCGTGTGCCAGCGCCCCCCGGCTGCGTGCCCTGACCCGCTCCCTCCGGCAGGAACTGGTGTGCCTACGTGGTGACCCGCAGCGTGAGCTGTGTGGTGGAGGATGGCGTCGAGAGCTTCATCAAGCCGGACTATCAGCCCTGCCCCTGGGGGCAGCTCCAGTGCCCCCGAGTCCTGGCGTGAGTGGGGTCGGGAGGGCTCTGGGGGGCTCGGGCCGTTCTGGGGGGGCCAGCACAGAGCCAGGGCGGGCCGCGGCCGCGCCGCCGCCGCTGGTGTTTACCCACCCCGGGGTCACGTTTGCTTTTGCGCAAGAGTCAGCGACCTCAAGCGGTGACCGGACACTGTCCCCTCCATCACGTGCGGCCGGAGCACTGGGGCACCCCGCGGCTCTCCGGGCCGGAGGGCGACCGGAGGGTGACCGGAGGGTGACCAGAGGGTGACTGGAGGGTGACCAGAGGGTGACACTGTCCCCCCCCGTGATGTGCAGCAGAGCCCTGGGGCACCCCGCGGCTCTCCGGGCCGGAGGGTGACCGATCACTGTCCCCCCATAACGTGCAGCAGAGCCCTGGGGCACCCCGGAGCTCTCTGGCCAGCGCTGGGATGGCCCTGGGGTGGTGCTGGGACTGGTGCAGGGTGACAGGGCTGGGCAGGGCAGCCCCCCGGCCGCTGAGCGCGGGTGAAGCCGCAGCCTGTGCTGGCTCCGGCTCTCCGGGGCAGCCCCGCGCCCCTCCTGGCTCCCCCAGCCCCGTCCCGTCCCCCGGCAGGTACCGCAGCTTCCTCCGGCCCCGCTACAAGGTGTCGCAGCGCACGGTGTCGGAGCTGGCCTGGCGCTGCTGCCAGGGCTACTCGGGGCCGGACTGCAGCGAGGGCCCCGCTCCAGCGGCCCCGCAGCCCACCGGCCGCCCCCCGGCCCAGCCCGGCCGCCCCACGCTCTCCGGCTTCGGCAACCCCCTCAGCGGCCTGGGGGGCGAAGGTACAGCTGGGCCGGGGATGCGGGGATGCGGGGATGCAGGGGATGTGGGGATGTGGGCATGCGGGGATGCGGGGATGCAGGGGATGTGGGGATGCGGAGGATGCGGGGATGTGGGGATGCGGGGATGTGAGGGATGCGGGGGGCATGCGGAGATGCGGGGGGGATGCGGGATGTGGGGGATGCAGGGATGGGGGAATGTGTGGGATGCGGGGGATGCGGGGACCCGCTGTGTGCGGCCTGCCCCTGCCCCTGCCCCTGTCCCTGACCCCGGCGGCGCTCGGCAGGCGGCGGGGACACGGAGAAGGTGCGGCGGCTGGAGGAGCAGGTGCGGCGGCTGAGCGAGCAGCTGGAGGAGCTGCGGGCCGGGCAGGAGCCGCCGCGGGCGGCCGTGGAGGGGCAGCCCGGGGGGCAGCAGGCGGCGGACGCGGAGAGGTCCGAGGTGCGGGAGGCGCTGAGCCACCTGCAGCGGCGCCTGGAGGAGCTGGAGAGCCGCCTGCAGCGCGCCGAGGGCGGCCGGGACGGCGCGGGGGCTCCGGGGACCGCGGGCGCGGCGGCGCTGGACGAGCTGGAGCAGCGGCTGCAGGAGCTGTGCGCCGCCTGCACCGCCGGCACCGAGGGGCTGCGGCGGCAGGCGGCCGAGCACCGGGAGCGGATGCGGGCGCTGGAGAAGCTGGTGGAGTCGGTGGACCAGCGCAACAGGGACGCGGTGGAGTCGGTGCAGAGGCACATCAGCAGCCTGAGCAGCCGCCTGGCCCCCGCCCCGGCCGCTCCCCCGGCCCCGGACGTGCTCCGCCGCCTGGCCGAGCTGGAGCGGCGCCTGCAGGGGCTGCCGGTGCCGGCGGCGGGCCCGGGGCAGGGCCCGGTGCTGGCGCGGCGCCTGGCCGAGCTGGAGGGGCGGCTGAACGCCTCCCGCGCCGGCCCGTGGCCCTCCGAGCCCGAGGGGCGGCCGGCCGGGCTGCCGGGGCGCCTGGCCAACCTCAGCCGGGCCGTGGAGGGGCTGGCTGCCAGCGGGGCGCAGCGCGGAGCGCGCCTGGAGCGGCTCGAGGGGCTGCTGGCCCGCTGCGGGCCCCCGTGCCCGGCCGGGGACACCGAGGCGCTCTGGGAGGACGGGCCGGCCGGGACCCCGGGCGGGCTGCGGGGGCAGGCGCTGGCCGAGGCGCTGGAGCGGCTCCGCAACCGGACGGGGCGGCTGGAGGCGGCTCTGGAGGAGCTGAGCGCCGAGCCCTGCGCCCGGCCCTGCGCCCCGCCGCTCCCCCGGCAGCCGGAGCCGCTCCCGCCCGGCCCCGCCGAGCCCGAGGAGGAGCCGGAGGCGCCGCTCGAAGGCTTCGGCGTCTTCGGGGGCCCGTCCCCGTCGGAGCTGCGGGCGCTGCGCGGGGAGCTGGCGGCGGCGCTGGCGGCCCTGAGCGGCCTCAACGCCACGGTGGAGGGGCTGCAGGACGCGCTGGACGAGCAGGACGCGCGGCAGCGGCAGCTGAGCGCCGCCACCGACCGCGTGGTGGCCGAGCTGGACCGGGCGGCGGCGGCGGCGGCGGCGCGGCAGGCGGAGAGCGAGGAGCGGCTGGAGGCGCTGGCGCGGGAGCTGGCGCGGGCCGGGGGCTGCCCCGCGGGGCTGGAGCCGCGCGTGGCCAAGCTCGAGGGGGTCTGCGAGCAGCTGGAGGCCGTGGCCGGGGGGCTGCGCGGCCTCCGCGAGGGGCTGGGCCGGCACGTGGCGGGGCTCTGGGGCGCCGTGCGGGAGCTGAACGCCACGGCCCGCGGCCACGCCGCCCTGCTGGACAAGGCGCTGGAGCTGCCGGCCCGGCTGGGCGCCCTCAACGCCAGCCTGGGCCACCTGCGCGGGGAGCTGCAGCGCCTGGCGCGGCTGGAGAGACACGGTGCGGGGACACGGGGGGACCCCGGGGCTGCGGGGACACGGGGGGGACACCGGGGGATGGGGGGACACGGGGGACACCGGGGGATGGGGGGGACGTGCGGGGACCTGGGGCATTGCGGGGGCACGGGGCGTGCAGGGCATGGGGGGATGTGGGGCGTGGGGGGCAGGTGGGGCTGCGGGAACGGTGCTGGAGGTGTGGGGACACGGGGGTGTGGGGACACGAGGGGACACGGGGATGTGGGGACATGAGGGGATGCGGGGATATGGGGATGTGGGGACACAGGGATGTGGAGATGTGGGCACACAAGGGGACACGGGGATGTGGGGACACAGAGATGGAGAGATGTGGGGACACAAGGGGACACAGGGATGTGGGGCACGGGGTCACCAGGAGTGCTGCAGTGGGTGTGGGGACGCAGGGCCTCGGCTGGGGATGCTGTGCTGTGGGGCTGCAGTGTGTGGGGACAAGGGGACGTCACACGTGGGGCACTGGCCGTGGGGCCAAGGTGGCTCTAACACCCTCCTCCCTCCAGGCCCCCCTGGCCCCCCTGGACCTGCAGGCCCCATGGGCGAGACGGGCCCTCCTGGCCCCTCTGGGCCCCCTGGCAAGGATGGAGAGCAGGGTCCCGTGGGCCCCCCCGGTAAGGCTCAGCCCCCCCGTGTGCCCCCGACCACGCTGGTGTGGCTGGACCCCGTCCCTGGGGGTCCTGCCCCAAGCTGGCCCTGAGCAGCCCCTCCTCATCCTCCCTGCAGGGCTGCCCGGAGAGAGAGGTAGGGCTGGGGGGGCTTGGGGTGCGGGGAGGGGCACGGGGGGCGTGTGAGGAACTGGGGGGGCTTGGGGTGCGGGGAGGGGCACGGGGGGCATGTGGGGAACTGGGGGTCTGGGGGGGGCTTGGGGTGCGGGGAGGGGCACGGGGGGCATGTGGGGAACCGGGGGGCTGGGGGCTTGCAAGGGGAGCAGGAGCAGCCTGGGCTGGCACGGGGAGGCACAGGGTGCCCGGGCCGCTGGGGACGGGGTCAGGGGGGCACGGACACTGAAGGGGCAGGTGTGGGTGTGGGGCGCGGCTGCTGGGCTCGGGGCACGGGGGCTGCGGGGCCGCGCAGGGGGGACGGAGGCGGCCCGGCCGTGCCTGACGCTGCCCCTGCCCAGGCCCGGTCGGGGAGCCGGGCTCGGTGCCCCGCGTCGCCTTCTCGGCCGCGCTGAGCACGCAGCGCACGGAGCCGGGCACCGTCCCCTTCGACCACGTGCTGCTCAACGACGGCGGCGCCTACGACCCCGAGACGGGTGAGGGGCCACGGGGATGCTCCGGGGGCTGTGGGGTGTTTGTGGGGTGAGGGATCTGCACCGGGGGCTGTGGGTGTTTGTGGGGTGAGGGATCTGCACCGGGGGCTGTGGGGTGTTTGTGGGGTGAGGGATCTGCACCGGGGGCTGTGGGTGTTTGTGGGGTGAGGGATCTGCACCGGGGGCTGTGGAGTGTTTCTGGGGTGTTTGTGGGGTGAGGGATGCCGCTCCAGGGGCTGTGGGGTGTTTGTAGGGTGCTGCACCGGGGGCTGTGGGTGTTTGTGGGGTGCTGCAGCAGGGGCTGTGGGGTGTTTGTAGGGTGCTGCACCGGGGGCTGTGGGGCGTTTGTGGGGTGAGGGATCTGCACCGGGGGCTTTGGGGTGTTTGTGGGGTGCTGCAGTAGGGGCTGTGGGTGTTTGTGGGGTGTTTTTGGGGTGAGGGATCTGCACGGGGGGCTGTGGGTGTTTGTGGGGTGCTGCACCGGGGGCTGTGGGTGTTTGTGGGGTGCTGCACCGGGGGCTGTGGGTGTTTGTGGGTTAAGGGGTGCTGCACCAGGGGCTGTGGGGCTGCAGAGTCTCGGGGGCACGATGTGCGGTGCCAGCCCGGGGCTCTCGGGCGGTGCCTGCCTGCCCCGGGATCCCCCCCGGCCTTGGGGCGCTGCTCTGGGGGCACCGGGAGCCCCGGCAGGTCCCTCACTGCCGTTCCCGCCGCAGGCACGTTCACGGTGCCGGTGCCCGGGCGGTACCTGGTGAGCGCCGTGCTCACGGGGCACCGGGGCGAGGCGCTGGAGGCCGTGCTGTCCCGCTCCGGGCACGGCATCGCCCGCCTGGACTCGGCCGGCTTCCAGCCCGAGGCGCTGGAGAAGGGCCCGGTGGCGGCGCGGGGCCCGAGCCCCGGGGCCCTGGGCGTGTTCAGCCTGCTGCTGCCGCTGGCCGCGGGCGAGACGCTCTGCGTGGACCTGGTGTCGGGGCGCCTGGCGCACGCCCCCGACGAGCCGCTCACGGCCTTCAGCGCCGCGCTGCTCTACGGCCCCGAGGAGCCCTAGGGCGGGGGCGGCCCCCGCGAGGGGCACGGCCGGGCCCGGGGTCCCCCCGCCCGCCCGCCGGGACCCCCACCCCGTTATTTATCGCACCCCCGCCCTCGCCGTCCCGCACTCCGGCCCGCACCGCCCCCACGGCCCCACCGCCCCACAATAAACACGCGGCACCGGGTTTTGTACCCGCGGCTCCGGAGGAGCGTGCCTCGGCCGCGGGGAGGGGCGGGGAGGGGCCGGGAGGGGATGGGAGGGGATGGGAGGGGATGGGGAGGGGCTGGGAGGGGATGGGAGGGGCTGGGGAGGGGCTGCTGGCTGCCAGGTGTCACCGTGTGTCACCGTGTGTCACCGTGT
This sequence comes from Ammospiza nelsoni, assembly GCF_027579445.1. Taxonomy (NCBI): domain Eukaryota; kingdom Metazoa; phylum Chordata; class Aves; order Passeriformes; family Passerellidae; genus Ammospiza; species Ammospiza nelsoni. The sequence continues at coordinate 115,079,165 of NC_080635.1, forward strand.
GATCGAGCTGCAAGGTGTCACCATGTCACTGGGCTGCCAGGTGTCACTATTGTCACCGTGTCACTGGAGTCCCTGGTGTCGCTGGGCTGCCAGGTGTCACCGTGTCACTGAACTGCCAGGTGTCACCGTGTCACTGGGTTACCGGGCTGCCCGGTGTCACCGTGTGACTGAGCTGCCTGGTGTCACTATGTCACTGACCTGCCAGGTGCCACCGTGTCACTGAACTGCCTGGTGTCTCTGAGCTGCCCGGTGTCACCGTGTCACCGAGCTCCGTCGCGGCTCTGCACACGGCAGGGTGGGGGTTTGGGGCAGGGCAGGGGGGTTCCAGCTGTTTGGGGTGTGCTGTGACCGGATGGGACCCCCCGGGTGCCGTGCCCGGGTGTGCTGGGGCAGCTCCAGCCCCCCGTGCCCCCAGGCGAGGGCTGGGCTGGGGGTGACAGGCGGGTACTGCCCGGGGTGGGGGTCCTACAGTGTCACTGAACTCATCTCTGGGGGGGCTTTCACCTCCTGGTGTCGGCTCAGCCGGGGTAACCCCATTGCTCCAGTTCAGGGCTGTTTGCTGGGCTGGCAGGGGCTGCCAGGGGTCAGGGGGGCTGTGCCCAGCCCTGTGCCCAACTGTGCGCCCCCTGTGCCCAACACTGTGCCCAGCTGTGTGCCCACTGTACCCAGCACTGCTCGCGCTGTGCCCAACGCTGTGCCCAGCTGTGTGCCCCCTGTGCCCAGCACTGCTCCCCCTGTGCCCAGCCCTGTGCCCAGCTGTGTGCCCCCTGTGCCCAACGCTGTGCCCAGCTGTGTGCCCACTGTACCCAGCACTGCTCGCACTGCTCCCCCTGTGTCCAGCCCTGTGCCCAGCCGTGTGCCCCCTGTGCCCAGCACTGCTCCCCCTGTTCCCAGCCCTGTTCCCAGCCCTGTGCCCAGCCGTGTGCCCAGCCCTGTGCCCAGCCGTGTGCCCCCTGTGCCCAGCACTGCTCCCCCTGTGCCCAGCCCTGTGCCCAGCTGTGTGCCCCCTGTGCCCAACGCTGTGCCCAGCTGTGTGCCCACTGTACCCAGCACTGCTCCCCCTGTGTCCAGCCCTGTGCCCAGGTGTGCGCCCCCTGTGCCCAACGCTGTGCCCAGCTGTGTGCCCCCTGTGCCCAGCCCTGTGCCCAGCTGTGTGCCCACTGTACCCAGCACTGCTCCCCCTGTGCCCAGCCCTGTGCCCAGCTGTGTGCCCCCTGTGCCAAGCCCTGTGCCCAGCTGTGTGCCCACTGTACCCAGCACTGCTCCCCCTGTTCCCAGCCCTGTGCCCAGCCCTGTGCCCAGCCGTGTGCCCCCTGTGCCCAGCACTGCTCCCCCTGTGTCCAGCCCTGTGCCCAGGTGTGCGCCCCCTGTGCCCAACGCTGTGCCCAGCTGTGTGCCCCCTGTGCCCAGCCCTGTGCCCAGCTGTGTGCCCACTGTACCCAGCACTGCTCCCCCTGTGCCCAGCCCTGTGCCCAGCTGTGTGCCCCCTGTGCCAAGCCCTGTGCCCAGCTGTGTGCCCACTGTACCCAGCACTGCTCCCCCTGTGCCCAGCCCTGTGCCCAGCCCTGTGCCCTGGACGGGTTGGGCTGGAGGGCTGCGAGGTCCCAGGGTGTTGATGGTGGAACAGGCTGCAGGCTGAGTCTGGGGCACTGGCACCCCCTTGGAGATTTGGGCAGTTATGGCCATGGCTCCTGTGCAGATACTTTGGTGCAGAAAGTTCAGGATTTGGGGCCAGGAATGGGTGGGGGCGGGGGGGGGGGCTCCAGGCCCAGTCTGTGCCCCCGCTGCCATGGGAGCCCATTAATGGTGAGGTTGGGACAGAGCCTTGTGTCCCCAGGTGCTCCTGGCACCTTCAGGTGAGCACCAGTGGCATTGTCTGTGTGTCTGTGTGTCTGTCTGTGTGTCTGTGTGTCTGTCTATGTGTCTGTGTGTCTGTGTGTCTGTCTGTGTGTCTGTGTGTCTGTCTATGTGTCTGTGTGTCTGTGTGTCTGTCTGTGTGTCTGTGTGTCTGTGTGTCTGTCTGTGTGTCTGTGTGTCTGTCTGTGTGTCTGTCTATGTGTCTGTGTGTCTGTGTGTCTGTGTGTCTGTCTGTCTGTGTGTCTGTCTGTCTGTCTGTGTGTCTGTCTGTGTGTCTGTCTGTCTGTGTGTCTGTGTGTCTGTCTGTCTGTGTGTCTGTCTGTCTGTCTGTGTGTCTGTCTGTGTGTCTGTCTGTCTGTCTGTGTGTCTGTCTGTGTGTCTGTCTGTCTGTGTGTCTGTGTGTCTGTCTGTCTGTGTGTCTGTCTGTCTGTCTGTGTGTCTGTCTGTGTGTCTGTCTGTCTGTGTGTCTGTGTGTCTGTCTCTCTGTGTGTCTGTGTGTCTGTCTGTGTGTCTGTCTGTGTGTCTGTCTGTCTGTGTGTCTGTCTGTGTCTGTCTGTGTGTCTGTGTGTCTGTCTATGTGTCTGTCTGTGTGTCTGTCTGTCTGTGTGTCTGTGTGTCTGTCTGTGTGTCTGTGTCTGTCTGTCTGTGTGTCTGTCTGTCTGTGTCTGTGTGTCTGTGTCTGTGTGTCTGTCTGTGTGTCTGTCTGTGTGTCTGTCTGTCTGTGTGTCTGTCTGTGTGTCTGTCTGTCTGTGTCTGTCTGTGTGTCTGTCTGTCTGTGTCTGTGTGTCTGTCTGTGTGTCTGTCTGTGTGTCTGTGTGTCTGTCTATGTGTCTGTCTGTGTGTCTGTCTGTCTGTGTCTGTGTGTCTGTGTCTGTGTGTCTGTCTGTGTGTCTGTCTGTCTGTGTCTGTCTGTGTGTCTGTCTGTCTGTGTCTGTGTGTCTGTCTGTGTGTCTGTCTGTGTGTCTGTCTATGTGTCTGTGTCTGTGTGTCTGTCTGTCTGTGTCTGTCTGTGTGTCTGTGTGTCTGTCTATGTGTCTGTCTGTGTGTCTGTGTGTCTGTGTGTCTGTCTGTGTGTGTGTCTGTGTGTCTGTCTGTGTGTCTGTGTGTCTGTCTGTCTGTGTCTGGGCTCTTTCACAGCTCATTGGGGGTTGGTGTGGGGCAGGCTCAGTGCTGGTTCTGTTAATGCAGCGCCACAGTGTAAAAATGTGTGAGAAATATCATTGAACCCAGGCTGGCTTCAGTGAAAAGAGACCTTCAGGACCACCCAGTGCCACCCCTGCCATGGCAGGGACACCTCCCACTGTCCCAGGGTGTCCCAGTGTCCCGCCTGGCCTTGGGCACTGCCAGGGATCCAAGGTGGGCACCATGTGCCAGGGCCTGCCCACCCTGCCAGGGAACAATTCCTCATTCCCAATCTCCCATCCAGCCCTGCCCTCTGGCAGTGGGAGCCATTCCCTGTGTCCTGTCCCTCCAGGCCTTGTCCCCAGTCCCTCTGCAGCTCTCCTGGAGCCCTTTCAGGCCCTGCCAGGGGCTCTGAGCTCTCCCTGGATCCTTCTCCAGGCTGGACATTCCCGGCTCTGCCAGCCTGGCTCCAGCCCTGGAGCAGCTCCGTGGCCTCCTCTGGACCCACTTTTATCAGCTTTTTTTCAGGCTCAGGGGGATCCCTGCTCACAGCCGGGCTCTCATCCCGCCCTGCTCTGGGGCAGCAAATCCCACAATGAGCAGAACCTTTGGGAAATTCTCCCTGTCAGCAGAAGGTGGAGATCCAGAGCCGTGCCAGGAGCTCCTGGAGAGGAGGGAAGGGAAACGCAGGAAGGGCTCAGCCTTTCTGTCTCTCCACTGTGTCCTCTGTGGGATTTTCTGTCCTACCCTGGACCATCCCTGGTCGTGACAGCCCTGGCCCTCTCTGCCCGTGGGGAGCAGAGGGGAGCAGAGATCCCTGCTGGTTCCTTTCTGAGATTCACCAGCCTCAGAAGGATCATTGTCCTCCTAACCATGAGGAGAAAGAGTTTATGAGGAAAATGGGTGCGAGAGTCTTCCTACAACTCTTAGAACCACTGAAAAGCCACGATTGCATCGAATGTTCCTGACCAACCCCAGCGCTGCCCAGGCCACCTCTGCCCCTGTCCCCAAGTGCCACAGCCACAGGGCTGTGAACCCTCCAGGGATGGGGAATCCACCCTGCCAGGGCTGGGCAGCCCTTTCCAGGTGGGAATTGTTCCCAACATCCACCCTGAGCCTGCCCTGGCCCAGCCTGAGGCCATTTCCCCTTGTCCTGTCCCTGTCCCCTGGCTGTCCCCTCCTGGCAGGGACTTGTGCAGAGCCACAAGGTCCCCCCTGAGCCTCCTTTTCTCCAGGCTGAGCCCCTTCCCAGCTCCCTCAGCCTCTCCTGGGGCTCCATTCCCTTCCCAGCTCCCTCAGCCTCTCCTGGGGCTCCATTCCCTTCCCAGCTCCCTCAGCCTCTCCTGGGGCTCCATTCCCTTCCCAGCTCCCTCAGCCTCTCCTGGGGCTCCATTCCCTTCCCAGCTCCCTCAGCCTCTCCTGGGGCTCCATTCCCTTCCCAGCTCCCTCAGCCTCTCCTGGGGCTCCATTCCCTTCCCAGCTCCCTCAGCCCCTCCTGGGGCTCTGGACTCTGTGTCCAGCTGGGTCATTGCCATGGTCACTGCAGGGTCATTGCCATGGTCACAGCAGGGTCATTGCCATGGTCACAGCTGGGTCATGGTCACTGCAGGGTCAATGCCATGGTCACTGCAGGGTCAATGCCATGGTCACTGCAGGGTCATTGTCACTGCAGGGTCATTGCCATGGTCACTGCAGGATTATTGTCGTGGTCACTGCAGGGTCATTGTCACTGCAGGGTCATTGCCATGGTCACTGCAAGGTCAATGCCATGGTCACTGCAGGGTCAATGCCATGGTCACTGCAGGGTCATTGTCGTGGTCACTGCAGGGTCAATGCCATGGTCACTGCAGGGTCATTGTCGTGGTCACAGCAGGGTCAATGCCATGGTCACTGCAGGGTCAATGCCATGGTCACTGCAGGGTCATTGTCGTGGTCACTGCAGGGTCAATGCCATGGTCACTGCAGGGTCATTGTCGTGGTCACTGCAGGGTCATTGTCGTGGTCACTGCAGGGTCAATCTCCTGCAGGCCCTGGGGTGGGCAGGGCAGAGCTGGGGGTGCTGCAGCTCCTCTGGGCACAGCAGGGTGGGGCTGGGGCAGCTGAGGAAGGTTATCCTTTATTGTTAATTATGATTAATCCTATATTAGATTATCCTTTTTCCATTGTCCATTGACCCTCACTATCCGTGAATGCTCTCCAGGAAGGGAGGTTCACAATGAGCCCCTGAGCAGGGGAGATCAGCTGGGTCTGCTGCAGCTGCTGGGAAGTGAGAGGGCTCCTAATTACCCTCCTAATTAATTAGTTGGGTGTTGGAGCCCTGGAAGCTGAGAATTTCAGACTTTCTGTGCTGGGAATTTCAGACTTTCTGTGCTGACACACTCTGACCCCCAGGACAGCACTGCATTTGACCTGAGGCTGTGGAGAAGCTTCCAGAATTGATTGAGAGCACTGGGATTGTGGGTGTGGAGTTGGGTACAAGTGTGTGATGTGACAGGGTGGAAAACTTGGAGTCTGGGGGTTTAGAATATGGAATAAATATGGGGCAAGATGGAGGCTTTAGAGTGGTGGCTGGTTCTTCTTCTTCACCTTCTTCTCCTTCTTCTCCTGGTTCTCCTTCTTCTCCTTCCTCACCTTCTTCTTCTCCTTCTCCTTCTTCTTTACTTCATTCTTCTTCTTCTTCTTCTTCTTCTTCTTCTTCTTCTTCTTCTTCTTCTTCTTCTTCTTCTTCTTCTTCTTCTTCGTCGTCGTCGCTGTCTTCATCTTCTTCGTCGTCGTCATCTTCTTCTTCATCTTCTTCTTCTTTGTCTTCTCCGTCTTCTCCATCTTCTCCGTCTTCTTCACCTTCTTCTCCATGGGTTTGGGTCACATTTTGTAACTGGACAGAAAAGCCCACCCTGCAGACTTTGAGGGATCAGTTATTGAGTTAAAAGTGAAAGTAATTTAGGTGTGATTTCTTAATTGGGTAATTTGGCCCAAGAGACAGTTGGCCATTCTGTGCCTTGCTGATGAAAGACTGCAGAACTCACTGCTGTGACACTGACACAGGTAAGAAATAACAAACACCTGAGTCTGGATGTGAATTATCCCCTCGAGTGCCTTCAGCCCCGACCTCGCCAGAGGCAGGAAAAAGAAGCCAAAGCCCCCAGGTGGGGGTCCCATGTGCCTGGGGATGGATGGGAGGAGCCCAGGTGTGCAGGGAGCCCTGGGATGGTGTTGGGCATTTCCAGAGGTGCAGTTCCAATGCAGAGTCTCACTCCCGTGCTGCAGAGGCACCAGGATGGCAGCTGCAGAGAAAATACCCCAAACATGGACACCATCGCATTGCCAAGAGAGGGAACGGCCCTTTTCCCCCTCTGAACTGAAATCAGCAAAGCGCTGCTGCCTGGGCACTGCTGCCTGGGGGAGCATTGAAGGGAGCCTTGGCACTAGGCTCTCACATCCCCGGGATCTATGGCACGGATCAATCACATCTCCTGCCTCCAAAGAGGGACCCAGACCAAGAAACCCCTGGGGATTTTGTGGAATTGCAGAACGATTCAGGCTGGGAGGGAATTTACAAAGAAAGCCCTGGGGATTTTGATTTTGTGGAATTGCAGAACGATTCAGGTTCATGGAAGGGACCTTAGAGCTCCTTCCATCCCCTGCCATGGGCAGGAACGTCCTCCGCTAGAACAGGTTGCTTCAGGCACCCGAAATGTGTCTGCATGTCCATGTGTGTCTGTCTGTCTGTCTGTCTGTGTGTCCGTGGTACAGAAACTCCCCTGTCCCAGCACCCTGGAGCCCTCTGGCAGCCACACTGCACCCCTGACTGTAGGAATGTGCCTTTTGTTGACAGAGTGACAAAACTCTCCTTTGTCCCCTTAAGAAGGAAATAAACCCAGAGGTTTCTCTCCTCAATTAGGTGAAAAGACACCTCATAGGACCTGGGGAATTCACCTCAAACTTAAGGACAGCAAATTGGGCAGGAGCCAAAAAGTCCCACCTGAGCAATTTACCAGAAAAGGAAGAGAACATAGAAAGCAATCCCTTTTGTGAGGTGTTATACCAGGGGCAAGGACCTCTTGCACCTGGCTGGGTTTTTCCCTCTAAAGAGTTTTGTTATTTTGCCTCTTATGAAACCTTTTTGTTTCCAACACTGCCACAGAAGCCATGCTGCTGATTTTCAGCCTTCTGAGGTAGCTGAGCTATCTCGGGTGTGTTTTACATCTCCCAGAGCTGCTGAGACCTGGCTGGAGGAGAGCCACATCTCACCCCGGAGCTGTAGCTGCAGCCCCCCTGCTCCCCCAGCTCCCCTCCCTGCCCCAGCCCCGGTTCTTGGGACATCTCACACGTCCCAGCCTGTAAATCAATTTAATCTCGGTGCAATAATTGGCAGCAACACAAGAGCCCGAGCTGGAGCCCTGAAAGGGACCCGGAGCAGAGGAGCCCCGGGGCTCTGCCCCCTCCCAGCCCGGGCACGGGAGGGTCTGGGGGCTCCTGCTGGGACCCCGCGTGTGAGAAACGCCAATCGCTTGTTTTTAACATCTTAGAAGTTTAACAGTAATAAAATGGTTATAAAAATAGTAATATAATTAGAGTAATAAAAGTCTGGACAATTTGGATTAGGACAATATGAGACAATAAAAACAAAGAGTTACGGATGTCTGGGTACCTCTTTCTGGGCAAAAAAAAACCCGAAAAAGGCCCCACGTTAACAGAGGATTAACCCTTAAAAACATTAACCTGTTGCATATTCATGCACCTCATCCATGATGCATAAATTCCATTCAAACACAGGATTCTGTCTGGGCAGTGTCAGCTCCTTCCTCTTAATCCTAACTGCATCTCCAGGGCTGAGCAAGGCAGGAAGAAATTTATTTCTTCTGATAAGGGAGCAATAAATTCTCTTTCTCTGAAAGATTCAGGTGTCCTGTGGCTGCTATCTCAGTGACAGTATCTCATTCCTCTCTTTAAAAAAGCATCTTACATAGCATAGTTTCTATTTTAACATTATGTTATAACCTAAAACTGTATTTAACACACTACTTAAGATAATAAATACAGCATAACTTTCTAACAGAACACATATAATATTCATTTGAATATTTGCAAAAAGCCAATCATAAAATATGCATTTTTCACCCCACAGCATTATTACAAGCAACAGAGAGAACAGAATTAAGGATTTGATAGGGCAGAAAGGATTATCAGTTTTAAATCACAAAGGATTCTCAAAAGTCATCTAATATCAGTAAACGTTCTGGTGGGGCATCCTCCATTCCAGGCTGCTCCCAGCTGGGGTACAAGTTCAGGCACAGCCAAGGCGCTTCCTGAGTGTGAAAAGTGCGGATTTTATGATTGGCTTTTCACAAACATTCAAATGAATATTATATGGCTAATGTTAGAAAGTTATGCTGTGTTAATTCTCTTAAGTAGTGTGTTAAACACAGTTTTAGGTTATAACATAATGTTAAAATAGAAACTATGCTATGTGAGATATTTTTTTTAAAGAGAGGAATGAGATACTCTCACTGAGATGGCAGCCACAGGACACCTGAATCTTTCAGAGAAAGAGAATTTATTGCTCCCTTATCAGAAGAAATTAATTTCTTCCTGCCTTGCTCAGCCCTGGAGATGCGGTTAGGATTAAGAGGAAGGAGCTGACACTGCCCAGACAGAATCCTGTGTTTGAATGGAATTTATGCATCATGGATGAGGTGTATGAATGTGCAACAGGTTATTGTTTTTAAGGGTTAATCCTCTGTTAACGTGGGGCCTTTTTCGGGCTTGTTTTGCCCAGAAAAGGCATCTGGACTGTTCATAATTCTTTGATTTTATTGTCTGATATTGTCCTAATCCAAATTGCCCAAATTTTTATTACTCTAATTATAGTGTTACATATTTTACATTATATAATATATATTATACATACTTATATCTGTAAACGGAATTTTTACTACTACTACTACTACTACTACTACTGCTATTATTATTATTATTATTATTATTATTATTATTATTATTATTATTATTATTATTTATTTTTATTTTTATTTTTATTATTTCATCTTTATTTTTATTTTTACTATTGCTATTATGTGTAATTATTATTAGGTGTAAAAGGAATTATTTATCATGACAAATGATTTGACGAAAGATCCTAATCAGAATTATTTACTGCACAGTACAAAAGCCCAAAATGCTCAGTGGTGTGTAGCACAGCACAGTGCACCCTATCAAAGCAGTCATGTTGAAGTGATTGCACTAAAGCAAGCCAAAAGAAACATTTATTTAGCAAAAATAAATAAATAAATAAATAAATAAATAAATAAATAAATAAATGTTTGTTTGTTTGTTTGTTTGCTTATAGATGGATGTAATTCACCACACCAGGTGTCCCCATGGATGTGACAATCCCGCTGTTCCCCACAATCAGTGTCCCCAGATCTCACTGTCCCTGTCCCCCCAGCACCCCTGGAATGGCCCTGTCCACGCAGGGTGGATGTGAAAAATCACTTGGGTTAAAATTTCCCAATGGCTTGTTTTAAAATGTTAAAAGTTTAGTAGTAATAAAATGGTTATAAAAATAGCAATACAAATTAGAGCAATAAGAATTTGGACAATGAGATTCAGGACAATAAAAACAAAGAGTTACAGAGCCCGGGTGCTCTGCTCTGTCCCAGAACACACCTCACTAACAAACCCTCAAAACAACAGCCTGTAGCACGTTCGCGTATCTCACACAGGGATCAAACATTCCCTTCAAAGCAGGGGTTGTTCTGTTTATTGCCAGCTTCCTCCCTTCATCTCATAAATCAGTGTTTGGCTCCTCGGAATCTGGAAGGATTCTGGTTCTTCCCGATAAGGAGACAATAATTCTTCTCTTTGGGATTTTGGTGTCTTGCTGCTGTTCTCTCTGTGCCAGGAATTTCTTGATGATCTCACCCATTCCTTGAGCCACTTAGTGTCTTACATCACAGAGTTTCTATTTTAATATCATGCTGTAGCCCAAAACTAGATTTGCCACACTACTTAAAAAGGATTAATACAGTACTAGAAATTAATACAGAATAACACCTGTAGTATTCATTTTAATATTTGTGAAAAGCCAATCATAAAATGTGGATTTCCTTCCTTCCTTCCTTCCTTCCTTCCTTCCTTCCTTCCTTCCTTCCTTCCTTCCTTCCTTCCTTCCTTCCTTCCTTCCTTCCTTCCTTCCTTCCTTCCTTCCTTCCTTCCTTCCTTCCTTCCTTCCTTCCTTCCTTCCGCCACTTCCTTCCTTCCGCCACTTCCTTCCTTCCGCCACTTCCTTCCTTCCGCCACTTCCTTCCTTCCGCCACTTCCTTCCGCCACTTCCTTCCTTCCTTCCTTCCTTCCTTCCTTCCTTCCTTCCTTCCTTCCTTCCTTCCTTCCTTCCTTCCTTCCTTCCTTCCTTCCTTCCTTCCTTCCTTCCTTCCTTCCTTCCTTCCTTCCTTCCTTCCTTCCTTCCTTCCCTTCCTTCCGCCACTTCCTTCCTTCCTTCCTTCCTTCCTTCCTTCCTTCCTTCCTTCCTTCCTTCCTTCCTTCCTTCCTTCCTTCCTTCCTTCCTTCCTTCCTTCCTTCCTTCCTTCCTTCCTTCCTTCCTTCCTTCCGCCACTTCCTTCCGCCACTTCCTTCCGCCACTTCCTTCCGCCACTTCCTTCCGCCACTTCCTTCCGCCACTTCCTTCCGCCACTTCCTTCCGCCACTTCCTTCCTTCCGCCACTTCCTTCCTTCCGCCACTTCCTTCCTTCCGCCACTTCCTTCCCCCACTTCCTTCCGCCACTTCCTTCCTTCCTTCCGCCACTTCCTTCCGCCACTTCCTTCCGCCACTTCCTTCCTTCCGCCACTTCCTTCCTTCCTTCCGCCACTTCCTTCCGCCACTTCCTTCCGCCACTTCCTTCCTCCCTTCCTCCCTTCCTTCCTTCCTTCCTTCCTTCCTTCCTTCCTTCCTTCCTTCCTTCCTTCCGCCACTTCCTTCCGCCACTTCCTTCCGCCACTTCCTTCCGCCACTTCCTTCCGCCACTTCCTTCCGCCACTTCCTTCCGCCACTTCCTTCCGCCACTTCCTTCCGCCACTTCCTTCCTTCCGCCACTTCCTTCCGCCACTTCCTTCCGCCACTTCCTTCCTTCCGCCACTTCCTTCCTTCCGCCACTTCCTTCCTTCCGCCACTTCCTTCCGCCACTTCCTTCCTTCCGCCACTTCCTTCCTTCCGCCACTTCCTTCCGCCACTTCCTTCCGCCACTTCCTTCCTTCCTTCCGCCCCTTCCTTCCGCCCCTTCCTTCCGCCCCTTCCGCCACTTCCTTCCGCCACTTCCTTCCTTCCGCCACTTCCTTCCTTCCTTCCTTCCGCCACTTCCTTCCCCCACTTCCTTCCGCCACTTCCTTCCTTCCTTCCGCCACTTCCTTCCTTCCTTCCTTCCTTCCTTCCTTCCTTCCTTCCTTCCTTCCGCCACTTCCTTCCGCCACTTCCTTCCGTCACTTCCTTCCTTCCGCCACTTCCTTCCGCCACTTCCTTCCGCCACTTCCTTCCGCCACTTCCTTCCGCCACTTCCTTCCTTCCGCCACTTCCTTCCTTCCGCCACTTCCTTCCTTCCTTCCGCCACTTCCTTCCGCCACTTCCTTCCGCCACTTCCTTCCTTCCTTCCTTCCTTCCTTCCGCCACTTCCTTCCGCCACTTCCTTCCGCCACTTCCTTCCTTCCGCCACTTCCTTCCGCCACTTCCTTCCGCCACTTCCTTCCGCCACTTCCTTCCTTCCGCCACTTCCTTCCGCCACTTCCTTCCGCCACTTCCTTCCTTCCGCCACTTCCTTCCTTCCGCCACTTCCTTCCTTCCGCCACTTCCTTCCGCCACTTCCTTCCTTCCGCCACTTCCTTCCTTCCACCACTTCCTTCCGCCACTTCCTTCTGCCACTTCCTTCCGCCACTTCCTTCCGCCACTTCCTTCCTTCCTTCCTTCCGCCACTTCCTTCCTTCCGCCACTTCCTTCCTTCCTTCCTTCCTTCCTTCCTTCCTTCCTTCCTTCCTTCCTTCCTTCCTTCCTTCCTTCCTTCCTTCCTTCCTTCCTTCCTTCCTTCCTTCCTTCCTTCCTTCCTTCCTTCCTTCCTTCCTTCCTTCCTTCCTTCCTTCCTTCCTTCCTTCCTTCCTTCCTTCCTTCCTTCCTTCCGCCCCTTCCTTCCTTCCTTCCTTCCTTCCTTCCGCCCCTTCCTTCCTTCCTTCCTTCCTTCCGCCCCTTCCTTCCTTCCTTCCTTCCGCCCCTTCCTTCCTTCCTTCCGCCCCTTCCTTCCGCCCCTTCCTTCCGCCCCTTCCTTCCGCCCCTTCCTTCCGCCCCTTCCTTCCTTCCGCCCCTTCCTTCCTTCCGCCCCTTCCTTCCTTCCTTCCTTCCGCCACTTCCTTCCTTCCGCCACTTCCTTCCGCCACTTCCTTCCCCCACTTCCTTCCTTCCTTCCTTCCTTCCTTCCTTCCTCCTTCCTTCCTTCCTTCCTTCCTTCCTTCCTTCCTTCCTTCCTTCCTTCCTTCCTTCCTTCCTTCCTTCCTTCCTTCCTTCCTTCCTTCCTTCCTTCCTTCCTTCCTTCCTTCTTTCCTTCCTTGCGCCACTTCCTTCCGCCACTTCCTTCCGCCACTTCCTTCCTTCCGCCACTTCCTTCCTTCCTTCCGCCACTTCCTTCCGCCACTTCCATCCGCCACTTCCTTCCTTCCTTCCTTCCTTCCTTCCTTCCGCCACTTCCTTCCTTCCTTCCTTCCTTCCTTCCTTCCTTCCTTCCTTCCTTCCTTCCTTCCTTCCTTCCTTCCTTCCTTCCTTCCTTCCGCCACTTCCTTCCGCCACTTCCTTCCGCCACTTCCTTCCGCCACTTCCTTCCGCCACTTCCTTCCTTCCGCCACTTCCTTCCGCCACTTCCTTCCGCCACTTCCTTCCTTCCTTCCTTCCTTCCTTCCTTCCTTCCTTCCTTCCTTCCGCCACTTCCTTCCGCCACTTCCTTCCGCCACTTCCTTCCTTCCGCCACTTCCTTCCTTCCGCCACTTCCTTCCTTCCACCACTTCCTTCCGCCACTTCCTTCCGCCACTTCCTTCCGCCACTTCCTTCCGCCCCTTCCGCCCCTTCCTTCCTTCCTTCCTTCCTTCCTTCCTTCCTTCCTTCCTTCCTTCCTTCCTTCCGCCCCTTCCTTCCGCCCCTTCCTTCCGCCCCTTCCTTCCTTCCACCCCTTCCTTCCGCCCCTTCCTTCCGCCCCTTCCTTCCGCCCCTTCCTTCCGCCCCTTCCTTCCTTCCTTCCTTCCTTCCTTCCTTCCTTCCTTCCTTCCGCCACTTCCTTCCGCCACTTCCTTCCGCCACTTCCTTCCGCCACTTCCTTCCGCCACTTCCTTCCTTCCTTCCTTCCTTCCTTCCTTCCTTCCTTCCTTCCTTCCGCCACTTCCTTCCGCCACTTCCTTCCGCCACTTCCTTCCGCCACTTCCTTCCGCCACTTCCTTCCGCCACTTCCTTCCGCCACTTCCTTCCTTCCGCCACTTCCTTCCTTCCGCCACTTCCTTCCTTCCGCCACTTCCTTCCGCCACTTCCTTCCGCCACTTCCTTCCGCCACTTCCTTCCGCCACTTCCTTCCTTCCGCCACTTCCTTCCTTCCGCCACTTCCTTCCGCCACTTCCTTCCACCACTTCCTTCCGCCACTTCCTTCCGCCACTTCCTTCCGCCACTTCCTTCCTTCCGCCACTTCCTTCCTTCCGCCACTTCCTTCCTTCCTTCCGCCACTTCCTTCCGCCACTTCCTTCCGCCACTTCCTTCCTCCCTTCCTTCCTTCCGCCACTTCCTTCCGCCACTTCCTTCCTTCCTTCCTTCCTTCCTTCCTTCCTTCCTTCCTTCCTTCCTTCCTTCCTTCCTTCCTTCCTTCCTTCCTTCCTTCCTTCCTTCCTTCCTTCCTTCCTTCCGCCCCTTCCTTCCGCCCCTTCCTTCCGCCCCTTCCTTCCGCCCCTTCCTTCCGCCCCTTCCTTCCGCCCCTTCCTTCCGCCCCTTCCTTCCTTCCACCCCTTCCTTCCGCCCCTTCCTTCCGCCCCTTCCTTCCGCCCCTTCCTTCCTTCCTTCCTTCCTTCCTTCCTTCCTTCCTTCCTTCCTTCCGCCACTTCCTTCCGCCACTTCCTTCCGCCACTTCCTTCCGCCACTTCCTTCCTTCCTTCCTTCCTTCCTTCCTTCCTTCCTTCCTTCCTTCCTTCCTTCCTTCCTTCCTTCCTTCCGCCCCTTCCTTCCGCCCCTTCCTTCCTTCCACCCCTTCCTTCCGCCCCTTCCTTCCGCCCCTTCCTTCCTTCCTTCCTTCCTTCCTTCCTTCCTTCCTTCCTTCCTTCCTTCCTTCCTTCCTTCCGCCACTTCCTTCCGCCACTTCCTTCCGCCACTTCCTTCCGCCACTTCCTTCCGCCACTTCCTTCCGCCACTTCCTTCCGCCACTTCCTTCCTTCCTTCCTTCCTTCCTTCCTTCCTTCCTTCCTTCCTTCCTTCCTTCCGCCACTTCCTTCCGCCACTTCCTTCCGCCACTTCCTTCCGCCACTTCCTTCCGCCACTTCCTTCCGCCACTTCCTTCCTTCCGCCACTTCCTTCCTTCCTTCCTTCCTTCCTTCCTTCCTTCCTTCCTTCCTTCCTTCCTTCCTTCCTTCCTTCCTTCCTTCCTTCCTTCCTTCCTTCCTTCCTTCCGCCCCTTCCTTCCGCCCCTTCCTTCCGCCCCTTCCTTCCTTCCACCCCTTCCTTCCGCCCCTTCCTTCCGCCCCTTCCTTCCGCCCCTTCCTTCCTTCCTTCCTTCCTTCCTTCCTTCCTTCCTTCCTTCCGCCACTTCCTTCCGCCACTTCCTTCCGCCACTTCCTTCCGCCACTTCCTTCCGCCACTTCCTTCCGCCACTTCCTTCCTTCCTTCCTTCCTTCCTTCCTTCCTTCCTTCCTTCCTTCCTTCCTTCCTTCCTTCCTTCCTTCCGCCACTTCCTTCCGCCACTTCCTTCCGCCACTTCCTTCCGCCACTTCCTTCCGCCACTTCCTTCCTTCCTTCCTTCCTTCCTTCCTTCCTTCCTTCCTTCCTTCCTTCCTTCCTTCCTTCCTTCCTTCCTTCCTTCCTTCCTTCCTTCCTTCCGCCCCTTCCTTCCTTCCTTCCGCCCCTTCCTTCCTTCCGCCCCTTCCTTCCTTCCGCCACTTCCTTCCGCCACTTCCTTCCGCCACTTCCTTCCTTCCTTCCTTCCTTCCTTCCTTCCTTCCTTCCTTCCTTCCTTCCTTCCTTCCTTCCTTCCTTCCTTCCTTCCTTCCTTCCTTCCTTCCTTCCTTCCGCCACTTCCTTCCGCCACTTCCTTCCGCCACTTCCTTCCGCCACTTCCTTCCGCCACTTCCTTCCGCCACTTCCTTCCCCCACTTCCTTCCCCCACTTCCTTCCTTCCGCCACTTCCTTCCGCCACTTCCTTCCGCCACTTCCTTCCGCCACTTCCTTCCGCCACTTCCTTCCTTCCGCCACTTCCTTCCTTCCGCCACTTCCTTCCTTCCTTCCGCCACTTCCTTCCGCCACTTCCTTCCGCCACTTCCTTCCTCCCTTCCTTCCTTCCGCCACTTCCTTCCGCCACTTCCTTCCTTCCGCCACTTCCTTCCTTCCGCCACTTCCTTCCGCCACTTCCTTCTGCCACTTCCTTCCGCCACTTCCTTCCGCCACTTCCTTCCGCCACTTCCTTCCGCCACTTCCTTCCTTCCGCCACTTCCTTCCGCCACTTCCTTCCGCCACTTCCTTCCTTCCGCCACTTCCTTCCTTCCGCCACTTCCTTCCGCCACTTCCTTCCGCCACTTCCTTCCTTCCTTCCGCCACTTCCGCCACTTCCTTCCGCCACTTCCTTCCTTCCTTCCTTCCGCCCCTTCCTTCCTTCCGCCACTTCCTTTCTTTCCTCCCTGTAGGAAAATGCACTTTTAGGGACAGATTTTAGACACACACACAGGGTAGCCCCCATTACAAGCACCACAGCCCGGGAATCCTGTGCAGACACCAAAATAAAGCAAATACAGCGAATTTCAGCTGGCATTTCCCTCCGGGGCGCTGCTGGTGCAGGATTCGGGCTGTGCAGCCCCTCAGACAGGGACAGATAGCTCGGGGTGCAGCCGGGGCTCCTGTGGCCCCCTGGACCCCGCTTTTGGGGACCCCAGTGCAGCCCCCAGAGCGAGCGGCTCCCCCGAGCGTGTCTGTGCTCCGGCTGTGGGGCCCGGGCACCCCCTGCCCCTGGCGGCTGCCAGAGGAGCTCCTGAGGAGTCACCAGAGATTAAACCTGGTCTGTGGCACAGGTCTGTCTGTCCCTGCGTGTCCAGGTGTGTCCATCTGTCCATCTGTCCCTCTGGCGGCTGCCAGAGGAGCTCCTGCAGTGCCCTAAAGGAGTTATCAGGTGTTAAACCTGGTCTGTGGCACAGGTCTGCGTGTCCATGTGTCCCCGTGTGTCCCTGCGTGTCCATCTGTCCCTGCGTGTCCATGTGTCCCTGTGTGCCTCTGTGCCCCTAAATGTCCGTCTGTCCCTGTGTGTCCGTGTGTCCCTCTGGCGGCTGCCAGAGGAGCTCCTGAGGAGTCACCAGAGATTAAACCTGGTCTGTGACACAGGTCTGTGTGTCCGTCTGTCCCTGTGTGTCCGTGTGTCTGTCTGTCCCTGTGTGTCCATCTGTCCCTCTGTCCGTCTGTCCCTATGGTGTCCCTGTGTGTCCACCTGTCCCTGTGTCCCTGTGTCTGTCTGTCCCTGTGTGTCCGTCTGCCTCTGTGTCCGTCTGTCCCTGTGTGTCCCTGTGTGTCCATCTGTCCCTGTGTGTCCCTGTGTCCGTCTGTCCCTGTGTCCGTCTGTCCCTGTGTCCATCTGTCCGCGTGTGTCCATCTTTCCCCGTGTCCATGTCCCCCGTGTCCGTCTGTCCCCGTGTCCGTCTGTCCCCGTGCCCGGTCCCGCCGCGCGCGCGCCCTTCCCCGTGGGGGCGTGGCCGGGGCGGACCCACATGGCCACGCCCCCTGAGGGCCCGGCGAGGCGGGGGGCGCTGATTGGCGGCGGCGCGAGGGGCGGGGCCAGGGCTGTGCCCGTTCCGGGCGCGGTTCCGTCCCCGTGCCCGTCCCTGTCCCTGACCCGGTCCCGCCCCTGTCCCGGTCCTGGCCCCGGTCCCGCCCGGCAGAGGCCCGGGATGGCGGCAGCGGCGGGCGGCGCGGCGGAGAAGCGGCGGATCATGTGCGTGGGGCTGGTGTGCCTGGACATCATCAGCGTGGTGGAGGCTTTCCCGGCCGAGGACTCCGACACCAGGTACCGGCACCGGGGTGCCCGGTGTGCCCGCACGGGCCCCGTGCCCACAGCAGCTCCCGCCAGGTACCGGCAGCGGGATGCCCGGTGTGCCCGCACGGGCCCCGTGCCCACGGCAGCCCCCGCCAGGTACCGGCACCGGGGGTGCCCGGTGTGCCCGCACGGGCCCCGTGCCCACGGCAGCCCCCGCCAGGTACCGGCACCGGGGGTGCCCGGTGTGCCCGCACGGGCCCCGTGCCCACGGCAGCTCCCGCCCCGCAGGTGCCTCTCTCAGCGCTGGCAGCGCGGCGGGAACGCCTCCAACTCGTGCACGGTGCTGGCGCTGCTGGGAGCGCCCTGCGCCTTCATGGGCTCGCTGGCGCCCGGGCCCGCCGCTGAGTAAGTGCGGTGCGGGATGTGCGGGGCTCCCGCACCCACGGGGCACCGGCGCTCCACGGGCCCCTCGGCGCGGCTCCCGGCCGCCCGCCCGTCCCCCGGCTCCGGTGGCGGCCCTCAGCCCGCTCCCCGTCCGCTCTCAGCTTCATCGCGGCGGATTTCCAGCGCCGGGGGGTGGACACGGCACACGTGGCGTGGCAGCCCCGCGGAGAGGTGCCCTGCGCCTGCTGCCTCGTCAACGCGGCCAGCGGCTCCCGCACCATCGTCCTGCACGACACGTAAGGGCGGCGGGGGCAGCGCTGGGCTCTGCCGGCTCCGGGCGCTGCCAGCCCTGCCCCGAGGGTCCCTCCGCTGCCTGCCGGGGCTGCCGAGGGCCGGATGGGGCGAGTGGCCGTGATCCCGCAGCCCTGTCACCTTTGGTGTCCCCGCAGCCCTGTCACGGCCCGCGTCCCCGCAGCCCTGTCACCGCCGGTGCCGCTGCCGGGACCGGAGCTGGTATCCCCACACGGAGGTGGGCACTGGGGGTGATATCCCCACACGGAGGTGGGGACCGGAGCTGGTATCCCCACACGGAGGTGGGCACTGGGGTGATATCCCCCGCTCTGCAGTGCGGGACAGCCGGTAGGGCCCCGCGGGGATAACCCGGCTCCCTCAGCCGTGCCAGGGGGGTTCAGGGGCTGCTGGGCACGGCTGACCCCAGGCCACAGCTGCGCTGCCCTTCAGTCCAGCTCAGGGCGCCGTCATTAATGATTGAGCCGGCGGTGCCGCCTCGGGACCTCTGTCCCGGTGCCGTGGGGCCCTCCGCGGCCCCCGGGGCTGCCCTTCGGCCCGGGCACGGCACAGGCGGAGGGTCCCCATGTCCCCCCGGCCTCCGTCCCACAGGAAGCTGCCCGACGTGACAGCCCGCGACTTCGAGCGCGTCGACCTCTCCCAGTACAGGTGGATCCACTTCGAGGTGAGCCCGAGGCTCGGGGCGTGCTGGGGGACCCCCGGCGCTGGGGAAAATCCCTCGGGCTGTGCCTGAGCCGGGGACCGGAGGGGATCCCTCGGTCTGGGGGACATCCCCAGTGAGGGAGCACCCCCGGCACCGGCGATGCCCCGGTGATGCCGGAGCCGGGTCCGCAGGCCCGGAACGCGGCGGAGCAGGGCGCGATGCTGGAGCGGCTGGAGCGGTACAACCGGGCGGCGGCGCCGGAGCGGCGGGTCCGGGTCTCGGTGGAGCTGGAGAAGCCGCGGGAGGAGCTGCTGCCGCTGATGGGGCGGGGACAAGTGGTGCGGGGCCGGGGCCATGGGCGGGATCCCCTGTCCCGATCGCCTGTCCTGATCACCTGTCCCTATTAACCACCCTGATCCCCTGTCCCAATCGCCTGTCCCCATTACCTGTCCCGATCCCCTGTCCCGACCCCCTGTCCCGACCCCCTGTCCCGGGCGAGGCCAAAGGCGTGGCGGGGGCGAGGTCGGACAGGAGCGGTCAGAGCTGCGGGAGTTGGGATTCCTGCTCCGGGGGAGTCAGGCTCGGGACGTGCAGGGGTGGGTTTGGATCGAGGGGTGCGGGCGGGGTCCGGGAGCTCAGGGTGGGCTCTGGGAGCTCAGGCGGGGTCAGGGAGCTCAGGAGGGCTCTGGGGACCCCACCAGGGCACAGATCTCACCGCAGCGGGCTGGGGGTACCGGGACTGCCCCTCCCCAGCCCCTCTCCCGCAGGTGTTCATCAGCAAGGACCTGGCCCGGCACTTCGGGTACCGATCGGCCCCCGAGGCGCTGCGGGGGCTGCGGGGCCGCATCCAGCCAGGGTAGGGGCGTACCCGAGAGGGGCCGGGGGGCACACGGTGCGCCCCAGACCCACCTCACACTCCCCCAGGGCCACGCTGATCTGCGCCTGGGCTGAGGAGGGCGCCGATGCCTTGGGGCCCGACGGGCAGCTGGTGCACTCGGACGCCTTCCCCCCAGAGACCCTGGTGGACACGCTGGGCGCTGGGGACACCTTCAACGCCGCCGTCATCTTTGCGCTCGCAGAAGGTGGGCACAGACGTGGCACGGCCGCAGTTCAGTTTGGCACAGGCACAGTTCAGTTTGGCACGGCCACGGTTCAGTTTGGCACAGCCACGGTTCAGTTTGGCACAGCCACGGTTCAGTTTGGCACGGCCACAGCACGGGCACGGTTCAGTTTGGCATGGCCGCAGCTCAGTTTGGCACAGCCACGGTTCAGTTTGGCACGGCCACGGTTCAGTTTGGCACAGCCGCAGCACAGCCACGGCTCAGTTTGGCACGGCCGCGGCTCAGTTTGGCATGGCTGTGGTTCAGTTTGGCATGGCCATGGTTCAGTTTGGCACAGCCACGGTTCAGTTTAGCATTGCATGGCCACAGCTCAGTTTGGCACGGCCACAGCACAGCCATGGCTCAGTTTGGCACAGCCACGGCTCAGTTTGGCACGGCTGCAGCACAGCCATGGCTCAGTTTAGCATGGCCATGGCTCAGTTTGGCACGGCCGCAGCACAGCCACAGCTCAGTTTGGCACAGCCACAGCTCAGTTTGGCACGGCCGCGGTTCATCCCGGGCCCCATCCGCAGGGAGCAGCCTGCAGGACGCCCTCACCTTCGGCTGCCGGATCGCAGGCAGGAAATGCGGGATCCAGGGCTTCGATGGCATCGTCTGAGCGCGTGCCTGGAGAGCTCTGCAGGGCCCGGGCACAGCCCTGCACCAGCGACACTGCACATCTCCACTGCACCCAGAACCCCCAATAAACCCCCCCGCGCACCACTGCTGCCTCCCGTGTCCCCTGGCCGTGCCCCTCTGTGCCCTGGCTGGCTCCCACTGCCCCAGGGATGCACTGAGCACAGCCAAGGTCACCTGCAGTGCCTCTATTTCTCCATCAATGCGTTACAGAGGAGACCCCAGCCCTCCCTGGCCCCAGCAGCCCGGCCAGGGCCATCCCCCTGCCCCTCTGTGCCCTGAGCAGGGCAGGGAGCAGCCGGGGCATTGCACCCCACAGCCCCCCTGCCTACCCCTCGCCATGGTCCCTCCAGGCTGGGGCTGCCTGCTCGTCCTCAGGGCCTTCAGCCTCAGGGGCTTCCTCTTCCTCTGGGGCATCACTACTGGGGGCTTGGGCCCCAGGGACGACTTCTGCCTCCACGGCCTCAGCATTGGGAGATTCCACCTCGAGGGATTCCAGCTTGGGGGCTCCAGCCTCAGGGGCTCCATCCTGGGGCTCTCCAGCCTCAGGGGCTCCAGTCTGAGAGGCTCCATCCTCAGACACTCCAGTCTGGGGCTCTCCATCCTCAGACACTCCAGTCTGGGGCTCTCCAGCCTCAGGGACTGCCTGTCCTGGGCTTTTCAACCCCAGGTCCTGCCTTGGCACCTCAGTGCCCTCCCCAGGCACAGCCCCAAGCCCTGCCTGCTGCTCCAGTGGGGGCTCTCCTGGGGGACCCCTGTCCTGGCCAGACAAGGGCGCCTCGGGGGGGTCCAGCAGCTCGGAGGGGTCCAGCAGCCCATCCCCATTCAGGTCCTGCCTTGCCAGGGCTTTGTCCACCAGCGCAGCCACCTGCAGCGATGGGGATCAGGATGAGGGCTGGGCCCAGGGCTCAGGGGGGCGTGAGGAGCCGTCCCTTGGCACCCACCGTGTCGGGGTCTGGCTGCCCCCCAGCCTGTGCCAGCACCGTGCCAAGCAACTGCAGCAGCTCCAGCCCGTCCAGGCGCCTGCTCTGGTCGTGGTCGTGGAGCACAAAGAGGTAGAGCAGGGCTGTGGGGCACGGGGGGCTGTGGGGCTGGGGTCCCTGGCTCTACCAGCCCCTCAGCCCCCATCACACCCCCATGGCCTTACCCTGCTGCCGTGTCATGGCCTGCACGTCCTGCTCCGGGGGCCCCAGGCTCTGCACGGCGCTCCAGAGCAGCCTGGGGGAGCAGGGCTGGGCTGGGGAGCACGGCAGGGCAGGCTGGGCACTGTCCCTGCCACCCCCGGGCTGTGCCCCCCGCCCCACGCTCAGCCCCGGGCCGGGGTGGGGGTCCCCAGGGCAGGGACTCACACCGGGGCAGGGATTCACACCGGGGCAGGGATTCACACCGGGGCAGGGATTCACACTCACCGGGGCAGGGATTCACACCAGGGCAGGAAATCACACTCACACCGGGGCAGGGATTCACACTCACACCAGGGCAGGGATTCACACCGGGGCAGGGATTCACACTCTAACACCAGGGCAGGCACTCACACTCACAGCAGGGCAGGCACTCACACACCAGGGCAGGGCAGGCACTCACACTCACACTCACACCAGGGCAGGGCAGGCACTCACACTCACACACATCAGGGCAGGGCAGGCACACACACTCACACTCACACCAGGGCAGGGCAGGCACTCATACTCACACTCACACCAGGGCAGGCACTCACACTCACACTCACACTCACACCAGGGCAGGGCAGGCACTCACACTCACACTCACACCAGGGCAGGCACTCACACTCACACTCACACTCACGGCAGGGCAGGGCAGGCACTCACAGCAGGGCCGGCGGCTCCGGGCTCAGTGGGTCGGGATGGGGATCCACGGTTGTGACCACGGGGGGCTCAGGCCTGGCCGAGAGACAGGGCTTGGTCCCCTGTGCCCTGGGGCTGCCCACCAGGCCTGATGCCCCCCACACACGGCCCCCACGGATCCAGGGGTCCCAGCCCTCGCTGTGCAGCTCGGGCCCCCGTGTTTGCCCCTGCCATGGCCACCTTGAGCTCCCCCTGTACCCCTGCAGCCACGGAAACACCACAGCTCTGCCTTCCTTTGGCTGTGTGCTCCCCACAGCTCTGCCTCCCCTGTGCCCCACAGCTCTGCCTTCCCTTGGCTGTGTGCTCCCCACAGCTCTGCCTCCCCTGTGCCCCACAGCTCTGCCTTCCCTTGGCTGTGTGCTCCCCACAGCTCTGCCTCCCCTGTGCCCCATAGCTCTGCCTTCCCTGTGCCCCACAGCTCTGCCTTCCCTGTGCCCCACAGCTCTGCCTTCCCTTGGCTGTGTGCTCCCCACAGCTCTGCCTCCCCTGTGCCCCATAGCTCTGCCTTCCCTGTGCCCCACAGCTCTGCCTTCCCTTGTACTTCCACAGCTCTGCCTTCCCTGTGCCCCACAGCTCTGCCTTCCCTTGTACTTCCACAGCTCTGCCTCCCCTGTGCCCCACAGCTCTGCCTCCCCTGTGCCCCACAGCTCTGCCTCCCCTGTGCCCCACAGCTCTGCCTTCCCTGTGCCCCACAGCTCTGCCTTCCCTTGTACTTCCACAGCTCTGCCTCCCCTGTGCCCCACAGCTCTGCCTTCCCTTGTACTTCCACAGCTCTGCCTCCCCTGTGCCCCACAGCTCTGCCTCCCCTGTGCCCCACAGCTCTGCCTTCCCTGTGCCCCACAGCTCTGCCTTCCCTTGTACTTCCACAGCTCTGCCTCCCCTGTGCCCCACAGCTCTGCCTTCCCTTGTACTTCCACAGCTCTGCCTCCCCTGTGCCCCACAGCTCTGCCTCCCCTGTGCCCCACAGCTCTGCCTTCCCTTGTACTTCCACAGCTCTGCCTTCCCTGTGCCCCACAGCTCTGCCTTCCCTTGTACTTCCACAGCTCTGCCTTCCCTGTGCCCCACAGCTCTGCCTTCCCTTGTACTTCCACAGCTCTGCCTTCCCTGTGCCCCACAGCTCTGCCTGTGTCCCGGTACCTGTTGGTGCCCGCCCTGGGGGCAGCCCACGCCGCTGGCCCCAGCACCAGGAGCAGGAGCAGCATCACCGGCGGGTTCCTCATCCCGCGACCTCGGGCTGCGGCAGGACGAGAACAGCGGACTCGAGAACGGCGGGCTGGGGCTGGCGCTGCCGGGGGTCGGGCCCGTGGGAACCCGGGAGAGGGGCGGGGGCTGTTCCGGGAGCTGCCCCGGTTCCCGCGCGGCGGCGGGGATGCGCTAGCACGGCCGGGAGGGTGCGCGGGGCACGGAGAGCGCGTGGGACCGGCAGGCGCTGCTCACCCAGGGCAGCCCCCGGTAAGCGCTCAGCCCGCACTGCCCAGCCCGGTACCGCCGGTGCCCCCGGTACGCACCCAGCCCAGCCCGGTACCGCCGGTGCCCCCGGTACGCACTCACCCCGGTACCGCCGGTGCCCCCGGTACGCACTCAGCCCAGCCCGGTACCGCCGGTGCCCCCGGTACGCACTCAGCCCAGCCCGGTACGCACTCAGCCCGCACAGCCCAGCCCGGTACCGCCGGTGCCCCCCGGTGCCCACTCACCCAGCCCCGTTCGCGTGTCGGTGCCGCCCGCCCCGCCCCGGGGCCACGTAGCCGACACGTCCCGGCGCTGCCACCGCCGCCGGGAGCGGCCCCGCCCGGCCCGGCCCCGCCGGGATTCGGCCGCACGCAGGTGCCCCGGGGCAGCACCGGGGTAACCGGGACCTGCCCCTCCAAACGGGCCCGGGATCCGTGATCACAGCAGGGACGGGGCCACGCAGGTGGGTGAGACCCCCCAAAGACCCCCAGGGTCCCGGGCAGAGCCGGGCCAGGCCAGCGGCACCGACCCCCGGCGCCGCAGCAGCACCGGGTCGGGCCGTGCCGGTACACGCGGCCCCGGGGGCCCCGGACAGCCAGCCCCCGTGCCTGACCGGCCCCGAGGGCACACCCGGCCCGGAGCCGGGGCCCCGGACAGCCAGTCCCCGTGCCACACCGAGGGCACACCCGTCCCGGATCACGGTGCCCCCAGCCCCGGGCGCGCTCCCCCAGCACGCGCGGACAGCACTGCCTTCATGCTCCAGTTTAATGGCAGCAGCAGGGCAGGGGCCAGCAGGACCCTCCTGTCCCGGGCTAGGAGATGGCCCTGTCCCGGGCCAGCCCTGCTCTGCTGCCAGCACGGTCCCACAGGGACGGAGCCCTGCGAGCCTCCCTGACCCGCGCCCGCTCCCCGAGCGCCAGCGGGGACAGCGGGGCCAGGGCTGGTCCCTCGTGTGCTTCACAGTCTGTGTGGGGTGGGGGGAGGCTGGGGGGTCCCTCCCGGTGCCAGGGGTCCCTCCGGGGGGGCAGGGGGCTACAGGAAGCCCGGGAAGGCGAGCTGCAGCAGCAGGATGGTGGCCACGATGAGCCCGGCACAGAGCAGCAGCAGCAGCCAGACAGGGAGGGAGCCTGTGGGACAGGAGGGGTCAGAGCAGGCTGCAGCCCCCAATGCAGAGGGGGCAGAGCAGGCTGCAGTGCAGCGCAGCCCCCAATGCAGAGGGGGCAGAGCAGGCTGCAGTGCAGTGCAGCCCCCAATGCAGAGGAGGCAGAGCAGGCTGCAGTGCAGTGTAGCCCCCAGTGCAGAGGGGGCAGAGCAGGCTGCAGCGCAGTGCAGCCCCCAATGCAGAGGGGGCAGAGCAGGCTGCAGTGCAGTGCAGCCCCCCTGCATGGAGGAGCAGAGGAGCCCCAGGGGCAGCCCCACACGTACGGCGGGTGGGCAGCAGGTGCAGCTTGCAGCGGCTGTCCACGGCCACGCTGAGCAGGGCGGCCTCGTGGCCCCCCAGCAGCTCCCGCCCGGGCCGGCTCTCGGGGACGAAGGCCACGTCTGTCACCACGATGCCGTGGGCCTCCTTCACGTAGTACAGCCTCTGGGGGCACACGGGAGGTGAGGGGCTGCGGGGGGAACCTGGGGCTGCCCCCAGCCCTGCCCCACTCACCTGCAGCGAGAAGGCAATGTGGATGGCCACGGAGCCCGTCACCGTGCCCAGCCCCAGGAACGTGCCCGAGTCGCTGTGAGGGGAGGACGGTGAGCGGGGCTGCCACGGCCCCCAGCCCGCACCCACCGGCCCTGGGCTACCTGATGGAGAGGCAGGAGACCACCTCGGAGCCGCAGGGCCGCGTCAGCAGCGGCAGGAAGCTCTTCCCATCCCACTTGGTCAGGTAGCAGGGCGGGGGGCGGCGCTCCCGCTTGTGGGGCACCTGCACCGTGTAGAGCCGCAGGGCCCCGGCACTGCCCTCCACGGCCCCAAACCTGCCACAGGGAGAGGGGCACGGGGGGAACGGGGCACGTGGGGTGCAGCCCCTCATCAGCACCAGTGTCCCGATCCCCACATGGCCCCAGCCCCCTCCACAGCCCCAAACCTGCCACAGGGAGAGGGGCACGGGGGGAATGGGGCACGTGGGGTGCAGCCCCTCATCAGCACCAGTGTCCCAGTTCACACCTAGCCCCAGCCCCCTCCCCCTACAGCTTCCAGCAGAGCCCAGGAGACCCCTTCCCACAGACCCAGCAGGAACAGTGACAGGGCAGGGCAGCAGCCAGGGGTGGCCCCTTCCCAGCCCCGTGGCTCCTCCCCACCTCCTGCCCCATGACCCAGCCCCAGCCCTGATGCCCACGGCCCCAGGCCCCTGCCCAGTCCCATGCCCCTCCCTGTTGCCCTGCCCAGCCCCAGTGCCCAGCCCTAACCCTCTGAGCTGTCCCCAGCTCTAGCTGCAGCTACCCAGCCCCATGCCCAGCTCCAGCACCCCTGCCCTGTCCCCCTGCCCAGTCCCAGTGCCCCAGCCCCAGCCCTCTGATGTGCCCCCAGCTCTCTCTGATCTGCCCAGCCCCAGTCCCAGCACCCCTGCCCTGTCCCCAGCCCTGACCCAGTGCCCCAGCTCCAGCCCTCTGAGCTGCCCCAGCTCTGTCTGAGCTGCCCAGCCCCGTGCCCAGCCCTCACCTGCACGCCTGGTAGCGATAGGCCTTGTCGGGGATGCCGGGCAGGTTCTCGTGCCAGCGCAGCCCTGTCACCAGCTGGTCCTGCTGCCACACGCAGCACTGGAAGTCCCTGCCCGCCGTCACCACCTGCTGCACACAGCACAGGGGTCTGAGGCCCCTCTCCTGCGGGCCCAGGGAGCTGGGGAGCCCCCGACACCCACCTTGTTGTCAGGGCCCAGAGCGATGTCCTCAATTTCCCCGTCGTGGGCTCTGAACTCCAATGTCTTCTTCATGCTGGGGAACTGCAGGGGCAGAGCTGGTGTGGGCACTGGGCAGGGCCAGGCCCTGCCGTGGTACCAGGCAGGCGTGGGGAGCAGCGTCAGGTGAGCACAGGTGCTGCCCATCCAGCCATCCCTGCCCAACGCCTGCTGCCATCCGCACGGCAACGGCAGCCACTGCTCCTCCGGGTCTGTCCCAGCTCCCCCTGCCCAGCCTGGTCCCCGTGCCCACCCTGGCTCCTCATGCCTGCCCTTCAATCCTCTGTGCCCACATCCATTCCCCCACGCCCCTTCTTTGCTCACCCACATCCTCCCAGCTCCCTGTGCCCACCCTGGCTTCCCCATGCGTGCCCTTCAACCCACTGTGCCCACATCCATTCCCCTACATCTCCCCACCTTCCCATGTCCTCCCAGCTCCCTGTGCCCACCTTGGCTCACCAGGCTCCCCTCAGCCCCGCTGCCCAGCCAGTGTCCCCGGCAGGTTGTGCCCCCAGCAGGCCGTGCCCACCTCCCAGAGGCGCAGGAAGCCGTCGGCGCCGCCGGTGGCCAGCAGGGCTCCGTCGGCGCTGAAGCGCACGGCCTTCTGCAGCGCGTCGGGGCTGAAGTCGGTGCGCACCCGCTGCAGGCTCTCCACCCTCACCTCGCGGGCCCGGCCCTGCGCGCCCTGGGCCCCGCCGCCGCCGCCGCCGCCGCCGCCGCCGCCCCGCCGCCGCCGCGGGCCCTTGTCGCCGCTGCCTGCGGGGCGCACGGCTGGCACCGGCCTGACAGGGGCTGCCCTCCCCAGAGCGCCCTGCAGCCCCACGGCGTGCCCCACGGCACCCAGGATCCCCATGGCCTGCCCCACAGTCCCACGGCTACTCACACCCTGCCCCACAGCCCCCCACACCCTGCCCCACGGCACCCAGGCTCCCCCAGCCTGCCCCATGGCACCCACAGCTCCCCATGCCCTGCCCCACAGCCCCACGGCTCCCCACACCCTGCCCTACGGCACCCACAGCTCCCCACGGCCTGCCCCATGGTTCCCCACGGCCTGCCCCAAGGCCCCACGGCTCCCCACTCCCTGCCCCACAGCATCACAGCTCCCCATGCCCTGCCCCACAGCCCTACGGCTCCTCACTCCCTGTTCCACAGCCCCCTGGCTCCCCTCCACAGCCCCACGGCTCCCCACACCCTGCCCCATGGCCCCATGGCTCCCCATGCCCTGTCCCACAGCCCCCTGGCCCCCCACACCCTGCCCCACAGCCTCACAGCTCCCCATAGCCTACCCCACAGCCCCACGGCTCTCCGTGGCACCCAGGCTCCCCATGTCCTGCCCCACACCCCATGGCACCCCACACCCTGCCCTACAGCCCCACAGCTCCCCTCGCCCTGCCCCACAGCCCCACGGCCCCACACCCTGCCCCATGGCCCCATGGCTCCCCAGGCCCTGCCCCACTGCACCCAGGCTCCCCACAGCACCCCGGGCAGGCACAGGGGGCAGGTCTATGACAGTGATGGAGGGGTTCAGGGCAATGCCCATCCCCAAGCCACCCCACAGAGCCCCCCAGCTCCCCCCCACTCCCTGCCCTCCAGCACCCAGGGCAGGCACAGGGTGGGCATGGGAGGTCCACAGCTGTGCCCCAGCCCCAAAGCACCCCACAGCCCCCCACACTCTGGCCATAGCATCCAGGGATGGGGGGCACAGGGGAGCCCCAGGGAAGTGTCCCATCCCCAAAGCTCACCATGGTACCCAGGGCAAGCACATACAAGGTTCAGGACAGACAGGCAGGGGTTCAAGGCAGTGCCCCATCCCCAAGCTACCCCACAGACCCCACATCCTGCCCCATGGCACCCAAGGGGAGGGGATTCAGGGCAGGCACAGGGGAGACCCAGGGTGGGCACGGGGTTGTTCACAGAATGCCTTATCTCCACAACACCCTTCACCCTCCCCACAGCATGCAAGGCAGACAGGAGGGGAGTTCCGGGCCATCCCCAAGGCACAGCACAGCCCCGGGGCAAGCACTTCACACGGAGCAGCGTCTCACCGTCCTTGCCGGCCGCGCCCGGAGCCTCGGGCTCCTGCAGGCTGAAGCGCAGGATGTGGCAGCTGTTGTCCTGCCCGGCGGCAATGACGTCCCCGGCCAGCGCCATGGTCATGGTGGCGCGGGTTTCGGTGTCGTGGCAGTGCAGCAGCGAGGCGCTGAGCTGCCCGCCGATCTGCTCCAGCTGCAGGAAGTGCTGCGGGCCGGGAGGAGCGGTCACGGCCCGGCCGCGGGGGCTGCCCGGGACACCCGCGCCTCCGCACCGCACACCCGCGGCCCGGACACCGCAAACCCCCCGGGCCCCGCCGTGTCAGACCCGTCCCCGAACCCCTCCGCACCCCGCACAGCACAAACCCCGCAGAACCTCCCCGCGCCAGACCCCCACACACACCCGGGCCCCTCCGCACCGCATCCCACACCCGCACCGAGGCCCCGCCGCGTCAGGCCCCCACACACTCCCGGGCCTCTCCGCCCTGCACAGCCGGGTCCCACACCCGCACCCAGGCCCCGCCGCGTCAGGCCCCCACACACCCGGGTCCTTCCGCCCCCTCAGCCCCCCGCGCCCCTGTCCCCACACCCCGTCCCGCTCCCCGCACCACGCCATTGCGGATGCCGGTCTTGGCGGCGCCGCCGCCGCCGGCGGTGATGGCGAGCGGGCGCCGCGGGTGCAGGCGCACGGTGTAGAGCGGGAACGGCGCCCGGTACAGCTCGGCGGGACGCCGGGGCGCCATGGCACGGACGTGGCGTCAGCGCGCCGTGACGTCACGCGCTGCTGCGTCACGCCCCGCCACCCGCCGGGGGTGTGGCTAACAGGCAGGGGGCGTGGCCACGAGGGCACGGGGGGCGGGGACAGCGGGGACATCCCGGGAATGGGGGGGACACGGACCGGGGATCCCGGGGGGACAGCAGGGACAGCCCGGTGCTGGGAGGGACACGGACCGGGGATCCCGGGGGGACAGCGGGGACATCCCGGGAATGGGGGAGGACACGGACCGGGGATCCCGGGGGGACAGCAGGGACAGCCCGGTGCTGGGGGAAATGGCGGCTCCTAGGGGGCAGTGGGACCCCCAAACCTGGGGATACCCCCGTGCTGTGGCCCCATGGGGACCCCAGTGACTGTGAACATGGGGCACCTGTGGGGGACGGTGGGATCCCCCCGTGTTTGGGGACACGGCAGTGTCGGGCTGTTCCTCGGGACCCCACAACGCCTGAGCCCCAGAACCATTTATTGGGGAACACCGAACACAAAGACAGGCGCCAGGGCTCGAGGGCACACAGCCCCGGCCCCGGAGCGGTGTGTAAGGCACGTGGCTGGCCCGGGGGCACCACACAACGTCCCGGCCTGCCCAGGGCGGGGGGCACCGCTCCGACCCCCCGGCCGTGGTCCCAGAGCCCCGGGCGGGGCAGCCCAGCAGCGTCCCGCCGTTCCTCGGCACCGCGGGCACGTCCCGAGGTGGTGCTCCAAGGGGGTGCCAGGACCCCCGGCTGTGTGAGGAGGGCAGGGGGTGCCCAGGACCCCCGTGCCGGGCTCTCAGAAGGAGGTTTCCTGCACGGCGTAGAGCGGGGTGCCGGCGCTGCGCACGTAGCCCTGTCCCTCGTCCCCTTGCAGCTCGGGGCCGGGGGCGGACAGCCCGTTGGGCACCCCGTGGCTCTTCTCCGAGCTGTCCCCGTGGCCAGGGGCCTGTGGGGACACAGGGGGGCACAGGGGGGCAGCAGGGGCAGAAGGGGCATGGGGGACACAGGGGAGGCACGGGGGGGCACAGGGTACCCCCACGTCCCCCCTTTCCCCGGGGTTTTGGGGGGGGTCTCTCCCTCACCTGGGCAGGGTCGGCTGCCCCGCAGCAGAGCCAGTGGCGGACTTTGGGGGGCAGGCAGCAGAGCAGCCAGGGCAGCACGGGGGAGATGGTGCGGGGGTCCAGGGCCGCGGCCGGCGTGGGGCCTGGGGGTGCAGGGCCGTGAGTGGGGCAGGGGCACCGGGGCAGCCCCCCAGCAGCCCGCACTCACCGGTGAGCAGGCTGACCAGCACCCCCACCACGATGACGGTGGTGGAGTTGTGGGCACTGTACCACATGTAGGACAGGCTGTAGAAACGCTGCAGCCCTGTGGGGCTGGGGGACACGGTGTGAGCAGGAGGGGTGGAGCAGCCCCCTGAGACCCTGCACACACACCTGAGACCCTGCACACCCCCCTGAGACCCAGCACACACACCTGAGACCCTGCACACCCCCCTGAGACCCTGCACACCCTGCACACCCACCCGAGACCCTGCACACCCACCCCACACACACCACATACCCTGCACACCCACCCCACACCCCACACACCCCACACACCCACCCAAGACCCCGCACACCCACCCCGCACACCCAGCACTCACCTCGGGGGCGGTGCTGAGGTGGGGGGCAGCAGCGTGGCGGCCAGCACAGTGCTGAGGTTGCCCACGGTGGGGAGCGCCGTGCTGTTGGCCGGGGGCACCCCGCTGGCCCGTGCTGTGCTCTGCAGGAAGCTGCCAATGCCCACCCAGAAGGCCATGGCCAGCCCGGCCAGCAGCCCCACCACGGCTCCCTGTGACAGGGACAGACAAGGGCACTGGGGAGCCCCACAGCTCCCCACGCAGCCATGCAGGGCTGGGGACACTGTCTGGGCCAGGACACTCACGGTGGGGTTGGCGCAGGGGAAGAACATGCCCAGGCAGAAGAGCCCCAGGAGCGGGCCCCCCACCATGCCGAAGATGCTGATGGCCGCCTGTGGGGACACGGCCCTCAGCCCCGTGCCCTGGGGACCCCGGGGGTCCCTCACCCCTCTGGGGTGCCAGGGCCGGGGTCCCTCACCCCTCTGGGGTGCCAGGGCCGGGGTCCCTCACCCCTCTGGGGTGCCAGGGCCGGGGTCCCTCACCCCTCGGGGTGCCACAGCCCGTGCCTACCTGCAGCACGGGTCCCAGCATGGAGGACACGTACGCCATGCCCAGGCAGAGCAGCCCATAGCCGAGAGCTGGGGAGGGGAGGGGGCTGTCAGGGCAGTGCTGGGACCCCCCCCAGCATGCCAGCCCCGCGGCTGCCCCCCGGGCACCCCCATCGCTCACCCAGCAGCTTGGAGAGCAGCGTGGCCCGCGACTCCGAGAGCCCGGGGAGGTGCGGCCGCACCAGGTCCTCCATGGTCACCGTGGCCAGCGAGTTGAAGGCGGAGGAGATGGTGCTGGGGGGGACAGGGAGCAGGAGGGGGCTCGGCCGGGACCCCTGAGCACACCTGAGCACACCTGAGCCCCGCCCAGGGCCGGCACTCACCTGAGGGCGCCGCTGAACAGGCAGGCCACAAAGAGCCCGGGCAGCCCCGGCAGGTCCCGCAGCACGTCCATGACGAAGAACAGCACCAGCTGCGGCAGGAGGGGAGGTCACTGCAGGGCTCGGGGCAGCGGGGGACACGCGAGGGGCTCTCAGCCCACCTGGTCAGAGGAGGCAGGGCGATGGCCGGGCGCCAGCGGGTGCTCCAGGTCGTACACGAACATGACGAGGCCCGTGAGGCAGCTGAGGCACAGCACGATCTGCTGGCAGGGGAACACGGCGTAGCAGGAGCTGCGGGGCCGTGGGGCCGTCAGACAGGGCACTGGTGGGGCCCATCCCGGCTGGGGGAGCCCAGCTCAGCCCCACTCACAGCCCGGCCCAGCCCAGCCCAGCTCGGCCCAGCCCAGCCCAGCTCGGCCCAGCCCAGCCCCACTCACAGCCCAGCCCCACTGACAGCTTGGCCCAGCCCAGCCCCACTCACAGCCCAGCCCAGCCCAGCCCCACTCACAGCCCAGCCCCACTGACAGCTCGGCCCAGCCCAGCCCCACTCACAGCCCAGCCCAGCCCAGCTCGGCCCAGCCCAGCCCCACTCACAGCCCAGCCCAGCCCAGCCCAGCCCCACTCACAGCCCAGCCCCACTGACAGCTCGGCCCAGCCCCACTCACAGCCCAGCCCCACTGACAGCTCGGCCCAGCCCAGCCCAGCCCCACTCACAGCCCAGCCCAGCTCGGCCCAGCCCAGCCCCACTCACAGCCCAGCCCAGCCCCACTGACAGCCCAGCTCGGCCCAGCCCAGCCCAGCCCAGCCCCACTCACTCACAGCTCAGCCCAGCCCAGCCCCACTGACAGCCCAGCCCAGCCCAGCCCCACTCACAGCCCAGCTCGGCCCAGCCCAGCCCAGCCCAGCCCCACTCACTCACAGCTCAGCCCAGCCCCACTCTCAGCCCAGCCCCACTCACAGCTCGGCCCAACCCAGCCCAGCTCGGCCCAGCCCAGCCCCACTCACTCACAGCTTGGCCTCGCGCTCGCTGCGGGCGCACAGGTAGCGCTGCACCTGCGCCTGGTTCACCCCATACAGCGACAGCATCATGAAGATCCCGCCCACGGACAGCGACCAGAAGGTGTGCCGCTCCAGGGGGTTGGGGTCCAGGCTGTGGGGAGCACGGGGGGGTCATGCTGAGGGTCCTCACTGCCTCCCCATACCCCAGGGGAAAGAGGGTAACAGGGGTGGGCGACACCAGCACTGCAGGGTCCCATTCCCCCAGCCCAGGCTGCCCCAGGTGTCCCAGAGCAGGACAGGGGGTTGGTTTCCCCCAGCCCAGCTGCCCCAGGTGTCCCCAGACCAGCCCAGGTGCCCCCAGACCAGCCCAGGTGTCCCAGAGCAGCCCAGGTGCCCCCAGAGCAGCCCAGGTGCCCCCATGGCAGCCCAGGGTCCCGGGGATGGCTCACTCGATGCCGGCGATCTTGCCGTGCTGCTCGGCCACGCGCCACACTCGGGCCATGCCCCCCACCCGCCAGGCGCCCACCACGATGACGGCCACCTGCCCCGCCAGCATCACCAGCGTCTGGAACACGTCTGTCCAGATGACAGCCTTGAGGCCACCCTGTGGGGACACGAGTGTCAGCACGGGGTGGCAGCGCTCGCCTGGCACGGCATGGCATGGCACGGCACAGGGAGCAGGGACTCACCAGTGTGGTGTAGAGGGTGCAGACCAGCCCCATGGTGAGCACGGCGCTCCAGAGGTCAAAGCCCGTCACTGGAGGTGGCAGAGGACATTACTGGGGTGAGGGGCAGCACCCCCAGCATGGCCCCACACCTGTCCCCATCCTACCTGCATTGAGGGCCAGGGCAGGAGCGTAGAGCACCACCCCCATGTAGATGACCTGTGGGGAGGGAGAGCAGTGCTGAGCTGTGCCCAGCCCCCCAGACCCTGCAGCCCCACAGCCCCTGCCCCACAGCCAGCCCCACAGCCAGCCCCCCCAAACCCTGCAGCCCCACGGCCCTGGCCCCACAGCCAGCCCCCCAGACCCTGCAGCCCCACGGCCCCAGCCCCACAGCCAGCCCCACAGCCAGCCCCCCAAACCCTGCAGCCCCACGGTCCCGGCCCCACAGCCAGCCCCCCAAACCCTGCAGCCCCACGGTCCCGGCCCCACAGCCAGCCCCCCAAACCCTGCAGCCCCACGGCCCCAGCCCCCCAAACCCTGCAGCCCCACGGCCCCAGCCCCACAGCCGGCCCCCCAAACCCTGCAGCCCCACAGCCCCAGCCCCCCAAACCCTGCAGCCCCCCGGCCCCACTGACCATCTGGAAGATGAAGGTGATGGTGCCCAACATCCGCACGGTCTTGTTGAAGCGCAGCTCCAGGTACTGCCAGGAGAGAGGTCAGGGCACCTGACTGCAGAGTGCTCTGTGCTCCCGCGTCACCTGCCCTCCCTGTGACCCCCCTGCCCTCCCCATGTTCCCCCCTGCCCTCCCATGTCGCCCCTGTGCCCTCCCGTGTCCCCCCCGTGTCCCCTGTCCCCTCCCGTGTCCCTGCCCACCTCGTAGGTGCTGGTGATGCGCAGGCGGTAGAAGACGGGGATGAAGATGTGCGCGGGGATGAGCAGCCCCAGCAGGTAGGAGCAGCCCAGGAACCAGTACTCGGTGCCGAAGCGAAAGATCTCGGCGGGCACGCCCAGGATGGCCACGGCCGACTGGAAGGAGGCGAGCAGGGACAGGGCCACGGGCA
Organism: Ammospiza nelsoni; assembly: GCF_027579445.1. Taxonomy (NCBI): domain Eukaryota; kingdom Metazoa; phylum Chordata; class Aves; order Passeriformes; family Passerellidae; genus Ammospiza; species Ammospiza nelsoni. The sequence goes on from NC_080635.1 coordinate 115,113,698, forward strand.
GGCAGCCCATGTCACGGTTGGCCAGCAGGAACTCCTGCACCGTGCGCTGCCGGTCGCCGCTCAGCGCGTAGAAGAGCCCGATGGCGGAGGAGAGCACGAGGAGCAGCGCGAAGATGCTGTAGTCGATGGCCGTGAACTCCATGCCGAGCGCGTCCCCGCCGCTGTCCCGCCGCTGTCCCGCCGCTGTCCCGCCGGCCGCATGGGCGCACCGGAGCCCGCAGCGCGTCCCGAGCGGCACCGGCGCGGCGCTGCCAGCTGCGGGAGCGCCGTGTCAGTGCTGCGGGACCTTGGCTCGCTCTGCTCAGCCCCAGGGAGCCAGAGCGGGAAAACGCCCGTCCCTCCTCCTCCTCCTCCTCCTCCTCCTCCTCCCTCTGGGCCGGGCTCGTCCCCCCGGGCCACCCCACCTGCCCCGCCGAAGGAAACTGGAGAGTCTTCAAAGAGCACCGAGACAATGGCTGCACAAACAGTCCCACCCGGACCCCCGCAGCACCGGCACCGCCGGTCCCGGCGGAACGGGCCAAGCCCAACAGGGCCGCCTCCGGTGCGGGACAGCCCCGGGGCCAGCGAGCCAAAGGCAACAGGGCCACCCCCGGAGCCGAACGGCCCGGAGCCCGCGGTGCCGCTCCCAGCGAGCCAAACCCAGCCTGACCCAACCACCGAGCCCTGCACGGCCCCACCAAACCCGGCAGCACCGGTCCCACCGGCAGCCGAGGAACCCAGCCCAACCGCTCCAGCAGCACAGGGCCCCGTCAGAGCTGCCCCGGCACAGAGGGACGGGCAGGGGGCGGCTGTCACGGACAGACGGACGGGGGGCACCTGGCACGGACAGACGGACAGGGGGCGGCTGGCACAGACAGACAGGGGGCACCTGGCACGGACAGACGGACAGGGGGCGGCTGGCAGCCTCAGGGCAGCAGCCAGGTGGGGCAGACACCTGAGCATCCACCCTGAGCCCTCTGACCCTGACCCCCCTGTGCTCTGACCCCGGTCTGGCTCCTGAGGAACAGGAGGGGACAGCCGGGCACTGCTGTCCCTGCCTGCCCCCGCACCCAGAGGGCATCCAGAGGGCACCTGGGAGCAGCAGGTGCCACAGGGCTGTGGCAGGATAGCCCCTGTCCCGGCCTGGGAGGGGGAGCAGGCTGAGGGGACCCTCTGTCCCAGCAGGGCAGCCTTGGGGGCACAGGGAGGACAAGCGTGGAGCGGGGGCGGCAGCCAGGGAGTGGCACGGTGCCCACCGTGTGCCACGGTGATCCCTGCAGGAACGCTTGCCTGGGGAATGCTTGGTGGGATTAGGCTGAGCCCCTCCTGGCAGCCCTGGCACAGCCTGCCCGGGCCTGCCCGCCCCACAGGGCCGGGGGCAGCGGCGCTGGCACGGGGCTGGCACGGGGCTCTGAGCGCCAGCAGTGCCAGGGTGGGGAATGGGGTGAGAGGGCAGCGCCTGTGCCGCCACCAGCCCCGGCCTGTCCCTGACCGGGACGGGCGCCACGTGCGGCAGCTCATGGCCAGGGTCCAAGGTCGCTCCCCGCGTTCCCCGCGCAGACCAAACACGGGCGGGAGGTCACGGCGCGTCCCCGGCGGGCACGGCACAGCCCAGCCCAAGGCTCGGTGCCCCTCGGCGCCGCCTGAAGCCCCGGTGTCCCCACACCCCGTCCGTGGTGACCCCCAGCCCTGCTGCCCCTCGCCCAGAGTGCGCCCCACAAACGCAGCAGTGCCAGCCCAGGCTCTCCCGGCCCCAGGGTGTCCCCAGGGTGTCCCCAGGGTGTCCCCGCGTGGTGAGCCCGCTGCCCTGTCCCGGCCGTGCCCAGCCCGCCTGCCCCGGTGCCCCGCTCCTCACGCTCCATCACAGCCTCCCTGTCACCCCGTGCCACCGGCGCTGTCCCCGGTGCCCTCATCCCGGGGCTCTCTGGGGCTCTCCTCGCCTTTCCCGGTGTCCCCGGTGTCCGCGGTGTCCCTAACACGGGGCTCCGCTCCCTGTCCCCGCTGTCCCCAACCCGGGGCTCTGCTTCCCCTCTCCGGTGTGCCCGGCGGCCGCAGCCGGGGGCTCTGCTCCTCGCCTCCAGCGCTCCCAACCCGGGGCTCCGCTCTCCATCCCCGGTGTCCCCATCCCGGGGTTCTCCTCCCCGTCCCCATCCCGGGAGCCCCGGTCCCCGCCGCCCGCAGAGCGCCCGGTGCCGGTGGCGGGAGGCGGCAGTGACCTTGTCCCGGCGGCCCCGGTGCGACACTCACCGGCGGCGGCAGCACTCTCCACATGTGCCGCCGCAGCCGGGGCGCGCCGGGATGACGCCGGGGCAGGCGGGGCCGCTCCCGCCGCCGCTTCCGCCGCTGCTGACGGCATCACCGGGGACCCGCGGGGCTCCGCTCCGGTCCCGGTCCCGGTCCCCATCCCCATCCCCGGCCCCATCCCCGCCCTAGGGCGGTCACCGCGCCCCGGTGCCCGCGTTGCCGGCGCCCGCCGGGGCCTGGCTCGGTTCCAGAGGGCGCCCGGGCCGTGCCGGCGGGGGGGGGAACGGGCACGGAGCCGCCGCGCCCGCTCGGGGTGCCCGGTGCGCGGGGATGAGCGGGGCCGTGCGCGGGTTCGCGCTGCTGCCGCTGCCGCTGCTGCTGCTGCTGCTGCTGCCCCGGGCCGCCCGCGGGGCCGCGGTGAGCACCGGGAACGGGGCCACGGAAACCGGGGAGGGCCGGAAACGGGGGCTCCGGTGGGCGCAGGGTGTCACGGATCAGGGGTGCCCAGGGGTCAGGGAGTGCCCGGTCCGTGAGTCCCCGGTCGGGGCTGCTGAGGCCGGGGTGCCCGGTTTGGAGGTGCCCGGCTTGGAGGTGCCCGGTTTGGAGGTGCCCGGCCGTCGGGGAAGCCGTGGGTCGCCCTAAGGCCAGGGAGGTTCTCCTTCTCCGGGGAGCGCCGGTACCGGGGGTTGGGCCACGCCCGGGGAGGGATGCTCGGGACCCTGGGGATGCTGCCTGTGCCCCCTGGACTCGGGGGATGCAGCCCGTGCCCCCTGGACCCGGGGGATGCTGCCCGTGCCCCATAGACCCGGGGGATGCTGCCCGTGCCCCATAGACCCGGGGGATGTTCCCCATTCCCCCTCGGCCTCCCCAGGTGTGCGGGCTCTGCCCGGGGCCGCCGCGGAACGGCTCCATCGTGTCCCGGTTCTGTGAGTCCCGGCGGGACGCCGAGAGCGACGGGCGCTGCTGCCGGGAGCGGGGCCCGGCCCCGGGGCGGCTGCTGGGGTACGGGGGCCCGGGGAGGGCGGGGATGCCCGGGCTGGGGGGATCGGGTGCTGGGGGGTCGGGGGCTGCATGGAGGGGGATGGAGGGTGCCGGGATGGGTCTGGGGCTCACAGCGGTGCCAGGGGAGTGGCGGGGCTGGGCAATGCCCGGGTGGGGCATCCTGCGTGGTGATGCGGGGGGATCGGGTACAGGCCGGGGCTGAGATGGAGCTGGGGGTCACAGGGGCCTCAGGGAAAGTGTGGGGGACAGGCACTGCTGCTGTGTGCCCAAGCACTGCCCCTTCCCAGGCTGGACCTGAGCAACTGCTCCCTGCAGAGCGTTCCCCCGGGACTGGCCGAGGCCACCGCTGCCTTCGTCCTGTGAGTTCCCTGCTTGGGGCAGGTTTGGTGGTGGGACATTCCCTGGGCCCAGCACCGGGCTTGGGGCAGGTTTGGTGGGGCATTGCTGTGGGCCCAGCCCAGGAGTTGGGGCAGGTTTGGTGGGACATTGCTGTGGTCCCAGCCCAGGGGTTGGGGCAGGTTTGGTGGTGGGACATTCCCTGGGCCCAGCCCAGGAGTTGGGGCAGGTTTGGTGGGACATTCCCTGGGCCCAGCCCAGCGCAGGGCTTGGGGCAGGTTTGGTGGGACATTCCCTGGGCCCAGCCCAGCACAGCCCAGGGGTTGGGGCAGGTTTGGTGGTGGGACATCCCCGTGGGCCCATGCTGGCACGTTGGATGAGCCACATGGTCACACCTTGGCTTTTGCCACAGTCGCACGGTGTCCTCGTCCCCGGGCGGGGGAGACAGCACTCAGGGAGCTGCCACGTCCAGGGCTCAGCGTCCAGATGAGCCCAGCGAGCCGTGCTGGCCCTCAGGGCACCGTGACACCTCGGCTTGGCAGGGTATTTGTTAATGACCAAGCACCGTGACACCTCAGCTCCTCAATGTTTTTGTTAATGATCAAGCACCGTGACACCTCAGCTTATCAGTGATTTGGTTAATGACCAAGCGCTCCCTCAGCAGCTCTGCAGAGACCTTTGAGCCCTGTGGGGCTGCAGGGCTGCACTCCCAGGGCCTGGGGCGGGCAGGGGGCGCTGGGGGCATGGGCACCGCCTGAGTTCAGTGCGGTGCCAGGGGTACTGTGGTACAGGATGGCACTGAGGCTCCGTGTGCTTGCAGGGACCTGAGTGAGAACCCGCTGACGGCCGTCCCCAGTGCTTCCTTCCGGGGCTTCACCCGCCTGCAGAGCCTGTGAGTGCTGGGGGAGCGGGGCTGGGAGTCACCACGGTGCCCGTGCTGAGCTGTGCCCGGGCTGGGCTGTGCCCACACTGAGCTGTGCCCACACTGAGCTGTGCCCACAGTGTGGTGCCCGTGCTGAGCTGTGCCCGTGCTGAGCTTTACCCGTGCTGAGCTGTGCCCACAGCACGGTGCCCACACTGAGCTGTGCCCACACTGAGCTGTGCCCACAGCGTGGTGCCACCAGCGCTGGAGTGCCCGGGTGGGAGTGACGCCTGGCAGGACGTGACAGTGGACAGGAGCAGCCGGCTGTGCCAGGGGCAGAGGAACCTCTGCAACAGCTCCGAGCAGCTTGGTACAGTGCGGGGCTGGCACTGGGTGTGTGGGGCTGGCACGGGGTGTGCGGGGCTGGCACTGGGGCCTGGCATTGCCCCTGACCCCCTGCTCTGCTCTGCTCTGCCCTGCCAGCCTGGCCATGTCCTGAAAACTCCGTGTGTGCCCCCGACGGGCCCGGCCTCGTCCAGTGCCTCTGTGAGGGTCCCTTCCATGGCTACAGGTGCCTGCGAGAGGTGAGCGCTGTGGCACTGCCCTGGCTGTGTGAGATGGGTGCTGTGGCACTGCCCTGGCTGTGTGAGGTGAGCACTGTGGCACTGCCCTGGCTGTGTGAGATGGGTGCTGTGGCACTGCCCTGGCTGTGTGAGATGGGTGCTGTGGCACTGCCCTGGCTGTGTGAGGTGAGCACTGTGGCACTGCCCTGGCTGTGTGAGATGGGTGCTGTGGCACTGCCCTGGCTGTGTGAGATGGGTGCTGTGGCACTGCCCTGGCTGTGTGAGGTGAGCACTGTGGCACTGCCCTGACTGCGTGAGGGCACTGCCCCTGCCCCTGCCTGTGTGAGGTGAGTGCTGTGGCACTGCCCTGGCTGTGTGAGATGGGTGCTGTGGCACTGCCCTGGCTGTGTGAGGGCACTGCCCCTGCCCCTGGCTGTGTGAGTGCTTTGGCACTGCCCTGCCCCTGCCTGTGTGAGGTGAGCACTGTGGCACTGCCCTGGCTGTGTGAGATGGGTGCTGTGGCACTGCCCTGGCTGTGTGAGGTGAGTGCTGTGGCACTGCCCCTGCCCCTGCCCCTGCCTGTGTGAGGTGAGTGCTGTGGCACTGCCCTGGCTGTGTGAGGTGAGTGCTGTGGCACTGCCCTGGCTGTGTGAGGGCACTGCCCCTGCCCCTGCCTGTGTGAGATGGGTGCTGTGGCACTGCCCTGGCTGTGTGAGGGCACTGCCCCTGCCCCTGGCTGTGTGAGGTGAGCACTGTGGCACTGCCCTGGCTGTGTGAGGTGAGTGCTGTGGCACTGCCCTGCCCCTGGGCCCTGCCTGCAGCAGCAGGGCAGCCCGGGTGCTCACTCCTGTCCTGGCAGGGCACGTTCCCGACGCTTCTCTTCGGAGGAATCCTGGGCACCGCCACCGTGTCGCTGTCGCTGCTGCTGTGGGGCACGCAGCGGAGGAAGGCCAAGAGCCCCTGAGCAGGGCAGGGCGCCGTGCCTGGGCTGGAGGCTCTGGGCACCATTAAAGCTGCAGGTCCTCGCCGTGTGTCCGTCTGCTTCCTTCCCAGGAAAATGGGTGTGGGGTGGAATCCATGGGAGGGGGACCGTGCAAATTCCCACTGCTATAGATACCGATTATAATGTTGGCTTTCCGCAAATATTAAAATGGGTTTGTATGGGCAGTGTTAAAGTAACTTTGTGATATAGTTTTTACTTCTGTTAATAATTAAGCTTAGACATAGTAGTGCAATAGCTGACATCAGTGTGGTTGTGTTAAAACGCCTGCTGGGATGGGATAACATCCGATGAACACAGGATGAGCACGCCTGATACAGATCTGCCAGCCATCAGCACTCACCGTCTGAGGACACCGTGGACCGAAGCCCAAACTGAAGGAGATAAGAAGGAGCCAAAAGCACAGCCAAGAAACACACACGCTCTAGAAAGGCAGATCAAAGGAGGGGCATGTAAAATAGTTCCTGGAAAATGGAAACTCGTTTATGGATATGCATAAGGGCCATGAATATGCAACAGGCTGATGTCATTAAAAGGTATTTCAGGGGTATCCCCGAAGATAACAGGGGGCTCTTGGCTGAGTGCAACAATGCCCCTGGCTGCATTAACCTTTGCTCCAGGGTCCTCGTCTCCCATTGTCCTTTATGAAACCTTTAAAATTTTCATAGGAGAGTGAACGTGTGGTCCTCAGCACGCTCCCCACGCTGGCTGCGCGCTCGGGGCTCGGGCCAGAACGGGGGGGAGCGGGAGGAGCGTCTGCACCGGGAGGTGCCCGCCCACCGTCACCGCTGCGGCCGCGGGGAACGGGGGAGGACCGGGAGCCGGGGGGGCTCCGAGAGCTGGCAGAGTGAGGAACGCAGCGGCTGCAGCAGACACTGATAATTTATTAATTCAGTCTATCATTAACCAGGAACACCAGGGGAGAGCGCGAACGCAGTCCCCCACTACCACAAATTATGCAGTCGAGTTTCCCGCATTTGGGGAAATCGCAGGGGTCAGCACACCCGGAGTGCAAGGGATGAGCCTCGCCCTGGGAAAACCACCTGCCTGATCATGGTGTCTCCCCTGCCAGGTAAGTATGCCCCACCCGCCCCGCCGCCCGCCTGCCCCGCCCAACGCACGCCCGCCCAGCGCACGCCCGCCCCGGCCCGGCCCCGACCCCGCCCGGCCCTGCCGCGCTGCGGCCCGGCCCGCACGGCCCGGCACGGCCCGGCCCGCGCCAAGCCCGCGGACGCGCCGGGACAGCGCGGGCTCGGCGCGGGATCGGGCCCGGCATGCCGCGCGGCGGGCACAAATCTGCATGGACACGCCCACAACTCCCCTCAAGCCCCGCCCCTGCGGCCCGGCCCCGCCGGGAGCCCCGAGACCGCGGAGCCGCTGCCTCAGACCGGGCCGGTTCGGGCCGGGCTCCGCTCCCGCCGCTGCCTCAGACCGGGCCGGTTTGGGCCGGGCTCCGCTCCCGCCGCTGCCCCGGGCCGTTCCTGCTCCGCTCCCGCCGCTGCCGGGGCTCGGGGCCGCCTCTCCCGCTGCCGGAGCTCCCTCTCCCCGGCACTGCCCGCTGCTGCCGCGCCCCTCCCGGTGCCCCCGCTCCGCTCCGCCCGCTCCTCCCGGGTCTCCCGCTCCCTCGGGCACGATCGGCCGGGCGAGCGGCGTTCGGGGTGCGAAAAATGCGGATTTTATGGTTGGCTTTTCGCAAATACACAAATGAATGTTATATGTGTTATGTTAGAAAGTTATGCTGTATTGATTTTCTTAAGTAGTGTGTTAAATATGGTTTTCGGTTATAACATAAGGTTAAAACAGAAACTATGCTATGTGAGATACTTTTTTTACAGAAAGGACTCGCAGCAATAACCCAGCCTGTACAAAGAGCCTTTTCACACTGCCAGCCCTCGCTGGGGCTCTCATCCCATCGCGGTTGGGCTCTCCTCACCCCTGCACTCCCGGCCCCAGCTCAGCTTTTGGGGACACTCGTTTCCCTCTCGCCCCAGGGTCCCCAGAGCCCAAGCCGGAGCTGTGAGGGCACCCAAATGTGGGAATGGGCTCTCTGTTGAGGGACTGATTAAATCATTCTGTGTCTGTTTAAAAAGGCAAAAAGCCCAGAAATTTCTCTCCCCACTTTGGTAAAAAAACACGTCACAGGACCTTTAAGATCTCACCTCAAACCTAAGGTTACCTAATTAGACTCAGGCTAAAAAGTTTCACTTAGGAAATTCACTAGAGAAAGAAGAGAACAAAGGAAATAATCGCTTTTGTGGGGTGTTTTAGTAGGAGTAAGAACCTCTTGCCCCTGGCTCGGTTTTTCTCTGTAAGAGCTTTGTTATTTTGCCTTTTATTAAAACTTTTTCTGTTTCCAACAGTACCTCAGAAGCCATCCTGCTGATTTTATGCCATTCGGGGTAGCTGAGCTATCTCAAGCGTAACAAGTTCTCTGAGAGCTCCTAAGACCGCACTCAAAGAGAAACCCTAAAACTTTCCTGGGTGAATGGGCAGAGCTGCACTTTCCATCCATTTCCAGGGGAATATGCAAACAGAGTCCTTTGGGAAAGTTAATTGTGCATTTACTTTGGAAAAGTTAATTGTGCGTTTTGCACAGCAAACCCTGCCCCAGCAGTGGCAAAGGGCACTCGGGCACGTGGAGAAAGCGACGGGGTCATTTTGTGTTCCCAGTCCCGAATGCCATGGGATGTCCGAGGGATTTCCTGCCCCGAGGGATTTCCTGCCCCGAGGATTTCCTGCCCCGAGGGATTTCCTCCCGCTGCAGCAACACCACCAATGCCCTGTTACTCCACGGTCCCTCACAGCCAGTAACTCCAGACCAGGATATTCCAGTGCCCACTATAAAATCCAGGGCTCCATTCCCGGCTCGAGCGGCCCCAGAGGGTTCAGGGAGACGGGAGATGCCTGTGGTCCCTCCAGCCCAGCCCAGCTTCTTCCTCTCCTGCTCTTCCCTCGTGTCCGTGCCCAGCCCGTCCTGCCTGCAGCCCCCACTGTGATATCTGGGAGGTGTCAATGCCAGCCCAGGAGCTGCCCCTGCTCAGGGCTCGCCTTCTGCCAGTGTGCTGCCCTGGCACAGATTTGGGCATTGCTGCCCCTGGCACAGATTTGGGCATTGCTGCCCTGGCGCAGATGTGGGCATTGCTGCCCCTGGCACAGATTTGGGCATTGCTGCCCCTGGCACAGATTTGGGCATTGCTGCCCTGGCGCAGATGTGGGCATTGCTGCCCTGGCACAGATTTGGGCATTGCTGCCCCTGGCACAGATTTGTTCATTTCTCGTGTCTCTTCTCCTTCCCTGGCGCTCCCTCCTGTGTCTTGGGCACCCCCTGGGCACTGCCCACCCTCTGTGTCCCCCGTGTCCTTCCCGGAGATCCCATCCCAGAGCTGGCACCGAGTGCGAGCAGCGCCGTGAGAGAGAGACAGCGCCGCGCCTGCTGCTCGTGCCGGGTCTGGGGCCCTTCGGGGACTGGTTCTGCTCTGGATCTGGCTCCGTTCCGGGTCCGGTTCCGTCCCGGGTCCGGTTCCGTTCGGGATCCGTTCCGGGTCCGGTTCCGTTCCGGGTCCGGTTCCGTTCGGGATCCGTTCCGGGTCCGGTTCCGTTCGGGAGGGTCCGGACGCGCCCGGGCCGGGCGGGGGTCGCTCCGCCGCGCCGCCAGGGGGCGCCAACACGAGAGCGAGACACGAGGCGGGGTAGGGGGGCGTGGCCATGCAAATCACAGCGGGGCAGAGGGCGGTGCCAGGATGCAGTACCGATGAGTGGGCGTGTCCATGCAGATTTGTGCCCGCCGCGCGGCATGCCGGGCCCGATCCCGCGCCGAGCCCGCGCTGTCCCGGCGCGTCCGCGGGCTTGGCGCGGGCCGGGCCGTGCCGGGCCGTGCGGGCCGGGCCGCAGCGCGGCAGGGCCGGGCGGGGTCGGGGCCGGGCCGGGGCGGGCGTGCGCTGGGCGGGCGTGCGTTGGGCGGGGCAGGCGGGCGGCGGGGCGGGTGGGGCATACTTACCTGGCAGGGGAGACACCATGATCAGGCAGGTGGTTTTCCCAGGGCGAGGCTCATCCCTTGCACTCCGGGTGTGCTGACCCCTGCGATTTCCCCAAATGCGGGAAACTCGACTGCATAATTTGTGGTAGTGGGGGACTGCGTTCGCGCTCTCCCCTGGTGTTCCTGGTTAATGATAGACTGAACACAGCAACTACTGAGGAATTACTCAAGCTGTTGAATTTCGCAGCCTCACCTTTCGCGGTTATTTACAATACTCAAGTTGTCTCCCGCCTGTCCCAGCCCGTCCCTGTCCGGTCCGTGCGGAGCCCGCAGCGATCCGCAGCCCCTCGGGAGCTGTTCCGGCTCTCGCCTCTCTCGCTCCCCGCTCCCGGCCCGCCCGCGCTCGGCTCGGCTTTAGGGCGCACCCCGCACCCGCTCCCATCGCTGGCACGGATGGCAGCAGAGATTCCGTCCGGATCGGCTTTGGGCAGTGACACCCAGAAATCAAATGGAGCCCCGCAGCGCCTTTGGGTGCTCGTTGAGCAGGAATTGTTCATTACGGCATGCCAGGCGCAGGAGGGATAACTCCTGCCTTTCGTGCGGGCCGTGGTCGTGACAGAAAAGATGTGTGCAAATGTCTTTACAAGTAATTTTATGGGTGGACCCATGGGTGTAAACATCCCTGAAATGGCTCCAAATGCCTCTGCTCACCTTGGGCAGCAGGTTTGCTGCAGAGCCCAGAGAGTTTGGCTCCTGAAGGACACAAGGGTCTGTGTGGAGAGTTTTGTCAAAGGGTGGCTTGAGGAGAGAGGACACAGCCGAATTGATTTGATAGAGATGTCCTAACTAGGGCAGAGGCCTTTTTGCAGGCAGGGTGTCTGTTGAGAAAGCAGCAGGCTAAAGAATGGAAAAGTACAAGACAGTGGTTAATTCCAAATCTTGCACCTGCAAAGATAACGTGTCCTTGGGCCTAGCGGAGGATGATAGAGAAATGGACAGCAAGGTGTGAGAAGTAGAGAACGTAGGCCCAAAGGAATGAGGGTGAGTTAATGGTATAGTTTAACCAATAGATTGCTTGGCTTACAGAATATTCATGAGCTTATTATTTGCTGTATAAGTGTTTGATGCTTTCTTTAATAAACTGGAGCTGTGATGAACCATCTGGTGTCCGGGTCTCCTTCTTACGACAGATCTGCACGAGGCTGAGCTTCTGAGCTCTGGGGTAAAATGACGGTGCAAGGGGGGAAATGTGGGAGGTGGGGCTGCGCCTTCCTGGTGCCTCTGCCAGTGGGGAAAGGAAGAGAGCAACGTGCAGCTGGGAGCTGGGATAAAAGGAGGCTGCACCCTCCAAAACCCGAGAGAGAAGCCCCCACAGACTCTGCCTTTATTCGAATAAAGCTGAAGAACTCCTCTATTGGAATATTACCAATATTGTGGATGGGACGGGCCTTGGCTTGTCTGGCCCTTGGTGCTGAACCAAATAGGGACAACTGCGCTGTTTCACCCCACAGACACTTTGGGCTGCCTGGGTGTGTGGTGTTTCACCCCACAGACACTTTGGGCTGCCTGGGTGTGTGGTGTTTCACCCCACAGACACTTTGGGCCGGCTGGGTGTGTGGTGTTTCACCCCACAGACACTTTGGGCTGGCTGGGTGTGTGGTGTTTCACCCCACAGACACTTTGGGCTGGCTGGGTGCTGCAGCTGGGCCCATGGGGACAAGGCCAGGCATGCCGGGACTCCAGTGCTGCTGGGATGGAGCTTCCCCCCATAACAGGGGCTGCTCCTCAGGTTTCCCTCTGTGGAGAAGCTTTGAGGCCATGGTGAAGGAAAGGAGTTGGTTCTGATGGAGGGTTTGGATGCAGAGCTTTATTCTGGCCCACAGGCCTCTGAATGCAGCAGCAGCTCCAACAGAACTCCCTGGGCCCGTGGGTGCTGCTCCTTTAACCCCGGGCAGAGGGCAGGGAAGGGGCAGGGAGCCACCAAGCAGGGACAGGAGGGGAGGGACAAAGGGACAAGGGACACCTGGATGGCCGAGTGCCCCCCATGGATACAGGGCATCCTTTGACACGCCGTTCGGAATGGCAGGACTGACAGACAGTGCTGGGTGGGGAAAGAGGAGGTGACTGACACACCTGGGAGGGAATCGTCAGGGGAGAAACCCGGGGTCCTGGGGTAACCCCTGAAATCGCAACGCAACAGGCTGTGCAGGTGCCACCCTGTCAGTGTGCTGTCCTGGACTGTGCTGAGCCCAGTACAGAGCATTACACCCAGCGCGGTCCCGCGGAGCCCCGCCGGTCTCTCGCAGCCCCGTGCCCCTTTCCCCGGGCAGGCCCAGCCACCGGCGGAGCTCTCGGTGTCCCGGACACAACCCCGTGTCCCTTTCCCCGGGCCCGGCGCTGCCCTCCGGCTCCGCTCCCGCTGCCGCTCCCGTGCTGGCCGCGCTCTGCTGCGGCTGCGGCTCCGCTGCGCTCTGACACCGAGTCCCGGCAGCACCACGGCACCGGCACCGGGACCAGGAACCGGACCAGGAACCGGACCAGGACCAGCAGCCGGTTCCGGTCGGCGAGGGGGCGGGGCCTGGAGAAGCCGGGCCGGGGGGCGGGGCAGTGGGAGCGCGCGGCAGAAGCGGCAATAGCGGTGCGGTAGCGGTGAGTGGGCGTGTTCATGCAGATTTGTGCCCGCCGCGCGGCATGCCGGGCCCGATCCCGCGCCAAGCCCGCGCTGTCCCGGCGCGTCCGCGGGCTTGGCGCGGGCCGGGCCGTGCCGGGCCGTGCGGGCCGGGCCGCAGCGCGGCAGGGCCGGGCGGGGTCGGGGCCGGGCCGGGGCGGGCGTGCGCTGGGCGGGCGTGCGTTGGGCGGGGCAGGCGGGCGGCGGGGCGGGTGGGGCATACTTACCTGGCAGGGGAGACACCATGATCAGGCAGGTGGTTTTCCCAGGGCGAGGCTCATCCCTTGCACTCCGGGTGTGCTGACCCCTGCGATTTCCCCAAATGCGGGAAACTCGACTGCATAATTTGTGGTAGTGGGGGACTGCGTTCGCGCTCTCCCCTGGTTTTCCTGGTTAAGGACAGAATCGATGGAACGCCTTCTGGAAGCGTACGGAATCTCGTTACCTTGTGTCCTTGGCAGTTACTTTGTTCTCATTAGCTCTTCCGCTCGTCCTTTTCAGAGCGGGTTTTTCTGTATTTGCAGCTGAAAGCCTCCTTTGCTGCGCATTTCGTTTGTTACGGTTCAGCACTCTCGGAGGTCTCTGTGGTCATGATGACCCCGAGATGTCTTAGGGAGCCTCTCTTCCCAGCCCGGCAGCCGAAGAAGGAGCCAGGATTCTTCTGTTCTCGTTCTCAAGGTTGTTTATTATTTCTTATCTATAACATTCTTTCTCTGACCTCCGAGGTGTGTCTGGCAGGTCGGGTTCAGGCACAGTGACCACCTTCAGAGGCGGCTTTATCTTTTATACAATAAACTACGTGTACATTAATTTCCCCATACCTATCACCTATGTTAGACAGTCTCTGCCCTGAACCAACCAAAAAGTGCCACCATCACAGCAGAAGATGGAGGCCAAGAAGAAGGAGAAGGACTGGACATGCCCAGATTCCTCCATCTTGCCTCCTGAGCCTCCATTCTAAAAACCCCAAAATCCTACCTTTCACCCTGTGATAAACTATCATTCTACTTAAACTTTCGTAAAAGCTTGTGAATCCTCATACAAGGTTGGCAATTGGTTTTTCCAAGAGCTAAAATCGAAAGCACAGGTGTTTTTGACTCCGTGTCAAGGTCTCCGAGCCCCCTGTCAGGGTCTCGATTCCTCTGGGTTAGCCAGAGGAATTTCCTGCGTTCCGACAAAGCACAACATTGTACGCAGTTTGTTCTATTCAGCAAGAAAGGGGATGAATTCCCTTTTATATCAACTCTAATGGTTCACAAGGACCATGAGTTCCCGTCGCTGGAAGTGCAGTAGCACTCGCGGACCCGATCGGTGTGACCGGGACAGCGATCACCGAGCGGGACCGGCATCTCTGCGCCTCCTGCACGGCTCGGACCCGCTCGGAACGGCTTGGATCCGCTCGGAACGGCTCGGCACCGCTCAGAACCGCTCGGACCAGCTCTCCGCCACGTGTTCCCCTGGGCCCGCAGGTCGGGGTGGGACCGGCCAGGATCATCCCGGCTCCAGACGCGGCATTCCTGACCCCCTCGGGAGCCGCTCTCCAATTCCAGCGGGGAATAACCGGGGCACCGGCAGCGCTCGTTTGCGGAGGGCACGGCGGGAGCCCCTTCAGGACCCGAGGCTATCCCTGAGCCACCTACCGGGGACGGGACGGGGACACTCTGACAGCCTCCGTTAACGCGGTTCGGAGCCGAGTTTCACTTAAGATTCCCTTCTACGGGGACCAGAACTGACATAGGCTTTCACTAGTAGGACCGCCTAACATCTATTCTTTGACTAGAAAAACCAGGGGAGAGCGCGAACGCAGTCCCCCACTACTACAAATTATGCAGTCGAGTTTCCCGCATTTGGGGAAATCGCAGGGGTCAGCACACCCGGAGTGCAAGGGATGAGCCTCGCCCTGGGAAAACCACCTGCCTGATCATGGTGTCTCCCCTGCCAGGTAAGTATGCCCCACCCGCCCCGCCGCCCGCCTGCCCCGCCCAACGCACGCCCGCCCAGCGCACGCCCGCCCCGGCCCGGCCCCGACCCCGCCCGGCCCTGCCGCGCTGCGGCCCGGCCCGCACGGCCCGGCACGGCCCGGCCCGCGCCAAGCCCGCGGACGCGCCGGGACAGCGCGGGCTTGGCGCGGGATCGGGCCCGGCATGCCGCGCGGCGGGCATCTCATTTGCATGGACACGCCCCCAGCCGCGGCAGCGCCGGCACCGGCCCCGGGCTCTGCTCCCGCCGCCCGTGCCGGGGCTGCGGGGTCCCCTCCCCGCCCGCGCCGGCTCCGTGCCAGCCCCCCGGCACCGGGACAGGAGCTGGGACAGGAGCTGGACTGACCCGGGCCAGTCCCCCCGGCACCGGGACAGGAGCTGGGACAGGAGCTGGACTGACCCGGGCCAGCCCCCCGGCACCGGGACAGGAGCTTGGACAGGAGCTGGACTGACCCGGGCCAGTCCCCCGGCACCGGGACAGGAGCTGGGACAGGAGCTGGACCGACCCGAAACGTCAGCGCTCGGCAGGGCTGAGCAAACGAGGGACCGGCCCCGGCAAGGAGTGTAAAAATGTTTTTTTGTGATTCGTGTCGATGGGCAATGGAATCAGCAAATGCTTGTGTCTGCTGCTGCAAAAGTGAACCCAGTCCCCTGGCATAACTGCAAAGAACGGTTTTGAAACTTTCTGACCAAATAAAGCATAGAACAAAAAAACAAAAATAGAAGAAGTATAGTAAAGTAAAGAGATGAGGAAGCAAAAACGATTGATGCTTAGAATAAAATAGAGGAAGCGGTGGTTAAGCTAAAGGATATTGCAACAAAGCAATGAAATGCTTATGTATAATAAAAAGCTTGGTGCGCTGGTACCAGACAAAAATCATGTAGCAGATGCTGGTGAAATGCCTCCCTTCAGCTGACCACAAGAAGGACAGTGTGAAAAACGCCAATCACTTGTTTTTAAATTTTTTAAAAGTTTAATAGTAATAAAATAGTTATAAGAATAGTAACACAATTAGAGTAATAACAATTTGGACAAATTGAATTAAGACAATATGAGACAATAAAAACAAAGAGTTACGGACGTCCGGGTACCTTTTCTGGGCAGCACGAACCCGAAAAAGGACACCCGTTAACAAAGGATTGACCCTTAAGAACAGTAGCCCGTTGCATATTCATACACCTCATCCGTGATGCATAAATTCCATTCAAACACAGGATTCTGTCTGGTCTTCATCAACTTCTCCCCTCTAATCCTAATAGCTCCTTCGAGGCGGGAAGAAGTCAGTTTCTTCCGATAAGAAGGCCATAAATTCTTTTTCTCTGAACGAACTAGGTGTCCTGTGGCTGTTATCTCGCTGCCAGTCCTTTCTTTAAAAAAAAAATCTTCCATAGCACAGTTTCTATTTTAACAACCTATTTTTATAACCTAAAACTATATTTAACGCAGTACTTAAGAAAATTAATACAGCATTGCTTTCTAACACAACACAAATTATATTCATTTTAATATTTGCGAAAAGCCAATCATAAAATACATGCATTTTTCACAACAGGAAGCCGACAACTACTTGGAAAGATTATGAAATGTATGAAATGGCAGATCCCAGCTCATTGATATTTGCTGATTCGGACTAACCAAGCACACTGGAAAATGCGTCGTAGCCTTAAAAACAGTTCATACCCGCTGGTGAACTTGTAAGCGGTGTGTGCGTGAGGGGAGCGGTGACTGCCCGGCCACCCAGCGCTGCTGGCCTGCTCTCTTTAAAATAAAGAAACATAGAAATAAAATTCGGTTTGGATGTTAAGTTTTGTATCAGGAGGCAGCGCTGGAGCTGTCCGGGTGCCCCTCCCGCGGGTCCGGCGGGCGCGGAGCGGCGCAGCCCCGGCACGGGCGGCGGGAGCAGAGCCCGGGGCCGGTGCCGGCGCTGCCGCGGCTGGGGGCGTGTCCATGCAAATGAGATGCCCGCCGCGCGGCATGCCGGGCCCGATCCCGCGCCAAGCCCGCGCTGTCCCGGCGCGTCCGCGGGCTTGGCGCGGGCCGGGCCGTGCCGGGCCGTGCGGGCCGGGCCGCAGCGCGGCAGGGCCGGGCGGGGTCGGGGCCGGGCCGGGGCGGGCGTGCGCTGGGCGGGCGTGCGTTGGGCAGGGCAGGCGGGCGGCGGGGCGGGTGGGGCATACTTACCTGGCAGGGGAGACACCATGATCAGGCAGGTGGTTTTCCCAGGGCGAGGCTCATCCCTTGCACTCCGGGTGTGCTGACCCCTGCGATTTCCCCAAATGCGGGAAACTCGACTGCATAATTTGTGGTAGTGGGGGACTGCGTTCGCGCTCTCCCCTGGTTTTCCTGGTTAACGATAGAACGAATACATGGGATGGGACGATATCCGTGGGAGCGCTACTTGCCCGCTTCTCTCTATTCGGGAGCCGTTCTTGCGGTCCAGGACCGCGAATTCCCTATCCAGCCTTGTGCCTGGCGTGATACCGGTGGAGCTCCGGTGCTCGCCTGTACCAGCATCTCCAGCCATGCCCCGCCAACCGGCTGTCAGGCCCTGGCTCGATGCTTTCCTCTGCCCCGCTATCGCCCCGCCATCGGCCGGTGCTCCAGGTGCCGCCGCTGTCCCGCCATCGCCGGTGCTCCAGGTGCCGCCGCTGTCCCGCCCCGGGGGCGGTGCCGCTGCCGCCCCGCCCCGGATCCTCCCGCCGCCGCTGCAGCCGGGCGGGCTCTCCCCGCTCGGTGGCCGCCGCGGAGTCCCGGAGCGGAGCGCACGTGGCGGCGCCATGGCCCGGCTGGTGCTGCAGGACGGGTCCGTGCTGCCCGGCCGCCCCTTCGGGGCCGTCGGGGCCGCGGCCGCGGGGGAAGTCGGTGAGTGTGGCCGGGGGCCGGGATGCTGTAGGGCGGCGCGGGAGCGGGAAGGAGCGGGAAGGAGCGGATCCGGCCGGGCTCGGTGCCTCCCTCCGCCCGGGGCCCGCCGTGGGGCCTGTCCGGGGCGCGGGGCCGGGATGGGCCCGGCCGTGCCCGGCTCGGTGCCCCCATCACCCCGTGCCCATCCCCGCAGTGTTCCAGACCGGCATGGTGGGCTACCCCGAGGCCCTGACCGACCCCTCGTACAAGGCGCAGATCCTGGTGCTCACCTACCCGCTGGTCGGTAACTACGGCGTGCCCCGCGACGAGCCCGACGCCTTCGGCCTCAGCAGGGTGAGCAGGGGCCCTGCGCGTCCCGCCCGGTGCCGCTGTGGCGGTGGCACTACGGGACGCTGCAGGGTGTCACGGGTGCCAGGGCGGGATGGTGCCAGGGCACAGCGAGCGGCACATGGTGGCACGGAGAGGTTTGGCTCCGACGTGCGGGGCTGCAGTGGGGTCTGACATGGGGAGGGCCGGGGCTGGGCAGAGGAGACCCCCGAGCGCTGGGGTCGGGGTGCCCTGGCAGCCCATGGGGTGCTCTGGGCCGTGTGTGGGGTGCGGGCTGTGTGTCCCTGGCAGCCCATGGGACAGGCTGTGTGTCCCTGGTGTCCCTGGCAGCCCGTGGGGTGCAGGCTGTGTGTCCCTGGCAGCCCATGGGACAGGCTGTGTGTCCCTGGTGTCCCTGGCAGCCCGTGGGGTGCAGGCTGTGTGTCCCTGGCAGCCCATGGGACAGGCTGTGTGTCCCTGGTGTCCCTGGCAGCCCGTGGGGTGCAGGCTGTGTGTTCCCTCAGCTGGGCTCTATTGCAGGGTGGGAATCTCGAGCCCCTGTGCCAGAGGGGCTGCTCAGCCCCAGCCCCCTCCAGCCCCTTGGCCTCCACGCTGTCCGTGCTGGGGCAGAGTCCAGCGCTGCTGCGGCCGTGCCCCGCCGGCCTCCCCACGCCCACCCTGCGGGGTCTCGTGTCAGCAGCCCTCCCTGGGCCGTGCTGGGTGGGTGCCAGTGCCCTGATCCCATGGCACGGGACATACTGATGTGGTCGGTGGGAGTGGTGCTTTCCCATGGGCTTTCTTTGTGCTGCAGCTGTGCCAAGCTGAGGGCTCCCGTGGCATGAGCTGTGTTGGCATGTGGGCAGTGGTCCAGCAGCGCTGTGGGGGCCTGGGTACCCCATTCTGGGGCTCCCTGATCCAGAGGGACTTTGCTGGACTGAGGCTCAGCCTCGCTGCATAGGTGTGGGCAAAGTGGGGGCAGGTGGCAGCCCGGCAGCGGGAGGGCTGGTCCTGTGCTCTGGGAACGGGGTCTGTGATCCATGGGCTTCTCCTGGGCTGGTGACCCTCTGCCTCTGTCCCTGCAGTGGTTTGAGTCCAGCAAGATCCACGTGGCTGCGCTGGTGGTGGGCGAGTGCTCAGAGACCCCGAGCCACTGGAGCGCATCCCAGTCCCTGGACCAGTGGCTGAAGGAGCAGAACATCCCCGGGCTGGAAGGTGGGACTGGGGAGATGGCAGGGTGGGACTGTGGGTCTGCACGTTCTGAGAGCAGACCCGTCTCTGTTGAGCTTTGCCCACCCGGGGCTGGAGCCTCTGTTGGGATTTGGGGCGACGGCGCTGCTGGGGCGGGCCGGGGCCCGGGGCCGTGTCTCACAGCCCCTCGCAGGGGTGGACACCCGGGCGCTCACCAAGAAGATCCGCGAGAAGGGGACGCTGCTGGGGAAGCTGGTGCCGGACGGGACCCCCGAGGGCAGCGTCGCCTTTGAGGACCCCAACACGGAGCACCTGGTGCGGGAGGTGTCGCTGAAGGTGTGCGGGGCTCCGGGCGGGGCCGGGGGCTGCGGAGGGGCTGTGCGGCCCTGGCTGTGGGGCTGCCCCGGCAGCAGCCCCGGTGATCGCTCCCCTCCCGCAGGCGCCGCGAGTGTTCAACGCGGGCGGGTCCCTGCGCGTCACCGCCCTCGACTGCGGCCTGAAGAACAACCAGATCCGCTGCCTGTGCCGGCGGGGCGCCGCGGTCACTGTGGTGCCCTGGGACCACCCGCTGGACCCTGCAGGTGAGGCGGCAGTGCCTGGGGACAGACTGGGGTCCCACTGAGGGGATGGGGGGAATGGGATTTAGCCGTGTCGGCATGTTCAGCGCTGGGGACAGCGGGCACCTGTGTCCTGCTCAGTGCTGTGGGGTGAGGAACCTCGGTGCCATCATTCCTGGGGGCTCTGGGGCTCAGGCCCTCAGTGTGGCACCACAGGAGCAGGGCCATGGGCTCGGGATGCCTTGCTGTGGTGGCATGGGGGACTCTGGTCTGTGGTATTGGTGTGGCTTGGGGCACCATAGGGGACTGGCAGGGCCTCGCTGCCACCTGAATGGTGCTGTGGGCTCAGAACACCTTGGCTGTAACCCTGCTGGGTGTCTGGGGAGCCACAGGCTCAGGGTGCTGCTCTGCCGGGAGTGCCTGCAGTGGGCCTGTGGGCACCTTGGGAGCCCCTCTGTAATGCTGAGGGGCTGGGGGCCCCACTCTGACCCTGCTGCTCTCTGGACACAGCCTTTGACGGGCTGTTCATCAGCAATGGCCCAGGGGACCCACAGCTCTGCCAGGAGACAGTGTCCAGCCTACGCCAGCTGCTGGATGCGCCCCAGCCCAAGCCCATCTTTGGCATCTGCCTGGGCCACCAGCTGCTCGCCCTGGCCCTCGGTGCCTCGACCTACAAGATGAAGTGAGTGGGTGTGGTGGTACGTTTTAGTTAAATGGTTTGCTCTGTTTCACCCCTCAAAAATGTGCATTTTATTCCAAGCCTGTGATCCTCCCCTGCGGTATCATGGGTCTGTAACCCCACTGGCCCAAATCTTATTCCGTGCCCACTTTGAATCTCCCTGTTGGGCTGTGCTGGAGAGACCAGAGTCTCTCTTGGCCTTTTCCTCTCTTGGCCCTTTTCCCCCCAGGCTCTCCCTCTCTCCCCCTTCTCCCTCAGAAGCCATGCTGCTCCCGGGGCTGGGACCCGCAATAATTAGCACCCTCATCTAATGAGCACCCTCAGAAGCCGTGTGGAGTCCTTGCCTGCCTGCTGCTACCAGCGAGCACACAGCTTGGGGATCCCCCAAATGAACTGCAACAATTGTGGGTCCAGAGCTGGCACAGGGTTCCTGGCTGTGGAGCTGGCTGACAGCTGTGTGTGTGCCTTTGTGGTGGTGTTCACAGGGTCCCAGGATGAGGGAAGAGAATCTGACTTCGGGTTTCAGAAGGCTTGATTTATTATTTTATGATATATATTATGTTAAAACTATACTAAAAGAATAGAAGAAAGGATTTCATCAGAAGGCTAGCTAAGAATAGAAAAGTAATGAAAGGCTTGTGACTGACCAAGACAGTCCAGACAGCTGGGCTATGATTGGCCATTAATTAGAAATAACCACACGAGACCAATCACAGATGCAGCTGTTGCATCCCACAGCAGCAGATAACCATTGTTTACGTGTTGTTCCTGAGGCCTCTCAGCTCCTCAGGAGCAGAAACCCTAAGGGAAGGATTTTTCAGAGAATGTCACAGCTCCATACCCCGCCAGGTACGGGAACCGCGGGCACAACCAGCCGTGCGTGCACGAGGACTCGCGGCGCTGCTTCATCACGGCGCAGAACCACGGCTTTGCGGTGCAGGCGGGCAGCCTCCCGCCCGGCTGGCTGCCGCTCTTCACCAACGCCAACGACGCCTCCAACGAGGGCCTGGTGCACCAGAGCAAGCCCTTCTTCAGGTGGGCCTGGGCTGTGGGGCTGGGGGGCTGTGGGGTGTGGGGCCGTGGGGCGTGCCCTGCCTGACCCCCTGCACAGTGTCCAGTTCCACCCCGAGCACTGCGCCGGCCCCACCGACCTGGAGGGTCTCTTTGATGTCTTCCTGGAGGCGGCGCGGGACCTGCGGGACGGGCAGGGCGGCGCCCGCACAGGTGGGTGTGAGTGTGAGTGTGAGTGTGAGGGCCAGCCGGGACCCTGGGCCGAGGGCTGCAGGACGGGGCTGTGTGTGTCCCCAGCCCTGTCCCCAGCGTGCCACATCCCCCTCCACCAGTGCGGGAGCGCCTGCAGGAGTGGCTGACCTACAGCAAGGCCCCAGCGGGGCACTCGGAGGCAGCCCGGCCCCGCAAGGTGCTGATCCTGGGCTCCGGGGGCCTTTCCATTGGGCAGGCAGGCGAGTTCGATTACTCGGGGTCACAGGTGAGTGCCAGTCCCAGGGCAGGGGGTGGTAGTGGCCTCAGGGGCCCAGGGCCACCAGCAGTGACCCCTCTGCTCCCCATGAGGCCATCAAAGCGCTGAAGGAGGAGAACATCCAGACGGTGCTGATCAACCCCAACATCGCCACCGTGCAGACCTCCAAGGGACTGGCAGACAAGGTGTACTTCCTGCCCATCACCCCGGAGTACGTCACCCAGGTGAGCACCGGGATGCTGGCTGGGAGAGGGCGATTTGGGCATGCAGGGATGGCAGAGCTGGGGCATCAGGGAGGGCTGGGCTGGGGGGTGGCCCAGAGCCTGGTGCGGTGGGGCTGGATGGGGTTGGAAGGCACCTGGGGGGCAGCACGGATGAGGAGGCAGCTGGAAAGCACGGGACCCACCGTGGTTTCTGTCCCCCTCGCCGTGCCCCAGGTGATCCGGAACGAGCGGCCTGATGGGGTGCTGCTGACCTTCGGGGGACAGACAGCCCTCAACTGCGGCGTGGAGCTGACCAAGGCGGGCGTCCTGGAGCGGTACCGCGTGCAGGTGCTGGGCACCCCCGTGGCCTCCGTTGAGATGACGGAGGATCGCAAGGTCTTCGTGGAGAAGATGGAGGAGATCGGGGAGCACGTGGCGCCCAGCGAGGCTGCTGCCTCCCTGGAGCAGGTCTGGGGGCTGTGGGGGCTGTGGGGCCGGGCAGGGTCCTGTCCCTGCTGTTCCTGACCCTCCTGTTCCTGACCCTTGCTGTTCCTGACCCCGTTGCTCCCCGCAGGCACAGGCAGCAGCTGAGCGCTTGGGGTACCCGGTGCTGGTGCGCTCTGCCTACGCCCTGGGAGGGCTGGGCTCTGGCTTCGCCAACAACAGGGAGGAGCTGGTGGCTCTGGTGAGCCAGGCCTTCACCCACACCTCCCAGGTGCTGGTGGACAAGTCCCTGAAGGGCTGGAAGGAGATTGAGTACGAGGTGGTGCGGGATGCCTACAACAACTGCATCACGGTACGGGATGGAGGAGGCCCTGGGCTGCTGCAGGGGGATGGACGTGGGGCAGGGGCTGGGGGCTTGTGCTGCTCCTTGTCCCCAGGGAGGGCTCCCCAGTGCCTCTGGTGGGGCTGGCACAGCTGCTGTGTGCCACTGGGAGCTGCACCCTGTGAACAGAGCCCTGCACCCAATGCTGGGTGTCCACCCTGTGGGACACATCGTGTATTCCAGTCCTGACTGGGCAGGGGAGGATGTGCTGGGAACTGGGAGGAACACACCACACGCAGCACGTGGAGCAGTGACCCCTCTGCTGCCAGGTGTGCAACATGGAGAACCTGGACCCGCTGGGGATCCACACGGGCGAGTCCATCGTGGTGGCACCCAGCCAGACCCTCAATGACACCGAGTACTTCATGCTGAGGCGCACAGCCATCAAGGTGGTGCAGCACCTGGGCATCGTGGGCGAGTGCAACATCCAGTTTGCCCTCAACCCCGAGTCAGAGCAGGTACGTGCAGCCCCCTGCAGGTTCTGGCTCCTTCTGCCAATCCCCAGCCTGGGGGATCTGGCTCCTGCCCCAGCTGTCCCACGAGGCTGTGCCACAGCAGGCCCCGTGCTGCAGCATCCCTGGGACACTGCGGGTCTGGCCGTGTCACCGTGTCCCTGCCTTGGCCTGTTCCACGGCCCCCCTGACCCTGTCTGCCTGCTGCCCGCAGTACTACATCATCGAGGTGAACGCGCGGCTGTCCCGCAGCTCGGCCCTGGCCAGCAAGGCCACTGGCTACCCGCTGGCCTACGTGGCTGCCAAACTGGCCTTGGGCATCCCCCTGCCCCTCCTCAGGTGAGGTACCACCAGTGTGGGACAGGGTGCTGCCCTGGTGGGACGGCCCCAGCCGCTGACCCCGTCACCTCCTCAGGAACTCCGTCACCAACTCCACCACGGCCAGCTTTGAGCCCAGCCTGGACTACTGCGTGGTGAAGATCCCGCGCTGGGACCTCAGCAAGTTCGTGCGTGTCAGCACCAACATCGGCAGCTCCATGAAGAGCGTGGGTGAGCACAGAGGGACGGCACCGGTGGGCACGTGGCGGGCGCAGGACCCGCCTGCTCACCCCACCTTGTGCAGGGGAGGTCATGGCCATTGGGAGGAACTTTGAGGAGGCGTTCCAGAAGGCTCTGAGGATGGTGGACGAGAACTGCGTGGGCTTTGATCACACGGTGAAGCCGGTCTCAGACATGGTGAGCGCTGGTGCTGGCTGTGCCATTCTAGGGGGAGAGGTGCCCACCTGCCCCCTGGGCCACCCTCACCCCTCGGCCTGGCAGGAGCTGGAGACGCCGACGGACAAGCGGATCTTTGTGCTGGCGGCGGCGCTGCGGGCCGGCTACTGCATCGAGCGGCTCTATGAGCTGACCAAGATTGACCGCTGGTTCCTGCACAAGATGAAGAACATCACGGACCACGCGGTGCTGCTGGAGTCCTACCGCGGCCAGCAGGGCACCATGCCGCCCGCCGTGCTCCAGCGCGCCAAGCAGCTCGGCTTCTCCGACAAGCAGGTGGCCCTGGCCGTGCTCAGGTGAGGCGGGGAGGGGACGGCCCTGCTCTGCTCCCTGCCCGGCTCCCGCCGCTCACCCCGCTCTGTGCAGCACCGAGCTGGCCGTGCGGAAGATGCGGCGGGACCTGAAGATCCTGCCGGTGGTGAAGCAGATCGACACCGTGGCCGCGGAGTGGCCGGCCCAAACCAACTACCTGTACCTGACCTACAACGGCTCTGAGCACGACCTGGCCTTCCGTGAGCCCCACGTCATGGTCATCGGCTCCGGCGTCTACCGCATCGGCAGCAGCGTGGAGTTTGACTGGTGTGCTGTGGGCTGCATCCAGGAGCTCCGCAAGGTCAGGCGGGCCCCAGCTCCCTGTGGAGGCAGGGGTGGGTGTCCCTGCTCCGAGGATGAGGCTGGGCAGGGCTTGGGGGCTCTGGGCTCACCTTGTGCCACCTCTACCCTATGGAGGGAGGGGTGGGTGTCCTTGCTCAGAGGATGAGGCTGGGCAGGGGTTGGGGGCTCTGGGCTCACCGTGTCCCACCTCTACCCTATGGAGGGAGGGGTGGGTGTCCTTGCTCAGAGGATGAGGCTGGGCAGGGGTTGGGGCTCTGGGCTCACCTTGTCCCACCCTCCAATAGATGGGCTTCAAGACAATCATGGTGAACTACAACCCTGAGACAGTGAGCACCGATTATGACATGTGTGATCGCCTCTACTTCGACGAGATTTCCTTTGAGGTGAGGGGCTGGGGCCTGCCAGCTGCGGGGCTGGGTGGGGGCTGCCATGGCTCCGTCCCAGCCCTGCCCCTGCCCTGCACCTTGCTGCAGGTGGTGATGGACATCTACGAGCTGGAGAACCCCGAGGGTGTGATCCTGTCCATGGGCGGGCAGCTGCCCAACAACATCGCCATGGCGCTGCACCGGCAGCAGTGCCGCATCCTGGGCACCTCCCCGGAGGCCATCGACTCCGCCGAGAACCGCTTCAAGTTCTCCCGCCTGCTGGACTCCATCGGCATCAGCCAGCCCCTCTGGAAGGAGCTCTCCAACATGGAGGTGGGCCCAGCGAACAGGACAGGGCTGCCCCAGCGTGGCTGTGTGTGTGTGTGCTAAGTTCCTTCTGTCCGCAGTCAGCCAAGCACTTCTGCTGCAAGGTGGGCTACCCGTGTGTCGTGCGCCCCTCCTACGTGCTGAGCGGGGCTGCCATGAACGTGGCCTACTCAGACAGCGACCTGGAGAAGTTCCTGAGCAACGCTGTGGCTGTGTCCAAGGAGCAGCCTGTGGTCATTTCCAAGTTCATCCAGGAGGCCAAGGTCCGTGCGGGAGGCTGCTCCAGCCCTGGGGTGCCCCCTGAAAGCCCCAGCCCCCAGCCCAGGGACAGGCTGTGACCGCGCTCTGCTCACAGGAGATCGACGTGGACGCGGTGGCCTGTGATGGCGTGGTGGTGGCCATCGCCATCTCAGAGCACGTGGAGAACGCTGGGGTGCACTCGGGGGACGCCACGCTGGTGACACCCCCCCAGGACATCACCCCCAAGACGCTGGAGCGCATCAAGGCCATTGTGCACGCCATTGGGCAGGAGCTGCAGGTCACAGGGCCCTTCAACCTGCAGCTCATCGCCAAGGTGCCTGGGACTGGGACTGCATGGCCAGGGGAGAGCAGCCCACACTCCCAGCCCTGCCTCATCCTGTCCCCTCTCTCCAGGATGACCAGCTGAAGGTGATAGAGTGCAATGTTCGTGTCTCCCGCTCCTTCCCCTTCGTCTCCAAGACCCTGGGCGTGGACTTGGTGGCTCTGGCCAGCCAGGTGATCATGGGTGAGGATGTGGAGCCCGTGGGGCTGATGACGGGCACAGGCATTGTTGGTGTCAAGGTGAGTGGGGGCCGTGGGGCCGGGCTGGGGTGCAGGGCTGGGCATTCCCTGAGCATCCCCCTGCCCCCAGGTGCCCCAGTTCTCCTTCTCACGCCTGGCGGGCGCTGACGTGGTGCTGGGTGTGGAGATGACCAGCACGGGCGAGGTTGCCTGCTTCGGGGAGAACCGCTGCGAGGCGTACCTGAAGGCCATGCTCAGCACCGGCTTCAAGATCCCCAAGAAGAACATTCTGCTGACCATCGGCAGCTACAAGGTGCGTGGGGTCAGGCTGCTGCGAGGCCGGGGGTCCCTCTCTGCCCTCTGACCGGCCCCGCTTGGTTCCAGAACAAGAGCGAGCTGCTGCCCACGGTGCGGACGCTGGAGAGCCTCGGCTACAACCTCTATGCCAGCCTTGGCACCGCCGACTTCTACACCGAGCACGGCATCAAGGTCAGGGCTGGGGGCTCCCTGCGGGGCCGGGACACTGCCGGGGCGTGCAGGGCCCTGATGGGGTCACTGCCCGCAGGTGAAGGCCGTGGACTGGCACTTTGAGGAGGCTGACAGCAGCGAGGCCGGTGCCCGGGAGAGCCAGCGCAGCATCCTGGACTACCTGGCCGAGAACCACTTTGAGATGGTCATTAACCTGTCCATGCGCAACTCGGGCGGCCGCCGCCTCTCCTCCTTCGTCACCAAGGGCTACCGCACCCGGCGCCTGGCCGTCGACTACTCCGTGCCCCTCATCATCGACATCAAGTGCACAAAGCTCTTCGTCGAGGTGGGCTGGGGCGCCTGGGGACCGCGGGTGCGAGCACAGGGAGCAGAGCAGGGCAGCAGAAGCCCTGCTGTGGGTGCTGCGGGGCAGGCTCTGTGTGCGGGTGCCGCTGCGCAGGGGTTGGTTTTGGGGGGCACCTCGGACAGGCATCATCCCCTGGCCCCTGCTGCTGCCCCTGGTCCTGCCTCACGGCTGCTCTTTCTGCAGGCACTGGGCCAGATTGGGGCAGCACCCCCAATGAAGATGCACGTGGACTGCATGACGTCCCAGAAGCTCATCCGTCTGCCAGGTGGGTGTTCAGTGGCCCCAGGGCAGAGCACAGAGCAGGGACAGTGCTGGGAGCCGGGCCGGGCACATCTGGAGGTGCTGCAGAGATGTTTCCATGCTGCACTGGGGGGATGGCCTTGTCCCTCGTGTCCCTGTAGCCAGCAGCTGCCAGTGCTGACACTGACACTCCCCAGGCCTGATCGATGTCCACGTGCACCTCCGTGAGCCGGGTGGCACCCACAAGGAGGACTTTGCATCAGGCACGGCAGCTGCCCTGGCCGGGGGTGTCACCATGGTGTGTGCCATGCCCAACACCAGCCCTGCTGTCACCGATGCCACCTCTTTCGCCTTGGCACAGAAGGTGAGGAGCTGCTGCCAGCCTGGTGCTCCCATCCCCTCCTGTGCCGGCCGTGGTGGGCTCACAGCCGTGGTGGGCTCACATCCATGGTGGGCTCACTGTCCACAGTGGGCTCCTTGCTGGTGGCAGGATGGTCCCACCGCAGCACCCACTGCCTCTTGTCGTGCAGCTGGCTGAGGCTGGGGCCCGCTGTGATTTTGCTCTCTTCCTGGGGGCTTCTGTGGACAACGCTGGCACCCTGGGCCCCCTGGCTGGGGCAGCCGCCGGGCTCAAGATGTACCTGAACGACACCTTCTCCAGCCTGCGGATGGACGACGTGTCGCTGTGGATGGAGGTGAGCAGGGGGGCCGGGGCTGGCAGGGGCTGGCAGGGGCAGGTGGCTCCTGGCCCCGGTGCCCACCAGCCCTGTGCCCCCAGCACCTGGAGCAGTGGCCGCGGCACCTGCCCATCGTGGCGCACGCCGAGCGGCAGACGGTGGCCGCCGTGCTGATGGTGGCCCAGCTGTACCAGCGCCCCGTCCACATCTGCCACGTGGCCCGCAGGGAGGAGGTGAGCAGGGCGAGCTCTGGGCTCCAGGGAGGGAGCACGGGGCCCTCTGGGTTCCACACTTATTGGAATATTACCGATATTGCCAGACAGGACATGCCTTGGCTTGCCTGGCCCTGCGCCTGGACCAAATAGTGGCACTGTGGTGTTTCACCCCACAGACACTTTGGGCTGCCTGGGTGTGTGGTGTTTCACCCCACAGACACCTTTGGCTGCCTGGGTGTGTGGTGTTTCACCCCACAGACACTTTGGGCTGGCTGGGTGTGTGGTGTTTCACTCACAGACACTTTGGGCTGGCTGGGTGTGTGGTGTTTCATTCACAGACACCTTCGGCTGCCTGGGTGTGTGGTGTTTCACTCACAGACACTTTGGGCCGGCTGGGTGTGTGGTGTTTCACCCCACAGACACTTTGGGCTGGCTGGGTGTGTGGTGTTTCACTCACAGACACTTTGGGCTGGCTGGGTGTGTGGTGTTTCACCCCACAGACACTTTGGGCTGGCTGGGTGTGTGGTGTTTCACCCCACAGACACTTTGGGCTGGCTGGGTGCTGCACTGGGCCCATGGGGACAAGGCCAGGCATGCCGGGACTCCAGTGCTGCTGGGATGGAGCTTCCCCCCATAACAGGGGCTGCTCCTCAGGTTTCCCTCTGTGGAGAAGCTTTGAGGCCATGGTGAAGGAAAGGAGTTGGTTCTGATGGAGGGTTGGGATGCAGAGCTTTATTCTGGCCCACAGGCCTCTGAATGCAGCAGCAGCTCCAACAGAACTCCCTGGGCCCGTGGGTGCTGCTCCTTTAACCCTGGGGAGAGGGCAGGGAAGGGGTCGGGAGCCACCAAGCAGGGACAGGAGGGCAGGGACAAAGGGACAAGGGACACCTGGATGGCCCAGTGCCCCCCAGGGGTAGAGGGCATCCTGTGACTCTGCCAATCACTGAATGCCCTTCTGGAATGGCAGGACTGACAGACAGTTCTGGGTTGGGAAAGGAGAGGTGACTGACACACCTGGGAGGGAATGATCATGGGAGGGACCCGGGTTCTGGGGTAACCCCTGAAATCACAGCACAGCGCCCCTAACCTCGGCTGCCGCAGATCCTGCTCATCAAGGCGGCCAAGCAGAGAGGGGTCCCGGTGACATGCGAGGTGGCCCCGCACCACCTGTTCCTGAGCCAGGACGACCTGGGCCGCCTGGGGAAGGGCCGTGCGGCCGTGCGGCCCGAGCTGGGCACCCGCCAGGACGTGCAGGCGCTCTGGGAGAACATGGACATCATCGACTGCTTTGCCACTGACCACGGTTAGTGCCCAGGGGTGGTGGCCGTGGGGAAAGCGGTGGGGACAGCCCCGGTGACAGCCCCGTCCTGCAGCTCCCCACACGCTGGAGGAGAAGCAGGGGCAGGAGCCGCCCCCTGGGTACCCTGGCCTGGAGACCATGCTGCCGCTGCTGCTGACGGCCGTCTCCGAGGGGAGGCTCAGCGTGGAGGACATCGTGCAGCGCCTCTATGAGAACCCTCGCAAGATCTTTGGGCTGCCTGCTCAGGAGGACACCTATGTGGAGGTGTGTCCTTGCCCTCCCACCCCAGGTGCAGCCCCCACCCTTCTGCCTCTGACCCGCTGTCCTGGCAGGTGGACCTGGAGCAGGAGTGGATCATCCCCAGCAGCACAGTGTTCTCCAAGGCCCGTTGGACCCCCTTTGAGGGCATGCAGGTCAAGGGCACGGTGCGCAGGGTGGTCCTGCGTGGGGAGGTTGCCTACATCGATGGGCAGGTAAGGTCCTGGCTCCTTTCCTTCCTGTACTGAGGGTGCCCCCATCACAGAGGGGGTCTCCCAGTGCTGACCCCATTTCCCTAATCCCATCCCTGCCGTGGCTGCAGGTGCTGGTGCCCCCTGGCTATGGGCAGGATGTGAGGAAGTGGACTGCAGGAGCTGCACTGCTGCCACACGTTGCCCCCAGCAAGGAGATTGTGAAGGTACCGGGGTGCACAGATCCGGCAGGGGTCCCTCTGTGCTCCATTCTGGTCTCTGTTGCAGCCCCCCGAGCAGTCCCGGCCCGTGGCTGGTGACGTGCTGAGACTGTGAAGGTACTGGGGTGCACAGATCTAGTAGAGGTGTCCCTTGTGCCCTGGCTCCATTCTGGTCTCTGTTGCAGCCCCCTGAGCAATCCCGGCCCATGGCTGGTGATGTGCTGAGACTGTGAAAGTACCGGGGTGCACACATCCGGCAGGGGTCCCTCTGTGCTCCATTCTGGTCTCTGTTGCAGCCCCCCGAGCAGTCCCGGCCCGTGGCGGGTGACGCGCTGCGTGGACGGGCGCCCAGCCCGCGCCGGCCCGGCCCCGCGGGGGACACGCGCTTCCACCTCCCGCCCCGCATCCACCGAGCCTCGGACCCCGAGCTGCCAGGTACGGGGCGGGCGGGCAGCGGGCGCGCTCCGGGGCCGGGTGGGACCGTGGCTGGGCGCCCCGCTGACGCCAGCCCTTGTGTCCCGTTCAGCGTTCCGGAGGCTGGGAGCCGCGCACCGCCCGGGCGCCCGAGGCACCGGTAATGTCGGGGGCTCACTGCTGGCACCACGTGCAGCCCATGAGTGCATCCCCTCCCCCAGGTGCCCTGCAGGCCCCGGGCTGCCCGCGTGCCCCCCGAGGGCCCCTTGTGGCACCCGGCACCAGGGCTGGGCGCTGTAGGACAGGGCACGGCCGTGCCGCCCGCTCGCTCCTGCCCCAGCCTGCGTGGCACCTCGGGGACCCTCACTGCCGGCGTGACCTGGGGGTGGCCAGCTGGGAACCGCGGGGCGAGCAGGGAGAGGGTCACAGCACAGCGTGGGGCTCGGACTGCCTGTCTCTGGTTCACCGTCACTCTGGCGTCACGCCATCGTGGTTTCACCCGGTGTTGCCACGCGCCCTCAGGGCTGTGCCACACTGGCAGCGCGCTGGGACAGGAGCAGGGCCTGGGGTGCCACCTCTGCCACATCCCTAACACCCCTGCTCCCCTCTCCCACCCAGCTGAGGACACTCGAGAGAAGGGCAGCAGGAAGGCAGCGGAACCGGGTGAGTGCAGCAGGGGCCCACAGTGGGGATGCCGGCTCTGGGGCTGGTGGCTGGGCCCCTCAGGGCACGCCTGTGGGCTGACTGGCTGCTCTCCATGCCACAGATTCGGCAGCGACCCAGGACAGCCACTTCCACACGCTGGGCCCTGTCCCGCGCCAGACGTCCCCGCAGCGCGCCCCCCACTTCCAGACCTCCCCGCTGCTGCACCCCCTGGTCGGGCAGCACGTGCTCTCTGTGCGGCAGTTCTCCAAGGAGCAGGTGCCCGGCCGGGCGGGCAGGGGGCTCTGGGGGCTGTGGTGCCTCCTGTGCCCCCGCTGAGCCCCGGCGCCGCCTGTGCCCGCAGCTGTCCCACCTGTTCAACGTGGCACACACCCTGCGCATGCTGGTGCAGAAGGAGCGCAGCCTGGACATCCTCAAGGTGAGCCGTGCCCGGAGCACTCACCTGTGCCATGGGCACCCCGAGGAGTCCTGTGTACCCCACGGGGGCCCCGTGCACCCCAAGGGACCCCCAGGCACCCTGAGGGAGCCCCGGGCACCCCGAGGAGCCCCGTGCACTCTAAGGGAGTCCTGGGCACCCCGAGGAGTCCCGGGCACCCCGAGGGACCCCTGGGCACCCCGAGGAGCCCCGGGCACCCTAAGGGAGCCCCGTGCCAGGCGGGGTGCCGGGGCTCCCCGAGCTGACAGCCCGGCCCTGCAGGGGAAGGTGATGGCCAGCATGTTCTACGAGGTGAGCACGCGCACCAGCAGCTCCTTCGCGGCAGCCATGAGCCGGCTGGGGGGCTCCGTGCTGTCCTTCTGCGAGGCCACCTCCTCGGTGCAGAAGGGCGAGTCGCTGGCTGACTCCGTGCAGACCATGTGCTGCTACGCCGACGTGCTGGTGCTGCGGCACCCCCAGCCCGGCGCTGTCGAGGTGAGAGGCTCAGGGCAGCTGCCTCCTGCTCTGGGGGCACCGGGGACTGCCCCGAGGGCAGGGATGGTGCTGTGCTCCCCGGCTGGGCCGGGCTGGGCTCCCCTGCCCTGGGGCCACGGGAATTGTGTCCCGCCTGCCCTCACTGCCCTGCCTTGCCCAGCTGGCCGCCAGGCACTGCCGCAAGCCGGTGATCAACGCGGGGGACGGCGTGGGCGAGCACCCCACGCAGGCACTGCTGGACATCTTCACCATCCGCGAGGAGCTGGGCACGGTCAATGGCATGACGGTGAGCTGGGGGGCAGAGCCACGGCCGGGGGCTCAGGGGGCCCCGGGCAGGCCGGGCTGACCGCTGTCCCCAGATCACCATGGTGGGGGACCTGAAGCACGGGCGCACGGTGCACTCCCTGGCGCGCCTGCTCACGCTGTACCGCGTGCACCTGCGCTACGTCACCCCGCCCGAGCTCCGCATGCCCGCCGACATCACCAGCTTTGTGGCCTCCAGGGGCATCCAGCAGGTGAGGGGTACGCCGGGGGGTGGCCCCCACACATTCCAGCCCTGTGTCCCCCCCAACCTCACGGTGCTGTGCAGGAGGAGTTCGGGAGCATCGAGGAGGCGCTGCCGGACACAGACGTGCTGTACGTGACCCGCATCCAGAAGGAGCGCTTCCAGCGGGCCGAGGACTACGAGGCTGTGAGTGAGGGGAGCCTGGCTCCTGCAGCCCTCGGGGGGCCCGGGCACTCCCCTGCCCTGCTCAGGGCCCTGTCTGTTCCCTCAGTGCTTCGGGAAGTTCATCCTCACACCCCACATCATGACCCGGGCCAAGGAGAGGATGGTGGTGATGCACCCCCTGCCCCGTGTCAACGAGATCAGGTGGGGAGGGGGCAACGGAGCTGGGGCGGCTGCAGGGGGCCAGGGGAGGTGTGGAGGGGGTGTCTGGGAGAACGGGTATGAAATATACAGGGCAGAAGGGGTGTGCACAGGGCATGGGGGCTGTGGGAGGGCACTGGGGTCCCTGGGGCAGTGGGGTCGCTGGGGCAGTGGGGTCGCTGGGGCAGTGGGGTCCCTGGGGCACTGGGGTCGCTGGGGCAGTGGGGTCGCTGGGGCAGTGGGGTCGCTGGGACACTGGCAGGGCCATGGGAGCTGTGTGTGCTGAGGGTGTCCGGGAAGGCACCGGGGGTCAGGGGCAGGAGGACTGCGGTGTGCCGGGCAGGGCTGGGGAGAGCTCGGAGCCGCGGGGGCTGCACTTGCTGGGCTTGGGGGAGCCAACCCGCTTTGAGCGGTGGCTGCCGGGTCCGGGGGGTGTCAGGACTTCCGCGTGGGTCAGGGAGGTCTTTAGAGTCCCATGGGGGTGCAGAGGTCCCGGGACGAGTGCGGGCTGGAGGATCCCGGGGCAGGCGGGCTCGGGGACCCCGGGAGGGTTTGCTCAGGAACCCCGGGGCGGGCGGGCTCAGAGGCCCCGGGGCTCGTTCGGGGGTCCCGGGCCTGGCTCGGGGGCCCGGGCCGGGTTCGCTCGGGGGTCCCGGGGCGGCGCACGCTGATGCCGCGTTTCCGCAGCGTGGAGGTGGACTCGGACCCGCGCGCCGCGTACTTCCGGCAGGCGGAGAACGGCATGTACATGCGGATGGCGCTGCTGGCCACGGTGCTGGGCCGCTACTGACCAATAAACGCCCTGGGTCGCGATACGGCATCGCGCCGCGACACGCGTCACCGCGACTCGCGTCACCGCGCCGCGACGCGCGGGGCCATGGCGGCGCTCCGGAGGGGCTGCGGGCGGCTGCTGGCGCGGCGGCCCGGGGCGGCGCAGGCGCTCACGGCCGGTAAGGGACGGGCCCGGGCCCCGCGCCCTCGGACCCCCGGCCCCGCACACGGACCCCGCGGAACACTGCCCGGGCCCCGCTCACGGCACGCAGCCCCTGCCCCGGAACACTGCCCGTAACCCCGCTCCGGGCACACAGACTGCTCCCCGTACTCCGCTCCCGGCACACAGCCTGCGCCGGAACACTGCCCCTGCCCCGGAACATTGCCCGTACCCCTCCCCCGGCACACGGCTCCCCCGGAACACTCCCGGTACCCCGCTCCCCGCACATAGCCTGCTCCGGCACACTGCCCGTGTCCCGCTCCCGGTACACAGCCCCTGCCCCGCACACAGCCCCTGCCCCGCACACAGCCCCTGCCCCACACACAGCCTGCCCCGCACACAGCCCCTGCCCTGGCACACAGCCCCTGCCCCGCACACAGCCCCTGCCCCGCACACAGCCCCTGCCCTGCCCCGCACACAGCCCCTGCCCCGCATACAGCCCCTGCCCCGCATACAGCCCCTGCCCCACACACAGCCCCTGCCCTGGCACACAGCCCCTGCCCCGCACACAGCCCCTGCCCCACACACAGCCCCTGCCCCGCACACAGCCCCTGCCCTGCCCTGGCACACAGCCCCTGCCCCGCATACAGCCCCTGTCCTGGCACACAGCCCCTGCCCCACACACAGCCCCTGCCCTGCCCTGGCACACAGCCCTTGCCCTGCCCCGCACACAGCCCCTGCCCCGCCCCGCACACAGCCCCTGCCCCGCACACAGCCCCTGCCCTGGCACACAGCCCCTGCCCTGGCACACAGCCCCTGCCCTGCCCTGGCACACAGCCCCTGCCCTGCCCTGGCACACAGCCCTTGCCCTGCCCCGCACACAGCCCCTGCCCCGCACACAGCCCCTGCCCTGCCCTGGCACACAGCCCCTGCCCTGCCCTGGCACACACCCCTTGCCCTGTGCAGGCACCGTCACAGTGCAGGAGGCAGGGCAGGAGGTCTTCAGTGCCTCAGGGATCTGACTTTGGGGGAGAAGGTGCTGCCATGGCCTGGGCTCGGCAGGGACCCTGCGTGTCACACCAGGGAGGGGCCCTGACCCGCTCCCAGCTCAGGACAGCTCTGTCAGGGCTCTGTGCTGGAGCCAGAGCGCTCGTGGGGACTGTCAGGAGGCGCAGCCCTCACACCCAGACCCGGGGGGACGCTGTCCCAGGCCCCCCTCACCTGGAGGGACGGATGCTGAGCTGTAGCCCTGGGCAGTCACAAGTCACAGCAGGGGCTGTGCTGCGGATGGGTGGGAGCTGGGGGGTCCCTGTGTGCTCCTTGCTGCCCCCCCTGCTGCAGCCCCCCTGCCACCCCCGCCCTGACTGTCTCTGCTGAACCGGGGGTGCCCTGCTGAGCTGGGGGCTCTGGGGTGCCCTGCTGAGCTGGGGGCTCCCCTCCCTGTGCAGCCCCTGGCTCTCAGCCCCGATGGCAGCAGGGGGGTGGCACGGTGCCCCCCCGTGCCTGGGGCACTGCCAGGCCGCTTAGCTGTTCCCGCTGTTATTTTTATCGGCTGTCACGGAGACGATTGCTGGCAGCACGGCCCGCTGTGCTTGGCGAGAGGCCGGGGCAGAGCTGTGAGGGGCTGCCCGGGGCTGGCGCTGCCCTCGCCTCCCCTGCCGGCCTGGCCCCGAGCTGGCTCCGGCCTCGGCTGTGCTCTGCCTGCTGCTGCTTCACTGGGAGCTGTGGCACAGCCCTGCCCAGGGCTCTGCCCGCCTGCAGGGCTGGGCACGGCCTCTGTGCGTGCTGGGCTGCTGCTGGACACGGCCGCACCAGCCTGGGGCTGGGCTCTCCCTGCTCGGCTCTCCCTGCTCCAGCCATGAGGGCAGGAACGCTCCTGCTCCCCTTGCTCCTGCTCCCCTTGCTCCTGCTCTCCTCACTCCTGCTCCCCTCACTCCTGCTCTCCTCTCCCCACTCCCTCACTCCTGCTCTCCTCACTCCTGCTCTCCTCACTCCTGCTCTCCTCGCTCCTGCTCCCCTCACTCCTGCTCTCCTCACTCCTGCTCTCCTCACTCCTGCTCTCCTCACTCCTGCTCTCCTCACTCCTGCTCTCCTCACTCCTGCTCTCCTTGCTCCTGCTCTCCTCACTCCTGCTCTCCTCACTCCTGCTCTCCTTGCTCCTGCTCCCCTCGCTCCTGCTCTCCTCACTCCTGCTCTCCTCACTCCTGCTCTCCTCTCCCCACTCCCTCGCTCCTGCTCTCCTCGGAGCTCCCGCAGGTGATCCCCACCACGTCCAGGCTCAGCCCCTCACCTGCTGCCTGTGCAGTGTCCGTGCAGCTTCCCGTGCCCCGTGCCAGCTCCATCCCAGCCTCCAGCCTTGTCCTGCTGCTCCCAGGGACCCCCGTGCTGCCAGCTGGGGCCGCGCCAGGGCTCTGCTGGCAGCTGGCCGTGCCCTCTGTGCCCGGGCACCCTTGCTGGCCACGCTGCAGTCCCAGGGCTGGGGGTCAGCAGGGCTCTGCCTCCTGCATGCTGGGCCTGGGCCAGGCTGCCAGCAGGGCCTGCACACAGTGGGCAGCAGCAGCATGTGCCTGCAGCCGTGACCTGCTGTCCCCTGCCTGTGGAGAGCAGTGCCCGCCCTGCTGCTGCCAGGGCACCGCCATGGCCAAGGAGATGGAGGTGTCCTACTTAGATTTGGGCCCCGTTCAGAGTCCTCTGGCCACAAGAACATGGACCTGGGGGTCGGCTTGGCACCCTGGGCATGGGGTTAGGCTGGGATGAAGGCTCCAGCCCCCACAGGAGCTGTGTTTGGGCAGTGCCAGTGGCATCCTGGGCACCAGGTTAGGCTGGGATGAAGGCTCCAGCCCCTACAGGAGCTGTGTTTGGGCAGTGCTGGTGGCCCACGGGGTTAGGCTGGGATGAAGGCTCCAGCCCCCACAGGAGCTGTGTTTGGGCAGTGCTGGTGGCACACGGGGTTAGGCTGGGATGAAGGCTCCAGCCCCACAGGAGCTGTGTTTGGGCAGTGCTGGTGGCACACGGGGTTAGGCTGGGATGAAGGCTCCAGCCCCCACAGGAGCTGTGTTTGGGCAGTGCTGGTGGCACACGGGGTTAGGCTGGGATGAAGGCTCCAGCCCCACAGGAGCTGTGTTTGGGCAGTGCTGGTGGCACCCTGGGCAGGCACTGCTGCCGAAGTCACTGCTGGGGGCTGGATCGGGCTGCATCCCCAGCCCCAGGAAGGGATGCAGATGCACAGACAGCTCTGTCCCTCCCCACAGCCTCATCACTTGTGGGCACTGTACCCGGAGCCTTTGGCACTGGATGAGTAACCGCAGTGCCTGCTGTGGTCTCCATGAGAGCTGTGCCCCTGCTCCCTGCTCCTGGGAGTGCTGCTCTGGGAATGCAGCTCTGGGAGTGCAGCTCCAGACAGTGCTGCTCCGAGGAATGCAGCTCTGGGGAATGCAGCTCTGGGAATGCAGCTCCCAGGAATGCTGCCGTGCTGTTCTGGCCTGGAGTCCCGTGCCTGCCTCCATCCCCTGCCCGGTGCCGTTGTGGCCCGCGAGCTGGAGGGGCTGCTCTGCCGTCATGGGGGGTGTGGGGGGCAGACCCCCAGGTCCTGGCGCTGGTCGGGGGTGCGACATGGAGCCTGTGAAGCAGCAGTGGTGCTCTGTGGGGCGGCAGAACCCGGGCTGGCGCTGCCGGTGAGTTCAGGGACCACCTGGCACGGCGTGGGGACAGGGAGCTGGGCCCTTATCCATGAGGAGCTGCTGACAAAGTCCCCAGGACAGGGCTGGTGCCACAACCCCGGGGCCGTCAGGCAGGGGCTGCTGGGGCTGCGCCCCTCAGACCGAGGGTTTGCTGGGCCCAGGGCTCCCGAGGACGGAGCAGAGCGGCAGCGGGGCTGGAGACCTGCCAGGGAACCGTCCCGGGGGAGCGGGGAGAGGGAGCAGGAGCCGCCGGGGCCGGGGAGCAGCGGCAGGGGCAGCACCGGGCCAGCTGAGTTGCGTCGAAGGGGTCAGGGGTGTGGGATGGAGCGGGAGCTGCCAGAGCCCCAGCCGGGCAGCGCCACACCAGGACACTGATCAGGAACGGGGCCAGGAGCTGTGCCAGCTGCCGGCTGTGGTGAGGGGCTGGGGCAGCGGGGAGCACACACTGTGCCCAGCCCGGCTGGTGGGGCGGGGGACACGGGCAGGGAGGGCATCACAGTGGGCAAAGGCGGCCCGGGCAGAGAGCTGGTCTGCAGGGAGGGCATCGCAGTGGGCAGAGCCTGCCCGGTGCCCAGGGAGAGGCTGCGGTGGAGATCATGGGCAGCAGCTGGGCAGGCTCTGCTCTGAGAGCACCGTGGAGCCTGGCTGATGGGTCAGCCCCATGTCCAGGTGCAGCTGGACACCGTTTAGGGCAGAGATGCTGCAGTGAGAGCCCTGAGGCACTTGGCAGGGTGGGACTCCTGTGCCATGGGGTTTGGTGCCATGGGGTTTGGTGCCATGGGTTTGGTGCCATGGGGTTTGGTGCCATGGGTTTGGTGCCATGGGTTTGGTGCAGGCTGTGGCAGCTGCAGCTGGGACAGCCCCACCAGGGCTGAGCAGGCTCAGGCACGCTGGGCAGGGGGCACACGGGGGCCTGGCCTGCCTGAATGGGCCGTGCTGGTTGCAGGGGCCCTGATGGGAGCTGGGGATGTGATTGCACAGCAGCTGGTGGAGCAGCGGGGGCTGCATGGGCACCAATGCCCCCGCACCCTGAAAATGATGGGCATTGGCTTCTGCTTTGTGGTGAGTGGGGATGGACGGGGCGGGATCATGGCATGGGATCGTGGCATGGGATCGTGGCATGGGATAGTGGGGTGGGAGGGCTCCTTCAGCGGGGTGGGAGCCTGCTGAAGGTGCCTGGGGCGGTGGGCTGTGAGTTGGGCCATCCTGGTGCCACCTCCAGCAGCCATGGGCAGGGCCAGTTCCATGGAGCAGGAGCAGCATAGGATGAGCTTGTGTTTGTGGTCCAGAGCTGGAGCGGGGCCGTGTAACCAGCCCTGGAGGCCCCAGCCCTGACCCCTGAGGACAGAGGCTGCTCCTCACCCCCTGGCTCCTGCAGGGCCCTGTTGTGGGCAGCTGGTACAGGATCTTGGACTGGCTCATCCCAGGGAACACAAAAGTTGTGGCTGTGAAGAAGGTGATCCTGGACCAGGTTGGTGTGACATGGCGAGGGTGCTCTGTGGGGCTGGGCTGTGGGCACAGGACAGGCCTGTGCCAGGTGTCCAGCCTGCTCCGGGAGCCCAGTGCCTGAGCTGGGCCCAGCCCAGTGCCACGGAGGGCCGGGTGGGCATTTTCTCAGAGGCTGCCCGTGGCCAGCCCGGCTCCAAGCACCACGAGCTCCTCATTCATCGGCCCGGGCTCCTCTCTGGCAGGGGGGCTTCGCTCCGTGCTTCCTTGGCTGCTTCCTGGCTGTCACAGGGGCCACCAACGGGCTCTCACTGCAGGAGAACTGGGCCAAGATCCAGCAGGTGAGTGCTGCTGCTGCCCTGGGCACTGCGGGGCCCTGGCAGCTCCCCCTGGGCTGGCCCTGCTGGCTGCTCCCGTTTGTGTCCGTGCCCAGGCGTGGCACCCACAGCCCTGGGGTGTTGGGTGCCCAGTGCTGCCAGTCCAAGTGCTGCTGCCAGGGCCAGTTCCTCTGGCACGGGTTCCTGTGGGCGACTGCTGGGTCCCACCTGGGCCAGACACGGGTGCCACGGGCGTGCCGTCCAGCCCTGCTCTGGCTGGGGCACCGGAGCAATTACCGAGATGACTCCCATTAATGGTAATTGCTGGAAACCGGTGTGGACACTGAGTCAGCGTGTGCAGGGTGAGTCACTGGGGAGCGGGTGCCCACCTGCCACAGGATGAGGCACCATGGGGTGGTCGTGTGGCTGCCAGGACAGCAACAGCCACACCAGCCTCTCTCCCTGGGGCTGCCTGTGAACGGCCCGGCCTGGCTGGAGCTCTGCCCCAGTGCCACCACCCTGGGTTCATTCCTCTGCAAGGGGACATCCAGTCACCAGCCTGCCACACCTGGACTGCCAGCCTGGCTGGAGCTCTGCCCGGGTTCATTCCTCTGCATGGGCACCCAGTCACCAGCCTGCCACACCTGGACTGCCAGCACGTGCCCCTCGTCCTGCCCCAGAGTGCAGGAGGCAGATCCCGGGGCAGGATCACATCAGCTCTGCTTTCCTCAGGCTCTGTGCAAGCCACGGCCGGGGCATGGGCTGCTCTGAGCACCCTGACTGGGGCAGGATCACATCAGCTCTGCTTTCCTCAGGCTCTGTGCAAGCCACGGCCGGGGCATGGGCTGCTCTGAGCACCCTGACTGGGGCAGGATCACATCAGCTCTGCTTTCCTCAGGTTCTGTGCAAGCCACAGCCGGGGCATGGGGTGCTCTGAGCTCCCTGAGGGCACACGAGGACAGATCGTGGGCACGGGCAGCGCTCTGAGCACTCCATCCATCTTCCTCTGCTCATCCTGACCAGCTCACGCCGTGGATCTTGCCTTGCATGAGCACTCCATGAGCACTCCACCCATCTTCTGCTCATCCTGACCAGCTCATGCCGTGGATCTTGACATGCATGAGCACTCCATGAGCACTCTGTCCCTCTTGCCCTGGTCATCCTGACCAGCTCATGCCGTGGATCTTGCCTTGCCTTCCCCAGGGCATCCTGCTGTGGCTGGTGGTTGGTGCAGGCTGTGGCCCTGGGATCCCTGGCCTGGATGGGGGTGCTGGCTGGGCTGGAGCAGCGCTGGCAGCACCCTCAGCCCTGGCTGGGGGCGCATCCGCCTGTCCCCACGCAGAGGAAGCGTCAGCAGAGCATCCATCACCCCGGGCTGGGCTGCTGCCAGCGCCACCAGGAGCCTGCCCTGCCGGCTGAGTCACGGCCAGGCTGCCCGGGGACTCATCCTGTTGTCCTGGGACAGGGCTGGGACACGGCCAGGCTGCCCAGGGACAGGGCTGGGACACGGTCGTGGCTGTGGCACCAGGACACCGCAGCACCCTGGGCTCCCAGGCAGTGCCCAGCTCGGTGCCCTGCTCCGTCTCTGCTGCCCAGGAGGGGCCTGGGGAGCACTGAGCTGGGAAGGGCTCACAGCCCACCCTGGGGGACAAGCCGTGTGCCCTGGCTGTGGCACAAAGGGCTCTCGGGGGGGATGGCTCTGCTCACCCTCATGGCTGTGGAAGGCATGGCCAGGGCTGCAGGGGCTCCGTGCCCAGCAGTGGAGCTGGGCACCAGTGGCAGGGATGGGGCCCTCTGAGTGCTCACACCTCCTTTTCCTTCCAGGACTACATGGATGCCCTGGTGACCAATTACTGTGTGAGTGCTGGCACGTCCCTGTGCCTGCCCCTGTCCCTGTGCCTGTCTCTGTCCCTGCCCCTGCCCCTGTCCCTGTCCCTGTGCCTGCCCCTGCCCCTGTCCCTGTGCCTGTGCCTGTCTCTGTCCCTGTCCCTGTGCCTGCCCCTGCCCCTGTCCCTGCCCCTGCCCCTGCCCCTGCCCCTGCCCCTGTGCCTGTCCCTGTGCCTGCCCCTGCCCCTGTCCCTGTGCCTGCCCCTGCCCCTGTCCCTGTCCCTGTGCCTGCCCCTGTCCCTGTCCCTGTGCCTGCCCCTGCCCCTGTCCCTGCCCCTGTCCCTGCCCCTGCCCCTGTCCCTGTGCCTGTCTCTGTCCCTGTCCCTGCCCCTGTCCCTGTCCCTGTGCCTGTCCCTGCCCCTGTCCCTGTGCCTGTCCCTGTCCCTGCCCCTGTCCCTGTGCCTGTCTCTGTCCCTGCCCCTGCCCCTGTCCCTGTCCCTGTGCCTGCCCCTGCCCCTGTCCCTGCCCCTGTCCCTGCCCCTGTGCCTGTCCCTGTCCCTGCCCCTGCCCCTGCCCCTGCCCCTGCCCCTGTCCCTGTGCCTGTCTCTGTCCCTGCCCCTGTCCCTGTCCCTGCCCCTGCCCCTGCCCCTGTCCCTGTGCCTGTCCCCCTGTCCCTGTGCCTGCCCCTGTCCCTGCCCCTGTCCCTGTGCCTGTCTCTGTCCCTGCCCCTGTCCCTGTCCCTGTCCCTGTGCCTGCCCCTGCCCCTGTCCCTGTCCCTGTCCCTGTGCCTGTCCCTGCCCCTGTCCCTGTCCCTGTGCCTGCCCCTGTCCCTGCCCCTGTCCCTGTGCCTGTCCCTGCCCCTGCCCCTGCCCCTGTCCCTGTCCCTGCCCCTGCCCCTGTCCCGTGGGGCTGCCGTGGGCTCTGTGGGGCGCCCTGAGTGCCAGGCAGGGCTGGCTGTGGGACAGGGACCCTGGCAGGGCTCCTCACCTCTCCTCCCCTTCTCTGCCCAGATCTGGCCACCCGTGCAAATTGCCAACTTCTACTTTGTGCCTCTGCAGCACAGGTAGGGTTGTGGCCCTGGTGCCCTGTCCCTGCCCCCTGAGCTGGCAGCTGCAGACCCTGTCCCCTGTGTCCCCTCTGTGCCCAGGCTGGCTGTTGTCCAGTGTGTTGCCATCGTCTGGAACTGCTACCTGTCCTGGAAGGCGAATCGGATGTGAGGCAGGAGCCGAGTCCCGTGGCAGTGCCCAGCTGAGCCCTGCGTGATCCCACAGGAACCCCGAGCCCTGGCAGTGCCCAGCTGAGCCCTGGCAGTGGGCACACGTGGCATGGGCAGGCTGGGGCACGCAGGGTCCTGCAGTAGCCCCCCTGCTCCTCTCTCAGGGGAGCACCATCCCCTATGGGCACAGCTGCCCTGGGCAGGGGATGGTGCCAGGACAGGCTGGCTCTGCTCACCGTGCTGTGCAGCAGCTCTGCCCTCCTGTGCTCAGCCCTTTCCCAGCCCTGCCCACAGCGTGCTCCTGCCCCGAGTGGCACTCAGACCTTCCCCATGGCTCATCCCAGGGAAGAGAGCAGTGCAAGCGGGGCAGGGCTGGCCCTGGCTGTGCCAGGGGCACAGAGCTGGGCACTGCAGGCTGGGCATGCTCCCCCTGAACACAGGGTTTGCTGTGCCTCTGCTGTGGGCAGGCAAAGCATCAATAAACAGAACCTTCACTTCTGATTGCCACGGCCCTTGTGGCCCGGCGTGTCCCCAGGTGCTGAAGGCGCAGTTCTAGAGCAGCTGTTCTGTTCTGTTCTGTTCTGTTCTGTTCTGTTCTGTTCTGTTCTGGTTCAGCAGCTCCTCTCTGCCTCATCTCGAGGCACCCAGCATGGGCAGGGGGCTGCAGGCTGCTGGGGTGGGCTGCCCCAGGGCTGGAGAGGGGAGGGGGCTCTGGCACAGGGGGGATGGTGCTTTAGGGGTCATCAGGTCCTGCTGGAGCTGTTCCACGGGCTGTGATTGTGCCTCCACGGCTGCAGTGAAATGAGGTCCATGGAGCCAAATGATGCTGGGTGCACAGTTCCCCCAGGGCCAGGGCTTGCCTGATGCAGGGCAGTGCATCCAGGGAGGGTTCAGCAAGGGTTTGGGGTAGGGCTGGAGCTGGGTCTGGGCCAGGGCCACCACCCACCTGTGCCATGAATGAGATCCCCAGCCTGTAGTGCCCGAGAGAAGCTCCACGGAGCTGCTGCCACTGCCTGCTGCCCTTGGGCATGTGTAGCCACACCCTGGGGAGGTGTGTCCACGTTTAGGGATGTGTGTCCATGTCTGGGATGTGTGTCCATGCCCTGGGATGTGTGTCCATGCCCTGGGATGTGTGTCCATGTCTGGGATGTGTGTCCATGCCCTGGGATGTGTGTCCATGCCCTGGGATGTGTGTCCATGTCTGGGATGTGTGTCCATGCCCTGGGATGTGTGTCCATGTCTGGGATGTGTGTCCACGTTTAGGGCTGTGTGTCGATGTCTGGGATGTGTGTCCATGTCTGGGATGTGTGTCCATGTTTGGGATGTGTGTCCATGTCTGGGATGTGTGTCCATGTCTGGGCTGTGTGTCCATGCCCTGGGATGTGTGTCCATGCCATGGGATGTGTGTCCATGCCCTGGGATGTGTGTCCATGTCTGGGATGTGTGTCCATGTCTGGGATGTGTGTCCATGTCTGGGATGTGTGTCCATGCCCTGGGATGTGTGTCCATGTCTGGGATGTGTGTCCATGTTTGGGGATGTGTGTCCATGTCTGGGCTGTGTGTCCATGTCTGGGATGTGTGTCCATGCCCTGGGATGTTTGTCCATGCCCTGGGATGTGTGTCCATGTTTGGGCTGTGTGTCCATGTCTGGGATGTGTGTCCATGTTTGGGCTGTGTGTCCATGTCTGGGATGTGTGTCCACGTTTAGGGCTGTGTGTCGATGTTTGGGGCTGTGTGTCCATGTCTGGGATGTGTGTCCATGTTTGGGGCTGTGTGTCCATGTCTGGGATGTGTGTCCATGCCCTGGGATGTGTGTCCATGTCTGGGATGTGTGTCCATGCCCTGGGATGTGTGTCCATGTTT
The DNA here is from genome assembly GCF_027579445.1 of Ammospiza nelsoni. Classification (NCBI taxonomy): domain Eukaryota; kingdom Metazoa; phylum Chordata; class Aves; order Passeriformes; family Passerellidae; genus Ammospiza; species Ammospiza nelsoni. The sequence goes on from NC_080635.1 coordinate 115,157,773, forward strand.
GGGGATGTGTGTCCATGTTTGGGCTGTGTGTCCATGTCTGGGATGTGTGTCCATGTCTGGGCTGTGTGTCCATGCCCTGGGCTGTGTGTCCATGTCTGGGCTGTGTGTCCATGTCTGGGCTGTGTGTCCATGTTTGGGGATGTGTGTCCATGTCTGGGATGTGTGTCCATGCCCTGGGATGTGTGTCCATGTCTGGGATGTGTGTCCATGTCTGGGCTGTGTGTCCATGTCTGGGATGTGTGTCCATGTTTGGGGATGTGTGTCCATGTTTGGGATGTGTGTCCATGCCCTGGGATGTGTGTCCATGTTTGGGCTGTGTGTCCATGTTTGGGATGTGTGTCCATGTTTGGGGATGTGTGTCCATGTTTGGGATGTGTGTCCATGTCTGGGCTGTGTGTCCATGTTTGGGGATGTGTGTCCATGTTTGGGCTGTGTGTCCATGCCCTGGGATGTGTGTCCATGTTTGGGCTGTGTGTCCATGTCTGGGATGTGTGTCTATGTTTGGGATGTGTGTCCATGTCTGGGATGTGTGTCCATGTTTGGGATGTGTGTCCATGTTTGGGGATGTGTGTCCATGTTTGGGATGTGTGTCCATGCCATGGGATGTGTGTCCATGCCCTGGGATGTGTGTCCATGTCTGGGATGTGTGTCCATGTTTGGGCTGTGTGTCCATGTCTGGGATGTGTGTCCATGCCATGGGATGTGTGTCCATGTCTGGGATGTGTGTCCATGCCCTGGGATGTGTGTCCATGTCTGGGATGTGTGTCCATGCCATGGGATGTGTGTCCATGCCCTGGGATGTGTGTCCATGTCTGGGATGTGTGTCCATGTCTGGGATGTGTGTCCATGTTTGGGGCTGTGTATCCATGTTTGGGATGTGTGTCCATGCCATGGGATGTGTGTCCATGTCTGGGATGTGTGTCCATGTCTGGGATGTGTGTCCATGTTTGGGGATGTGTCCATGCTCACCCTACAGTGGCAGCACGTGCACACAATGTTCCACACACACACAGTGTCCAGCTCCCACAGTGTCTCTGCTCATCACATCCACGCCCTCCAAGTGGATCTGGTGGCCCCACGATGGATCTGGTGGCACCACAGTGGATCTAGTTGCACCACGGTGGGTCTGGTGGCACCAAGGTGGATCTGGTAGCACCACAGTGGATCTAGTTGCACCACGGTGGGTCTGGTGGCACCAAGGTGGATCTGGTAGCACCAAGGTGGATCTGATGGCACCATGGTGGATCTGGTGGCACCACGGTGGTTCCTCTCAGCTCTCTGCAGCCCTGGTCCCCTCACCTGCACTGCTGCAGCCCCACACAGCTGGACAGAGCCATCCCCTTGCTGCAGCACCCCCTGGGCTCTGCCAGCGTGGCCTTCAGGAGGGTATTCACCATCTGCCCTCCTCCCTCCTCATCCTCCCCACAGTCTGGTTCTGTGCTGAGCCAGCTCTGGGGCTGCTCCAGCCGGGTGGGTGCAGCCTGGCACACAGAGGGGGCAAACGCTGCCCAGGCCTGGGGGGTGAGGCAGAGACAGGAGGGGCTGCAGCTGCAGCCCTTTGCCCCCCAGCAGTGCTCGGTGCAGCAGCGCAGGGCTGGGGCTGCGTGTCACACAGGGATGGGCACCAGTGCCTGGGGGCCCGGCTCTGTGCAGGGCTCAGGCTCTGTGTGGGGCTGCGTGTCACACAGGGATGGGCACCAGTGCCTGGGGGCCCGGCTCTGTGCGGGGCTCAGGCTCTGTGTGTCACACAGGGATGGGACATGCACTGATGGCACCATTTCCTCGGAGCCCCCGTTCTGTGCGGGGCTCAGGCTCTCTGCAGCCAGCGGGGTGGGTGCTGGGGGTGGCAGGGATTTGCAGCTCTGAGCGCTGAGCCTCTTGCAGCTCCCTCTGGTCGTGCAGGGGGCTCTCTGTCAGCAGAGAGAGCGCTGCGAGCACGGCAGGAGCCACGTGGAACGGGCCACTCGTCCCCAGGGGCAGCGGGCGCAGCAGGGGCTGCAGCCGGGGCTCGGGGTGAGCGCGGCCCCTGCCGAGGGCTCTGCCCCGCCGCCGCGGGAGCGGGGCCGGTGCCAGCCCTCGGTGCCAGCCTTCGTGCCGGATCGCGTCACGGGGCACGGCACCGTGTGCTGCTCGCTGCGGGCAGGGCCGTGCCCGCCACCCCCGTGCCCCGGGCTGGGACACACCGTGCCAGGGCCGGGTGAGCCCCGGGTGAGCTCTGCCCCGCTGGTCCGGCTCTGCCCCGCTGGTCCGGGCTGTGCCCCACTGATCCGGGCTGTGCCCCACTGATCCGGGCTCTGCGAGCTGATCCCGGCTCTGCCCCACTGATCCCGGCTCTGCCCCACTGATCCGGGCTGTGCCCCACTGATCCCGGCTCTGCCCCACTGATCCGGGCTCTGCCCCACTGATCCGGGCTCTGCGAGCTGATCCCGGCTCTGTCCCGCTGGTCCGGGCTGTGCCCCACTGATCCCTGCTCTACCCCACTGATCCGGGCTGTGCCCCACTGATCCGGGCTCTGCCCCACTGATCTGGGCTCTGCCCCGCTGGTCCGGGCTGTGCCCCGCTGATCCCGGCTCTACCCCACTGATCCGGGCTCTGCCCCACTGATCCCGGCTCTGCCCCACTGATCCGGGCTGTGCCCCACTGATCCCGGCTCTGCCCCACTGATCCGGGCTGTGCCCCGCTGGTCCGGGCTCTGCCCCACTGATCCCGGCTCTGCCCCACTGATCCGGCCCCTGCAGCACCGGCGCTCGGTGTCAGCTCGGCTGCGCTCGGCTGGCAGCGTGCGGGGCACTCGGGGGGCTGCTGGCACCATGAGGGGCACTCGGGGAGAATGCCAGCTGTGCGGTGCACTCGCGGGGCTGCTGGCACCATGCGGGGCACTCGAGGGGCTGCGGGCAGGGGTGTGGATCACTCGGGGGGAGTGCCAGCAGTGCGGCGCACTCGGGGGGCTGCCAACAGGAGTGAGGAGCCCCAGCAGCCACCTCACCGTTTGGCAGCGGTGCCGGTGCCCCGACGGAACACCCTGCATCGAGCGCGGCGCTGCCAGCTCCGGTGCCTCCATCCTATGACTCACAGGACTTGGCCGGTGCCGCCGCTGCGCTCGGGGCGTCTGCGGCCCCGGCCCGCGCTCTGACCTCGGCACCGCCCGCCCTGCCCGGACACCGAGCCAGGGCCGGGATGGGGGTCCCACCGTGACCGCCCCGTCCCCGCCTCCGCCCCGGGATCCCCCCGCCGTCCCGGCCCCGGTGCCGCCCCTGCTCGGCGCGGCCGTTCCGCCCGGGAACGCGAGGATTCCACGCCGAGAAGCCGCGGCTCAGCCCGGTACAGCTCACTGCGGGCTCACCGGGGGCTCACCGGGAGCTCACCGGCCCCGGTGCCCCAGCGGGTCCCGGCCGTTCAGCACCGCGGACAGCGGCGGAGAACGAGGCTGGAGATGCGGCAGAGCCGCGAGAGGGTTCGGGGGAACCGGGGAAACCGGGGCACCGGGGAAGCGAGGGTTAGCACGGCCCGAGGCACCTGCTCTCACCGGCCCCGGGCCCGCCGTGCCTCTTTGGTGCGCGGCAGAGCAGAACCGGAGGGGCGGCTCCCGACACCGAGGAGAGCGGGCTCTGCCGCTCCCGCTCCTCGTCCCGCAGCCCGTCCCGCCGCCGGGGGCCCGCTCCCCGCCGCTCCGGTGCCCCCCGGTCCCCCGCCCCCGCCGCCCGGTGCGTGCCCGGCGCTGACGTCAGCCCGGGCTCCCGGGCCCATATAACCCCGGGCCGCGCCGCCGGCTCAGCTCCCGCGGGACCAATCGCGCTCTCCGCGCCGCCGGCACCGGCACCGGCACCGGCAGGAACAGGGCACAGCGCACCGGGTACGGGCCGGGGCTCGGGAACCGGGCAGGGGCGGCACCGGGGCCGGGGAGCGCGGAGGGGACGGGACGGGGCGGCCGGGAACGGAGGGGCCGCGGTCCCCGTCGGGCCTCCGCCGCCGCCCCGCTCTCTGCCGCGGCGCTGAGCCCCTGCCCCGCAGGTGCGGAGGGACCGAGGATGCGGCGGGCACTGCTCACCCTCCTGCTGCTGCTCGCCCGCCCGCCGCCCGCCGCCGCCCGCCCCGCCACCACCGACGGCTCCGTCCCGGCGGCCGCGACCGGCGATCGGGACCCGCAGCTGTGGCCGCCGCTGGCGCCGCCGCCCCCGGGGCCGTGGCGAGGGCGGCGGGACGAGCCGCCGCTCTCCATCGACCTCACGTTCCACCTCCTGCGGCACCTCCTGCTGCTCGCCCGCGCCCAGAGCCAGCGCGCCCGCGCCGACTCCAACCGCCGCATCCTCGACGCCGTGGGGCGCTGAGCCCCGGACACCCCGAACCCTCCGGGACACCCCGGACACGCCCCCGGGACATCCCGAAACCCCCCGGACCCGCCGGGGCTGCGCCGCCTCCAGCTGCCGCCTCGGCCTCCGCGCTGTGAGCGCTCGGCACCGGCACCGGCACCGGCACCGGCACCGGCACCGGCACCGGCACCGGCACCGGCACGGGCTGAGCCCGCCGCGAGCGGGAGCGGCACCGGCAGCGGCCCCGGGACCGTCCCGCAGCGGTTTTGTAATAAAACGTGGTGGAAACCGAGGCGTGAGCGAGTGCGGGGCAGCTGGGGCTGTGCAGGGCCAGGGACTGGGCAAACTGGGAATGGGCTCAGTGAGAATGGGGAACGGGGAAAGAGGCTCAGTGGGAACGGGGAAAGGGGCTCAGTGGGAATGGGGAATGGGGAGAGGGGCTCAGTGGGAATGGGGAACGGGGAAAGGGGCTCAGTGGGAATGGGGAATGAGGGATAGGCTCAGTGGGAATGGGGAACGGGGAGAGGGGCTCAGTGGGAATGGGGAAAGGGGCTCAGTGAGAATGGGGAACGGGGAAAGAGGCTCAGTGGGAACGGGGAAAGAGGCTCAGTGGGAATGGGGAGAGAGGCTCAGTGGGAATGGGGAATGAGGGAATAGGCTCAGTGGGAATGGGGAGAGAGGCTCAGTGGGAATGGGGAATGAGGGATAGGCTCAGTGGGAATGAGGGAATGAGGGAATAGGCTCAGTGGGAATGGGGAAAGAGGCTCAGTGGGAATGGGGAAAGAGGCTCAGTGGGAATGGGGAATGAGGGATAGGCTCAGTGGGAATGAGTGAGTGGGGTCACCAGGAACTGGGAATGGGCCAATCGGGAATGAGGAAGGGGCCCACCAGGGATGGGGAAACAACTTCACTGGGAGTGGCGGAATGGGTTTACTGGTAAGGGACAAACAGACTCACTGGGAATAGGGAAAGGGCTCACTGGGAAGGGACCAAGGGCTCAGGACAGGGTGAGCTGGGCCAGGGCTGGGTAGGAGCAGCGCAAAAATCCCGCAGGCCATGTGTGTGCTGTGTGTCAGGAGTGACACACGGCGTCCTTCAGGGGGAGGAGATGCTCACAGCCCCCGGTGTGGGAGCAGAGGGAAGCAAATGGGGCAGAGGGATGGGAACAAGGGGTCCTCACGCCCCCTGAGCCAGGCACAGGGGGCTGCACCCACTGCCCAAAGGTGGGACACGAGCAGGGAAAGTCCCTCCCCAGGATGGGGGAGCTGCAGGAGGGACAGACAGACAGACACAGGCCATTGTGGGGGACGTGGCCAAACCCACGTGGGAGCTCCAGGAGTGGGGGGAAGCCCTGAGGGACCCTCGGTGCTGCTGGGTGGGTCAGGGCTGGAGTTGTGGGTGGGATGGGGCACTGTGGTGGGCTCTGGTTCTTGAGGACAGGGATGAAGCTGCTGAGGCAGCTGGGGGAGGTTCAGGCTCCTGCTGGGGGGCCCTGGCCCTCACCGGGGTCTCCAGCTTGGCCTGTGGAGGTGTCCCTGCCTGTGGCCATGGATGGGACTGGATGTCCCCACCAAACCAGGCAGAAATTCCTTGATAACATCCCAACAGCTGCAGGAAGGGCAGCAGGGCAGGGCTGGAGCACAAGTGCTGCTCCTGATGGGGTCCCTGGCAGGACGTGGGGAAGTGGCAGCGGTGGGGTCGGTGCTCAGGGGTGCAGGCAGCACTGAGGGGGTGCAGCCATCCCCCCCCACAGCAGCTGCTCTCAGTGCCCCCCTGGCTCTGCTCCAAGGGACAAAGGAGCGGGGAGCACGGCCTTGGCAACGAGCTCAGGGCTGGAGATCCCCACTGCAGGCCCTGCTCCAGCTGCGGCCTCTGGCACTGAATGGGGAAATTCCCCCAGAGCTTGGAGCTGGAAGGCCGTGCTGGCCAGAGGGATCGTGGTGGGACAGTCCCTCCCAGGAGACATCTACCCCAGCCTGGACAGGGACAGGGACAGGGACAGGGACAGCCTCCTTCAGCCAGCCCTGACAGCAGGGCTGGGGCTGGTGGGGATGTGGCCCCATCACCTTCTCTGCATGCCAGAGTGTCCTTTGGCACCGCTGGGGAGGGATCTGCTGTGCCAGCTGTGCCAGCTGTGCGGGTGTTTACTGACAGAATGGAGATGGGAAATGGGGGCACACTGTGGGCACTGCCATGAAGGCACTGGAAAACAATCCACTGCCTCCAGAAAACCAGACTGGGAGCTCTCCCTTGGGCCCTGCCATTGGGCTGAGGACAGGAAGAGATATTAAATAAATAAAAATAAAACAAAAAATAAAAATAAAAGTAAAATAAAAAACAAAACAATAATAAAATAAACAAAAATAAAAGAAAAATAAACGTGAAAATTTGAAATAAAAATAAAAATGAAATAAAAATAAAAATAAACACAAAAACTAAAACCAAAACTAAAACTAAAATAAAAATAAAACAAAATAAAAATAAAAATAAAAATAAAAATAAAAATAAAAATAAAAATAAAAATATTTATACTGACTCAAAACCTGCCTTTGGCATAGCCAACAGTTTGGGACCAGCAAGGAGCTTTGACCTCACAGGGGAGCTCAGAAAAATTTGTAGCTGAAATTCCAAAGACAGGGAAAGCAGTTCTTCAGACAAAGAACATCACAATAATGCACTGCACAGCCCCCCAGAATAAAAGAATCCAAATATTGAAAAGGGAAACAGAAGAGCAGATCCAGCAGTGGAAGAAGCTGCATTGAGGAAACCAAATTGTGAAGGAGCTTGGATTCCACAAACCTGTGTAGATTCACCTCCTAGAAATCGTACCAAAGGAGAGAAACAAAGAGGGGAACAGCTTGACTTTACTAGAAATAAGGGTGTGGAAAACACCTGGAAAGCTGCTCCTGGACATAATGGAAATTCAACTTAAAAGGCTGCATCAAGAGACACAGGCAGGAGCAGATGCATCCCTGCTTTCAGCAAAACATATTTCGGTTGCAAGATGTGAAGTTTTGCAGACAGAGTAGTTAAAAATTTATCCTTTGCTGTGTTAATCACCCCAAAACAAGAGAGAAAATACAGGGAGGAAGCACAAAGCAAGGAATAACCCCTGAGAAACATTGGAAAATGGATTTTACAGAATCACCCAGCTGCAATTAATGAAAACATTTATTGGTGTTCATCAGGCCCTTTTCTGGTTGGCTGGTGTTGCCAAACATTTCATATTCCTGGAAAAAGGGCCTTGGGAGCCCAAGTCTGTTTGTGGGATAGAGCAGCCTCAAGCTGCACCAGGGGAAACATGGGTTGATTATCAGGAAAAAGTTCTTTACAGAAAGGGCAATAAAGTTTCGGGACCCAGGACATTGCTCTGGCTGCCCTGGGTGAGTCCAGACCCTGGCAGGGGCTCAGAGACCTTGGCACGGAGTCAGAAACACCAAAACCACCCGTGTGTTCTATTTTAACCATGGAAACAATTCCCAGCTTTGTGTGAGGAGTTACAGGCCACAAGGGTTTGAGTAGAATGACAGTGAATTTGTCACAGGGTGAAAAAGTAGAATTTTGGGAGTTTAGAATGGGGGTTCAGGAGGCAAGATGGAGGAATCTGGGCATGTCCTGTCCTTCTTCTCCTTCTTCTTGTCCTCCATCTTCTGCTGTGATGGTGGCACTTCTGGATTGGATTAGAGCAGAGACAGACTGTCTAACGTAGGTGATAGGTATTGGGAAGTAATTGTAAATTAAGTACAGGTAGATTTTAGTATAAAAAAACTAACACTACTCCAAGGGCAGGGACTGTGCCACAACCCAACCTGCAGGACAGATCTCAGCAGGTCAGAGAAATAATGGAGAGATAAGAGAAAATAAACAACCTTGAGAACCAGAGCTGAGGAATCCTGACTTCTTAATCGAGCGTGGGGCTGGGAAAAAAAGACTCCTTAATACCTCAGGAGCCATTCCAGCAGCAACAAAGCCAAGAATAAAGTTCTGGAATGCTCTGCCCAGGGAGGTGGTGGAGTCCCCACCCCTGGGTGTGTTTAACAAAGCCTGGATGTGGCACTGGGGGCCAGGGTTGAGCTGAGGGGTTGAGGATGGATGGGACTCAATGGAATTGGAGGTCTCTCCCAACCTGGTCATTCTGTGAATTCTGTGAATTCTATGAATTCTGTGAAATCTGTGATCCTGTGAAATCCGTGAATTCTGTGAATTCTGTGATTCAGTGAATTCTGTGAAATCTGCTGCAGAGTCCTGAACCTGGAGCAGAAAGATTAGAGATGTGGACAGTGCAGGATGGGCTTGGGTGCAGCATCCACCTGTAAAGAGGCGCCCTCAGCCAAGGGGAGCTGCAGGAGGCTCTGGAGAGAGATGATGGCAAATCCTGCATGGATGGCAGCAGCTCTGGGCAAGGTGGGGCCTGGAAAGCAGGAATGCAGTGCTGGCTGCCCCAATGCAGGAATGCAGCGCTGGCTGCCCCAATGCAGGAATGCAGCGCTGGCTGCTGCAAGACAGGAATGCAGTGCTGGCTGCCCCAATGCAGGAATGCAGCGCTGGCTGCCCCACAGCAGGAACGCAGCGCTGGCTGCACCGATGCAGTAATGCAGCACTGGCTGCTGCAAGGCAGGAATGCAGCGCTGGCTGCACCAATGCAGGAATGCATTGCTGGCTGCCCCACAGCAGGGATGCATTGCTGGCTGCCCCAATGCAGGAATGCAGCGCTGGCTGCCCCACAGCAGGAATGCAGCGCTGGCTGCCCCAAAGCAGGAATGCAGCGCTGGCTGCCCCATAGCAGGAATGCATTGCTGGCTCAGCGTGGGGAATGCATTGCTGGCTCAGTGTGGGGCAGGATTAGGCAGAGCTCTGACCCCAACGTGGGCTCAGAGAGCAGAGCTGGAGGCTCTGGCAGAGCCCTGGATTCCTGTGAATGGATGTGATAGTAAAAGATTTTAAAATCACAGAAATTTTTGGGGAGCTATAAAGAAAGTAAGGCTTAGTGGGCCCTGTGAAATGTCAGTCCTTGTACCATGTGAAACTGCACCTGTGCAGTCAGTATAGGATAAATTATATAATTGTTAGAGGTGATTAGATATAATTATCGTTTAAAGAATCATGAGGAACTATGTTAGGGGTTTGAGGGGGATCACAAGAAACCCATGCTTGGATGAAATCAATGTATACAATGGAAGAATGTCAGTTTAATAATTAATATGTAAGTTATATAATGATAGAACATAAAACATGTTCAGCTGGAAACCATGGTGGGTCAGCTTTGGGTCTGTGCACCCCTGACACCCAGAGCTCTTCAATAAAAGCACCTGCATTTAATCATTCTGTGATTATGAGTTCCTGATGCTGACAGAGGGGCTGGCTCCAGGTGTGCTGTGGGAATCCCTGAATGGATGGGCTGGCTCCAGGTGTGCTGTGGGAATCCCTGAATGGATGGGCTGGCTCCAGGTGTGCTGTGGGAATCCCTGAATGGATGGGCTGGCTCCAGGTGTGCTCTGGAATGCTGTGAATGGATGGGCTGGCTCCAGGTGTGCTCTGGGAATCCCTGAATGGACGGGCTGGCTCCAGGTGTGCTCTGGAATGCTGTGAATGGATGGGCTGGCTCCAGGTGTGCTCTGGGAATCCCTGAATGGATGGGCTGGCTCCAGGTGTGCTCTGGGAATCCCTGAATGGATGGGCTGGATCCAGGTGAGCTCTGGGAATGCTGTGAATGGATGGGCTGGCTCCAGGTGTGCTCTGGAATGCTGTGAATGGATGGGCTGACTCCAGGTGTGCTCTGGAATGCTGTGAATGGATGGGCTGACTCCAGGTGTGCTCTGGAATGCTGTGAATGGATGGGCTGGCTCCAGGTGTGCTCCAGGTGTGCAGAGGCAGTGCTCTGTGCCTGTGGAGCCCTTTGGAAAGAGAGAGAGGGCTGTGAGCCCCTCAGGGATCCCTCAGGGAACATGGACAGGTGTCCTGGATTGCAAGGAATGTGTGTGTTCTATTGCCATCTCTGTCAGAGCTGGGGCACTTATTCTCTGTTCATGGGGCATTTTTCTTTATCCCTTACACACCAACCCTCCCTCCAGGAGATCTCTTCTGTTCATGGCCATTACTTATTAATTATCTTTTGTTCATGGGCCATTACTTATTAATTCTCTTCTGTTCATGGCCCAGTGAGTGTCCCTGCGTGGCTGACCCAGTTCCATCATCCCATGGGGAGATGCTCCGCCCAGGGGAGGAGCCAAGCATTCCTACCTGGGTACAATCTGAGGTTTGGGACACCCAGCAGCCTTTGCCCACCTCATTGCCAGAGGAGCAGCTTTCTTATATATTTTTATATATAAATATAATATATAATATATATATTATATATAACTTATATATATATATAATATATATATCTTATATATATATATCTTTTTATTATCTATATTGCATGTTTTTCCCCTAATTAAAACCTATTTTTATTTATTCCCTAATAAAAAACTATTATTCCTGCTCCCATATCTTTCCCTGAGAGCGTCTTAATTTCAAAACTATAATAATTCAGAGGGAGGGAGTTTACATTTTCTGTTTCAGGGGAGGCTCCTGCCTCAGAAAGTGGCAATAACACAATGCGAAGCTCATCCACTCAGAGAACCCCAGTGAATATTGGAAAAGGCCTGGCTGACAATGAGAGAAAGTGGAAGATTTAGGTCCTGAAATCAGCCCTGAAGGGCGGTGGATTGCATCCAGCAAACAGGTGATAATTCCCCAACGCCTGCTGAGGAAAAAATGGGAGAGGGTCAACACAGGGGAGCTCACTGGGAAATGGAGTCTCTGGCAGAAGCATTGAGGGTTTCAGAGTAAAAATTATAGTTCAAGTTTTGAGTGTAAAAATAACAGGTATCATAAAAAGCATCATTAAAAACTTTTAAACTCTTATTGTTTAAAGTTTATTAAACTTTTTGTTTAAAGAACAGCACACATCAAATCAGAGGGGCCACGCCCAGGACTGTCAGGAAAGGCAGCGGCTTGTGACTGAGTCCTGTGCTTCCTTACTAATTTATATTAATGATTAATATGCACTAGCCAACATCTCAGCTTTGACAGCAAGGATTGTGTGTCAGAACAAAGAATGATAAGAGAAGTTCCTTATGACCCCACCACGTATTTTAAATACTCTCCAGGGAAAAAAGATTCATCAGAATATCTGGAACCACACCAAAATAATTTTTTCAGAAATTTCTCAGTAATTTCCTCAGAAATCATTAGCATACCTGTTTGTATTCAGGAGCTGTGATGAATATTGTTAGTTTCAGGAATATAACCTGGTCTGTGGGGTTACTGGGCATGCTTTGGGTAGAATCCCCCCTGCATCCAGCACTCCTCATAAAGCTGTGTTAGCTTTCCAGCCTGGCAAATTGGTTGGAGAGTTTATTTCCCAATTTTGTGTGACACCAGGGCTCTCCCCATTGCACCAACCAGAGCAGAGAATGATCAGGGTTTGTTAAAAGAAACAATTCCCAGACTGGGTGTCCCAGAAGGAATTTCTGCAGATGGTGAACACGGTTTACAGCATAAATGGTGCAGGAAATGTCAAATTTTCACAGTTTATTTGGGAACTGCATCCCTCACGGGTCCCACAGTCCAGTGGAAGGCAGGAAGGATGAACCTGAGGGGCAAAGGGGCAAATACCCAAATTACAACAAGGGCAAATACCCAAATTACAACAAAGGGGCAAATATACAAATTACAGCAAAGGGGCAAATATCCAAATTACAGCAAAGGGACAAATACCCAAATTACAATAAGGGCAAATATCCAAATTACAGCAAAGGGGCAAATATCAAGTTACAAGGTTATTCTGTTGCTTTTGACCTGTGGTTTTTTAAAATTAACATCCATCAAGCAGAGTTGGCTCTTATCTCCAAGCCAGAATGTTCTGATCAGTTTTTTGGCTCCTTTTAGAGCAAGCTCAACCCCCACAGAAACTTGTTGCAGTCTGGTTTTAAGAGGCCCTATTTTCCCTACAAGTGTGGCATTGGGGTTTGTTCTTGAAAAACTAAATATATTTATAAAATTTATAAAATTTATAAAATTTATAAAAAAGGGGCAAATATACAAATTACAGCAAAGGGGCAAATATACAAATTACAGCAGAGGCAAATACCCAAATTACAACAAGGGCAAATATCCAAATTACAGCAAAGGGGCAAATATACAAATTACAATAAAGGGGCAAATACCCGAATTGCAGCAAAGGGGCAAATATCCAAATTACAACGAAAGGCTGCAGTGGGGCATTGCTTTGGCTGCTACAGGAGTGTCAGCCCCAGGTCAGAGCAGGAATGAGCACTCTGGAAACACCCTGGAAGGCAAAACCCCGTGCCCACGCGGAGATCAGGTGTGTGAGAGGCCACAAGGAAATATTCCAGTTCTCTCTCCCTGCCTTTATCCCATCCAGGCTGGAATCAGCCCCACCCTCCCCTCGGGTGCCCCTGGACAGTCCCTGCAGTGTGGGGAAGGGTTGGACACGGAAGGATGAGGCTGGCAAGGTGGGAAAGGTGGGAAGGTGGGAAAGGGAGAAGATAGGTGGGAAGATGGGAAGGTGCTTTCCCAGGAGAGCTCAGGGTGTGCGCTGCAGGGAAAGGGAGAAGGACAGGAACCAACCCCTGGATCCATGGCACGTGTGAAAAACATCCCTGAACCTGGACAGGATCCATGGAATTCACACCAAGCTGGAGACCTGAAGTTCCACTCAGACACAGAAGCACGTTCTTTAATTTTTTAATCTGTTTATGCAAATTAATTTTGCAAGTGAAGTACTTCTATAATAAGTTGCTACTTTATGGTGATCCATTATATAATATATTGTTATTTTATGGTGATCCACTATGTAATATATTGTTATTTTATGGTGATCCACTATATAATATGCTATTACTTTATGGTGATCCATTATATAACATGTTGTTACTTTATGGACATCCATTATATGATATATTGTTACTTTATGGTGATCCACTATATAATGGAGATCCACTATATAATATATTGTTATTTTTTGGTGATCCATTATATATTGTTATTTTATGGTGACCCACTATATAATATAGTGTTACTTTATGGAGATCCATTATATATTGTTACTTTATGGTGATCCACTATATAATATGTTGTTACTTTACAGCTTGTCCAAAGGCTCAGGAAAATTCCAACTCCAGCAGCAAAACTGACGGATTTTCCCAGTGTCACAATCAGTCCTTTGGATTGGGAAATTTTAATTTCAGATTTAAATCTGACATTGCTCCTTAGTCCCAAATCCCTGTGAGGATTTTCCCTGGGGTCTAACCTAAGCCATGAGGAAGGTAATTGTCATTACAGGTGTGATGGATTGACCATGGCTGGACACCAGGTGCCCACCAGAGCTGCTCCATCACTCCCCCTCACTTGGACAGGGAAGAGAAAATACAAGAAAAGCTCATGGCCCAGGATAAGGACAGAGAAAGCTCACCCATTCCTGTCCTGGGCAAAGCAGACTTGATTTGGGAAAATTATTGAATTTATTTTAATTTTGTTTAATTGATTACCAATCACATCAGAGTAGGGTAACAAGAAGTAAAATAATTTCTTTAAAAAAAATTAAAAAGTAAAATAAAATAAATTCTAAAAATTCTGGGTTTTGTTCCTCTCACCCCCCTGCCCACCCCAGGCTCAGCTTCACTCCCTGCTCTGCCCCCGTCCCTCCCAGGGCTGCAGTGGGGCAGGCTGGGGGTCACGCTCGGGCCCCTCGGTTGCCTCCACCGTCGCAGGGGGCTCATCAATCCCTTCATCCTCCTGAGCCATTCCAACCCACCAGGAAAACCCGTCGCCCTTGCAGACAGACGTGACGCACGTGGGTCCAACTGGTCAGTGAATCCAAACACCATCACCAGAGTCCAGCTAGGGATTTACCCTTTGATAAACGATCTCCATAACACATTCCACGTGGGCACAACAGCAGGTGCAGCAAGTGGAGATAGACAAGAAGATAGACAAGAATTGTTTCTCACTCTCTCTGAGCTTTCTCCCAGCTTCCCAGATTCCAGAGTCCTGGGCAGAGCTGTGTCTCTGTTCAGAGGATGCGTGATTGCCACGGGAGAGCAGCCCCTGCCCTGCTCAGGTGTGGGACAGGCACAGCCCTGTGCAGGCTGCTGCTTCCCTCGGGCTGGGGCCCCTCTCAGGCTGTGTGTGCCCTCCATGGGGACAGTCCCTCCATGGGGACAGTCCCTCCATGGGGACAGTCCCTCAGGGGCTGCTGCAGCCTGAGCCCCCACAGGCTCACAGATCCCTCCCAGGACCCTGCCAGGACCTGCTCCTGCCTGAGCCCCCACAGGCTCACAGGTCCTGCCAGGACCCTGGGTGGGTCCTTGCTGCCCCCAGGCACCCCGGGCTGTGGGGAATCCCTGCTCCAGCTCTGGATCACCCCCTCTCGTTCCTGCTGCCCTGCCCTGACCTGGGGGCTGCAGGGCTGCTGCTCTCTCGTGCCGTCGTTCCTCTCTGGCTGCACTTCCCTCCACACCAGAACTCTTCTTTCCTCCCTAAAATCATTGTCCCTGATAATGCACAATTGTCAGAGCGATGGGGGTCAGCACGGTCGGGACGGATGGAGATGAGAGATCTCTGCAGCCAGGACAGGAACTTGGGGTTCAGTGCACAGGGCCTGGGTGCAGGGCCCTGCTGGGATTTGGGGTTTATTGCAAAGGGCCCTGCTGGGATTTGGGGTTTATTGCACAGGGCCTGGGTGCAGGGCCCTACTGGGATTTGGGGTTTATTAAAGCAAAGGGCCTGGGTGCAGGGCCCTGCTGGGATTTGGGGTTTATTGCAAAGGGCCTGGGTGCAGGGCCCTGCTGGGATTTGGGGTTTATTGCACAGGGCCTGGGTGCAGGGCCCTGCTGGGATTTGGGGTTCAGTGCACAGGGCCTGGGTGCAGGGCCCTGCTGGGAGCTGCAGCCACAGCTCAGAGCAGGCCCGAGAGAAGAGAGGGGGAGAGAGGATGAGAGGGTAAGAAAGTAAAAGCACAAGAGAGTAAAAGGGGTGAGAGAGTAAAAGGCAAGAGTTAAGAGGCAAGAGGGGCAAGAGCTAAGAGCTAAGAGAGTGAGGTCCCATTACAATACAACAAATCTTCTTCTGTGTTGAATATTCTGATTCTCACTAACCAATCTAGTACAAGATACAAATTCTACAGCTTTTACATACAGCCTATAAGAATCACTACATTACCACACTGTGTTACATTTTAAACCCTACAAACTCCTCTTTGGGCCCTTCTGCCAAGCTGCAGGGTCTGCTCTGACCCTTGGGCCTGTCTGCAAGCAGAGGGTGTTGTTCCATCAAAAGGGGATCACCTTCAGCTGGCCATGCCATTGTTTTCCCGTTGTTCAGTAACTGAGGGATCTCAAAGCTTGCTTTCATTTCAATCTCACTTATAGTTTCCATATTCTCAAAATCTTTAGCCAGACAATCATATTGATAAGGCTTTCTTGTTCCATCTGCCCCAACACACAGTGACACCCGAGGTGCTGCTGCCGTCACCAAGGGGCTCTGCTTGGCCAGCAGCTCCAGTCCCTCCTGCAGCCAGCTGCCTTTGGCTCCCCTGGGCATGGGGAAGCTTCTGTCAGCTCCTCACAGAGGCTGCCCCGCCGTCTCCCCACCGCCAAAACCTTGGACACAAACCCCATACAAACCCAACTAAATGGACAATATTCCACAAATAGGACGTGTAGCTGGGTAAGTGACCACAGCAGGGGGACAACCCACCTGCGTTTGTGGGGGAAAGTGAAAAGATTCTTCAGGAATGTTAGCATTGCTCCTTGTGGAGAAAAAGGCTTCTGGAAGCACAGTTATGGAGAATGATAAAGAGAAATAATGATGCTTCTTGTCCCTTGAACAGCAGTTGGAGCAGGCTGCGCACTGGAATGTGCTAGAATGTGTTAGAATCCATGCTCAGTGCAGGGATTTCATTCCTGGGTTCTCAGGAGGGGCTGCACTTTAACTGGACGAGCAGAGGAGTCAGCAAATCCCAGGGGTTTTGGGAGGGCAGTGACAGGGGCTGAGTGTCTGGACACAAAGCACGAGGGAGAAAATTGCCCAAAACAGAAGAGAACCGGGCTGGGGCTCTCCTGAGGCCTCTCAGGCTCTGGGGAGGCACCCGTGGCACCCAGCTGGGGGGCTCTGAGTGCTGGGGGTCCCTCTCAAGCTGAGGGGCTGTGAGCCCTGGGGTCCCTCTCGGTCACCTCTGCAGGGTGACAGCCACAGGGGAACATCCCTGAGCAGGACAGGAGGTAAATGCTGCATCCAGGAGGGGCTGGGGAGGGCACGGGGCAGCCGCAGCCCCTCGAGCTCCCGGGGATTGCCCGAGCCCGCCCGGGCACGGTCCTGGTGTGTGCAGGAGCAGCTGGGCTGGGGCTGGGGCTGGGCTTGCTCTGCTGGCACCACATTGCCTGTGCTTGGGGTGATACCTCGGGGACACGGAGAGAGAAATGTCCTCTCTCCCACCTCGGGGACACACAGAGCAGAGCTGTCCCCTGTGTCCCCCGTCCTCCAGGACCACACACCCCACCCCTAGCCGTGGTCTGGGGGTCCGCAGGGCTCGGCCCTCGCTGTCCCCAGGCTGGGCACGGTGTGGCTGCGGGGACCCCGGGCCGGGGACCTCTGGCCATGTGCATCATCACTCGGGACCCCTGGCCATGTGCATCATTCCGGACCCCTGGCCATGTGCATCATCATCCCGGACCCCTGGCCATGTGCATCATCCCGGACCCCTGGCCATGTGCATCATCATCCCGGACCCCTGGCCATGTGCATCATTCCGGACCCCTGGCCATGTGCATCATCATCCCGGACCCCTGGCCATGTGCATCATTCCGGACCCCTGGCCATGTGCATCATCATCCCGGACCCCTGGCCATGTGCATCATCCCGGACCCCTGGCCATGTGCATCAGCAGCCGCTCCGTCTCGGCTCCGGGCCGGCGGTGACGCAGCCGCGGCTCCCGGGGGAGCGGCCCCGGGCAGCGCTGCGGAGGCTCCGTGTGTACCCAGCACATCCCTGCCGTGTGTACCCAGCCGGCTCATCCCGCCCGTGTCTGTTCCCGCCCGGCCCATCCCGGCCGTGTCTGCTCCCATCCCATCCCATCCCATCCCATCCCATCCCATCCCATCCCATCCCATCCCATCCCACCCCACCCCATCCCACCCCATCCCACCCCATCCCAGCCCATCCCTGTCCACCCCATCCCATCCCATCCCATCCCATCCCATCCCATCCCACCCCATCCCATCCCGGCTCCCGGGGCTGCGGCGGGCACGGGGCGCGGCTGTGGGAGGGGGCACCGGAGGGTCGCCGCCCCCCGGCAGGGGCTGTGGGCAGGGCAGAGCCGCTCACCGGGCCCGGGGCTCAAAGCCCGCCTTGCACCGGGGCTCGGGGGTCTCAGCGCCCCGCCCGAGGCCCGGGGGCACCGCTGGGTGATGGGGCAGGGGCTGTGCCGGGCCAGACCCTGAGGGCGGCCCTGGCCTCCAGCGCGCCCACACAGCGCACGGCACAACGGGTGCTCACACACTTTTAATGTTGGAGAGGGGCAGCGCCCATCGGGGCAATTCCAGGAGCAGGGATGGAGCTCGCCTGAGAGTGCGGGATGGCCACAGCCAGGGCGGGGTGACAGGGACAGGGATAGCCGGGTGTGACAGGGACAGGCAGAGCTGAGGGCATGCCAGCCTTACCCCACGGCCTCACTTCAGTGCTGACCTGTGCAGAAAAGCAGCCTGAGCCCTGTGACCCGAGGGTCCCCTTCCCACCCCCTGCAGCAGGGACACAGGGATGGCCTGGGGGAGCCTGGGGTGTGATCTGCCCCTCCATGCCCCCATCCCCACTCCCAGGGGGTCTCCTCTGCCCCACAGCACCCCATGGCCGTGCCCATCTCACTCCCCACGAGGGTCTCACCATGGGGAGAGCTCGCTGGCTTCTGCCTCGGCCCCACATCTGCAGAGGGAGAGAGGGACAAGGTCGGGGCAGGGATGTCCCAGCAGCCTGAAGGACCCTGCTGCCCCACGGGGACCATGGACACGGCCCTGGGCAGTCATGGCAGGCACTCACTTTCAGCAGCCTCGGGCACCTCCAGGCTGTCCAGCCGCTCCTCGTCTGCTGCAGCCTCGCTGCCGTCCCCAGGTGTATCCCCCTCATCCTCACCCAGGGGCTCTGTGGGCAGGGACAGCTCAGGTGGAACCTTCCCGCATCATGGGACACACCAGGACACTCCAGGGTGTTCCCAGGAGGAATGTGACCAGCCCAGTGTGGCAACCAGGGGAAGCCTGGGGCAGGACTGACCCTTCGGGTCCCCAGTGGGGTTGCAGGCCCCTGGGGGGGGTCACGTCCCCAGTCCTGTGTGGGATCCCGGCACAGGGCATGTGGTGAGGGGGCTCTGCCGGGGGCCCTGGGCGCCCCGGGCAGCCCCAGTGCCCCTGGGACAGCACAGCCATTTCCCCAGGACAGGCACCTGTCTGGAACTCGATGGTCCTCAGCATCTCAGCCACGTAGTCCACGTTGATGGAGAAGTGGTCCATGTTCTCGTAGCCAGGCTCAGGGCGGCTGCTCATTGATGCCTTGGACATGTCTGTGATCCTGCAGGGCAGAGGCACCCCGGGGGCTGCAGGGCCTTTTCCAGCCAAGGGCCTCTTCCCCCCATTGTCCCCACTCACTTTTTCAGGAGTTCCTTGGAGTGCTGTGAAGGAAAACGAGGGGGGATCAGTGTCTCCTGGACACCACGCCCAGCACAGGCGCACCCCTGCACATCCAGGGGCACCCACAGATCCTTTTGGGTGAGCACAGCCCCTGTGAGCAGCCCCCTGCCCCTCAGGGCACCGCGGCCCCACCACCCTGCCCCCGGGCAGCCCCAGCCCCCGATCCCCGGCAGCACCTGCAGGTACACGGCCATCTGGGGCTCCTCCATGGCCTGGATGGCCGACTCCACCAGCTTGGAGGAGGCCTCCAGGTGGTCTCCGTACTGGCGGATGAGCCCGCGGACCCGCTGCAGCTTGGCCTCCTGCTCGGCGGCGATGCTCTGCAGCAGCTCCTTCTTGCGCTCCTCCAGGATGCCGTAGAGCGCGTCGAAGCGCAGCCCCAGGTGCTGCTTCTGCCGCCTGCCGTTCTCCTGCGGGACGGGACGGGACGGGCCGGGGCTGCTCCGTGTGCCCCAGCACAGCCCCGGGGCTGGGCAATCGCAGTGCCACCACATCCCTCAGCTGGCACTGCTGCAGGGCTGCTCGGTGTGCCCGGCACGGCCCCGGGGCTGGGCAATCGCAGTGCCACCACATCCCTCCTCTGGCACTGCCCGGCTGCAGGGCTGCTCCGTGTGCCCGGCACGGCCCCGGGGCCGGCCACTCCCACTGCCACCGCCTCCCTCGGTGCCCACCTCGATGGTGTGGCAGATCTCCTCCATCTGGGTGATGATGGCCTGGATGCGGTCGTTCCCCGCCACCAGCATGGCGATGCCGTCGCTGAGCTCGCTCTGGGGGTGAGGCTGGGCGTGAGGGTGGCTGTGGGGGTACCCCCGGCCCCTCGAGACCCCCGGGGGCCCCCTTCTACCTTCTGTCGCTGGTAGACGGCGGGCAGCGGGGCCACCTCGCAGTCCTTGTGCGCCCCGAACACCTTGCACAGCGAGCAGGTGGGCGCCTCGCAGCGCAGGCAGTAGATGTTGATCCGCTCGTCCTCGTGCTCCTCGCACATGAGGTGTTGCTCAGCCTTGGCGTGAAGGGGTCTGCAGGGGTTGGGGGTGTCAGGGAGGCACCCCGGCCCCAGAGACAGACACCCCAGCCCCAGAGACACCCCAGCCCCAGAGACACCCCGGCCCCAGAGACACCCCGGCTTCAGAGACACCCCGGCTTCAGAGACACCCCGGCCCCAGAGACACCCCAGGCCCAGAGACACCCCTGCCCCAGAGACACCCCAGGCCCAGAGACACCCCAGGCCCAGAGACACCCCGGCTTCAGAAACAGCCCCAGCCCCGGGTCCTGCCCAGCCCTGAGACACCTCCGGCTCCCAGGGACCCTTCAGCCCCAGGGACACAGAAACGCCTCTGTCCCCGGAGACAGCTGCTGCCCCAGGGATATTCCCTGGCCCTGCACGGTCCCCATGACTGCCCAGGTCCTGTTGGGATCCCACCCCAGCCCTCTCGGTGGGCTCGCTGCCCCCCGCCCCGCCCCGGGGTCCCCGCGCCTCCGGACCGGGCCGACTCCTGCTTGTAGATGTCGATGATGTTCTCCACGAGCAGGTTCCGCTGCAGTCCGTACACCCCGTGCCGGTCCAGCACCACCTCGTGCCGGCACGACGGGCACCGGAACCGCCCGCCCGACGGCACCGCGCTGGAGCCCCGCGACTGCCACAGCGGGTTGGAGGCCTGGGGGGGACGCGGGGTGTCACGGCGGCGCTATCCCGCACATCCCGCACTCCCGGTACCCCCGGCATGCCCGGCATCCCCGCACCCCCGGAACCCCGCAACACCGGCACCCCCGGCGCCCCGGATCCCCGGCACTCCCGGCACCGCACGGCCACGGGTGTGGGCACAAACCGGGGCTCAGACACGGCCCCTGCTCCCCGTTCACCGTCCCCGCGCGCCGGGAGCGGCACCGGGCACAGCCCACCGGAGCTGCCAGCGGCTGCTCCCGGGGCCGGGATTCCCGGCGCCAGCGCCAGACCAGGCCCCCGTGAAGAGGATCCCGGTGCTCCTGGTCGCCCCTCGGCCCCGCTGGCCGGGGATCCCGGGATAACGGGGCCAGCCCCGCTGGGCTGGGGTCCCAGGCACCGAGCTCCCGGTGCCTCCCCCCGCCCCACCGCGGCTCCCACCTGGAAAACGTCGTTGGCGCACTTGCGGCAGAGGTTGTGCTGGCAGGGCAGGATCACCACGGGCTTGGAGAACATCTCCAGGCAGATGGGGCAGATGAGCTGCTTCTCCAGGCTCTCCATGCTCCGCGCCTCCGCCAGAAGCGGCTTCAGCCCCACGGCGAAGTTCATGGCCGCGGTCCCGGCCCGGCCCGGCCCGGCTCTGTCCCGCGGCTCCGCTCCGGCCGCCCGCTGCCCGCTTTGTTTCGGCCCCGGCCCCGGCCCCCCGCGCTAATTTTAGCCGCCCCCGCCCCGCCGGGGCCGCAGCTGTCGGCGGCGTCGGGTGACACTGAGTCACCGCTCCGGCCCTCCCTCGGGACCGGCCGGGCCCGGCACCGGACACCGGCTGCGTTCCGGACCCGCGGATCCCTGCCCGGGAGGAGCGGCCGGGGTTCGGGGGAGCAGGGCCGGCCGGTGCAGGGGCTGCAGGGCCGGTGCAGGGGCTGCAGGGCTGGGGCTGCAGGGGCTGCAGGGCTGGGGCTGGCCGGTGCAGGGGCTGCAGGGCTGGGGCTGCAGGGGCTGCAGGGCTGGGGCTGGCTGGTGCAGGGCCGGCCGATGCAGGGGCTGCAGGACCGGCAGTCACGCTGAGGACAATGTGCCCCGCTGTGCAGGCAGCAGGGCTGCGGGAGGCTGGGGTCCCGCACACCCCACGGTGCCAGCCTCCCCGAAGGGCAGGGCAGAGGGGCTGGTGCCAGGACACTCCATCCCCACTCGCCCTGGCACCCTGGCTATATTTAGGGAGTGAGGCAGAGCCTATGCAGCCGCGGGCAGAGGCAGTGACCGACCAGAGATGGGAAGAACGAGCAAGCGGCTCCCCGTGTCCCTCGGTGCCACCCCTCGGTGCCGGCCCTCCGCAGGGAGCTCCGCAGGGGCAGGAGCAGGGGGGGAGGAGCACGGCTCCAGGACTGCAGCAGCAGGAGTGGGGAGAGCAGAGCTGCGGGAGCCAGCAGCAGGGCACAGAGAGTGGCACCGGGCGGGGGACAGGACACACGTGGCATTCGCTCCGCTCCACACAGGACGTGAGCTGCCCGCTCCGCACCCCGGTTAGTCCAGCACCCGCAGGATCCACGAGCACAGCCCCAGCATGGAAACACCGGGCAGAGGCACATCCTGCTGCCCTGCACAGAGCCCAGGCACACACACACACACTCCCCTCCCGTCGGCCTTTAATGGTGCCCACAAAACCCAGACAGTCCCAGAGGGCAGAGGGAAGGGGTACCCGCAGGAGCACCCCAAGCCCACAGCAGCGTTTGGCACCCAGCACCCGTCGGGAGGGCTGCAGAGGGGCGGGCTCAGCCCAGCCCCGAGGTTACAGTGCTAATGGTCTCACGGAGCTACAGAGCTCGGCCCGGAGCATCTCTGCTCGTGCCCGGGGCTCGGTGCCCGACCTGGGCACGGGCAAGGCACTCGAGGGGCCACGGCAGCACGGGCTCCAGGCCACTGCCACCACCAGTGCTGGACACGGGGGCATTGCCCTGGAGCTCGAGCAGGGGCCCGGCAGCCTGTGCATTGATGCTGGCCAAATTAACCTGAGATTCTATCCCTCCGAGGCCGATGAGGCAGCCCGGGGGCGGGACCGTGGTCCCGGAAAGTGACAGTCCCAAGGGAGGAGGATCCTGCCCAGTGCTGGGAGCCGGCGGGGTGGGCCGGCCTCAGGCATCGCTCCTGGCGCTGGCTGGCAGCGGCTCCGTGCTGGCAGGCGGGGGCTGCGCTACCACAGGGCCCGGAGGATCTGCAAAGGAAAGCTCACATCAGTGCCTCAGCCCCAGCCGGAGGTGCCAGAGAGCAGGAATGTCACAGCACTGCCTCCAGGGCTCCCACAGCCCAAAGCCCCCACAGCCCTGGCCAGTGCAGAGTGCCCTGACCCCAAGAGAAGCTGCAAGAGCCACCCAGCCCCACTGTCACCAGTATGGCCAGTGCCAGGAACATAGCTGGCCCAGAGCACAGCTGCTCTTCCCGTGCTCTGTGCCCCAAAGGGTCTCTAAGCTTCAGGCCTGTTCAGGGGGCCTTTGTCCAGAGAGAAGGAGAAGGTGTGCACCCACAGCCCATGCAGTGGCTCTCTCTGCCAATGCCACCAGCCCTGGCCCACACAGGAAACACCAAGGGCTGGCTGGAAGTAAGAGCTGTGGCTAAAGCCAACCCAAGGCCTGAGCCAGAGCTCTGTCCCCACACGAGATGGGACACGGGAGACCCCAGAGCCCCCACAGAGCAAACACAGGCGCTCCCAGCTGCCGGGCTTCCACCTGACTCACCGCTGTCCTCTGCCCGCATCTGCGCCTCCAGGTCCTTGGGGTCCACGTACTTGTAGGACTCATCCTCCTTGGGCTGGCAGCACGTCCCACAGCAGAAGAAGCAGCAGCAGCAGCAGCAGCAGCACGTGAGGGCCCCGCAGCACAGCACCAGTGCCTGCATCAGGGACAGACGTGCTGTGAGCTCACCCGAGCCCCTGACGCATCACACCAGTCCTGAGAGCCCAGTCCAACGCCAGCCTGCCAGCAGGGCAAACCCCTGAGCTCACCCGGACCACCAGCCCCACCAGGCAGCCCCAGGGACACCGGGCTCACCTGGAACCACCACTTGGACATGAGGAAGTAGTGCCGGACAGCATCGTCGCCGAACTGCTCGGCCACGTAGAGGCCGAGGGAGCCGTACTGGTCGTACAGGCGGCGCTTGTCCACATCGCTGAGCGTGGCGTGGGCGCTGTTGATCTCCTTGAAGCGCTCGGCTGCCGCTGGGTCATCGGGGTTCTTGTCGGGGTGGTACTTGAGAGCCAGCTTCCTGCAGGTGCAGCGGGGCGACCCCCGGCATGGGGTCACAGTCCTGCTGCACAGTCCCGGGACAGCCCACAGGACCCCCGGCATGGGCTCACAGCCTCACTGCCCGGGACAGCCCCATGGGACCCCTGGCATGGGGGCACAGCCCCACTGCCCAGGACAGCCCACATCCCCGGTATGGGCCCACAGCTCTGTTGCCCGGGACATCCCCACAGGACCCCTGGTATGGGCCCACAGCCCTGCTGCTGCCCAGGCAGCCCTCAGCCCCTCCATGGAGCCGGGACCCCCGGCAGAGGGTCACAGCCTCACTGCCTGGACAGCCCACACTCCCCAGGAAGCCCAGCATGGGCTCACAGCCCCGGTGCCCAGACAGCCCACAGCCCCGCAGGACCCCCGGTACGGGGTCACAGCCCCACTGCCGGGACAGCCCACAGCCCCGCAGGACCCCCGGTATGGGCCCACAGCCCCGCAGGACCCCCGGCACGGGCTCACAGCACCGCTGCCCCGAACAACCCACAGCCCACAGGACCCGTGGTATGGGGTCACAGCCCCGCTGCCCCGGACAGCCCACACCCTGCAGGGCCCCCGGTATCGGGTCACAGCCTCACTTCCCGGAACAGACCCTGGCCGCCGGGACGGGACCGGGACCGGGACCGTCCGGACGGGATCCCGGCCGCGCTGGCGGGACGGCCCCTCGTGCCGGGGCTCCCGGGACGGCCCCGCGGACCCCGCCGGACCCCCTCGTACCGATAGGCCTTCTTGATCTCCTCGGGGGAGCTGCCCTTCTGCAGCCCCAGCACGCGGTACAGGCTCTCCCCGACCCGGGACAGCTTCCGCTGCGGCCGCGGGGGCTCCGCCATGGCCGCCCGAGGCTCGCGGGGTCGCACGGGACGCGGCAGCGACCGCCACGGGCCTGCCCCGCCGCCACGGCCTGCCCGCCGCTACGGGCCTGCCCGCCGCCGCTTCCGCCGCCGCTCTGCGCAGGCGCCGCCCGCGACCCGGTACAGGGCACGGCCCGGCCAGACGACACTCAGTATAGGGCCCGGCCCGCCCGGAGACACCCGGTACAGGGCACGGCCTGCCTGGTACAGGGTACAGCCCGCCCGGCGACACTCACTATAGGGCCCGGCCCGCCCGGAGACACCCGGTACAGGGCACGGCCCGGCCCGGCGACACCCGGTACAGACCACAGCCCAGCCCGGTGACACCCGGTACAGGGCACGGCCCAGCCCGGCGACACCCGGTACAGACCACAGCCCAGCCCGGTGACACCCGGTACAGACCACAGCCCAGCCCGGTGACACCCGGTACAGGGCACGGCCTGCGTGGTACAGGGTACAGCCCGCCCGGCGACACTCACTATAGGGCCCGGCCCGCCCGGAGACACCCGGTACAGGGCACGGCCCGGCCCGGCCCCACCGCCCGCCCCGGTCCGGCGGCAGCAGGAGGCGGCACACGGGCATCGCGCTGCTCCTTTATTGGTACAAAACGGCGGCGAGGGGGGGTGGCGGCACGGCCGGGCCCGGGACAGAGCCCCGGCCCCGGACCTTCCTGCTGCCGCCGGTGGCGGGGCGAGGGGGGCAAGGCTGCCGCTGCCCTTTGGAAAAAGAACCTGAGCAACAAGGGCAGCACCGGGGACACCTCAGCGCTCCCCGGGCACCAGCAGCACTGCGCACCGCGGGTGGGACAGCACCGGGAAGGCAGCCAGCCCCATGCCAGCCCCCAGCTCCTGGGGCCTGGGATGGAGTGTGGATTGCAGGGACGGGGTGGATCCGTGAGGTCCAGTCCCTGATGTCAGAGGGTCCCGCTGGAGCTGGGGGCTGCCCACAATAAATACAAATAAATACGGATTCCAGGCATGGAGCGGGCCTGGACTGGACCCCATCCCCGTTCCCCTGGGCAGAAGGTGAGCACCCCTCAGGCACAGCCGCGGGGAGGCCACCTCTCCCTCTGCAGGCACGGCTGGCCCAGGCCCAGAGGCAGGGCTCTGGGAGCAAGGAATGTCCCTAAATATCCCCTCTCCGTGGTCCCAGGAGAGGCCATCCCTCTCTTGTCCTCCTCCCTGGGGAGGATTGGTCCTTGGGGGCAGAGGGAGACCAGCAGCAGGGCCTTGTTGTGCAGGTCCAGAGAGCTGGGGCTGGCAGGTGGGCACAGCTGCAGCTCAGGGCCTCTCCTGGGGGCAGGGATGGGGCCAGCCCTGCAGCCAGCCCTGCAGCCAGCCCTGCAGCCAGCCCAGCCCCTGGTCCTGAGGCCAGCCAGCTCAGCAGTCCACGCTGTCGCTGTCACACCAGGCCGAGGGGCCGTCGGTGCCAAAGTATCTGTCTCCAAAGTTACCTGGCAGGCAGACAAAGGGACAAAGTGAGGGGCAGCAGCGCCAGCCCCACCAGTGTCCCCCGGGTGTGGCTGCAGGGCTGCCCCCAGGGCTGCTGGCCCCAGGCAGAGGCACAGCCCAGCCCCTCACCGATGCCCGGGATGATGTGGAACTCCTCGTTGACCCGCTTGTCCACGGCGGTGGTGATGATGCGGACGCGGGGAAAGGCGTAGGCCACCGAGTGCACGCCCATCTCCGCCATCAGCAGCGAGAGCAGGAAGATCCTATCCTCCTGCACGTCGTGGTCCTGCGGCACAGGGGGCTGTGAGAGCCCGGCAGGGCACAGGATCCCTGCCCCAGCCCCAGCCCGGGCCTCACCAGCAGCACGCGCACGGCCATCATGGCCGCGGCCCCCGTGGACACCGTGCTGTCCATGAGGATCACGTAGTCCTCGCTGATCTCCTTGGGCAGGCGCAGGTAGTGCAGCTGGCGAGGGAAGGAAGGGTTGGTGACGTGCCAGCAGGGCACGGCTCTGTGTGCCAGGCTGCAGCAGGACTCACCTCGGGCTCCCCCGTGTCCAGGTTGGTCTGGATGAGGATCTTGCCCAGGCGGATGTCCTTGCACACGGCGGTCAGGGCCTGCTCCATGGTCTCACCTGCCCGCAGGATGGACACGCCCGTGATCTGGGAAAGGGCAGGGACACGTGCTGGGTGCTCCCGGTGCTTGCTGAGCCAGGAGCTGTGCCCCCATGGGGAGCAGGAGCTGGGGCATGTCTCACCCGCTGCCTGTGGAACCGCTTCCCCTCGTACGTGGTGCCCTGCGGCGTCTCCACCGTGACCGACTGCAGGAGGGGAGCACACAGTGGGGGCAGCCAGAGCCGTCAGGGGCACCCAGAGGGGAGCTGGGCTGGGGCTGGGGCTGCAGCCAGCAGTGGGCACTCACCTTCAGGGGCAGGAAGGACAAGGCATGCTCGATCAGCAGCCGCATCAGGCGCTTGGAGTAGAAGATAAATTCATCCCTGGTCGTGTCCTTGTTCCTGGGAGGGATGACACAGGTGAGGAGGGAACAGAGCCCCTGCCATCCCTTGCAGACCACACGTGGGGCTCCAGGGGCCAACCAGCATGGACAGCAGCCCCGGGCTGTGGGAGCCAGAGCACTCCTGGAGTGACAGTCAGTGACCACCAGCACTGTGGGGCTCACTGACACCTCAGCTTCTGTCTTAGAGGGCTAAAGAGGCAAGAGAGTGGCTTAACTACCCTGGAGGGAGGTGCAACACCACTCAGAGCCATGAGAGAGAGCAGGGAGAGAACGGCGAGTAGGGACAGGTCAGGCAGGACCGTCAGGGGCAGCACAAACTCAGGAGCAGTGGGTGAGTGCTGGGGAGCCCGGGGTGGAACAGGAGCAGAGCCAGGATAGGACAGGACCCTGCCATTGAAGGGGACATAATGCACCATGGCTGAGCATGCTGGGTGACAGAAAAGAGTTGCACATGTCCCCAGCTCCCCCCTCTATGTCCCGAGTCACAGATAAAGCACTGCTAAGAACCAGGTGACTCAGAAATACCATTGTGTGCCCTATTCCGATGTACTGAAGGCACCAAGATGTAAAACAAACACAAACCAGAACAAAGCTGCCATGGGGCTGCAATGCCCAGGAAACCTCTCCCCTCGCCCAGGAGGGGTAAGCCAGCCCTGCATGCAGGGCACTAACCCCACAGCAGAGGGAAAGTAGATGACAGTTCCTACTAGGAGTACCCAGGCCACCAGCCTCGTGAGAACACGAGGACACAGAAGTCCCACAGACACCTGCCCATTCCCAGATGGAAGAAGTGGAGGTGGCAACACTCCTGAAGAGGCAGAAGGATATTGAATATTTTTACTCTGTATTTTAAGACATCATCTGCCATTTCTTACACCTCGGTGGATGACAGACAGCCCCACTGAGGCGTGTGGAGGAGGACGAGCAGTCACTGCTGTCCTCGCGTGCTCCTGCAGCCATTCCAGGGTCACTCACAGCTGAGCACCTGCAGTGATCATGGCACACAGACATTCCCAAACCCCTGGGCACAGCCAGCACCCCCAGGGAAGGCAAAGAAAACAGTTCTGGTCTGGAAGAGCCTGCCTACAGCTCCCAGTGTGAGCTGTCAGCAAACACTCACGGGTGGGCTGCACCCACACATCCACCCACAGCAGCCAGGGAGCAGCACGAGCCAGAGCCTCCCCTGCAGCCCGTGCTGTGCTGTCCCAGCCAGCTGTGCCCACCGGGACCCAGCCCAGCTGTGCCCAGCGGGACCCAGCCCAGCTGTGCTGGCCCCTGGCTGCCTGGGACAGGCCCCACACTGCTCCTGCAGAGGTTCCTCTGTATGGAGGGGCTCAAACCCTGATGACATGTGTGTGTATGTCACATTCACACAGTGACACCTGTGGGTATGGGGAACCCCAGCCATGAAGCTTCTCCCTGCCCAGGGCACAAGCGGGCAGGGGAAGGGCTGTGCCAGGGAGGGCAGCCCCCACAGGCTGGGCAGCAGCAGGTGACCAGGGCCACCCTCCCACCCAAACCACCGCATGATGCTGGAATTTCAGATGTTGAGAATTTTAAATTTTCTGTGCTGAAAGGCACAGACTCGTAAAAGAGTGCTGTATTTGACTTGAGGTTGTGGAGGAGATTTTAAAATTAATTAATAGCATTAGGATTATGAGTGTGTAGTTGGTTAGAAGTGTGTAATATAACAGGGTGAAAAACAGAGTCTGGGGTTTTAGAATATAGAAATTAAATATGAAGATGGAGGTTTTAGGGCAGAAGTAAGCTGTTGTTTTTTACCTTTTTCTTTTTCATCGGTTTGGGCGATGTTTTGTAATTAGACAGAAAAGTCTACATTGTAAGCTTTGAGAGATTAGTTACTAGGTTAAAAGGGAAAATAATCTAAGTGTTAGTTTTTAATTAGATAGTTTAATCTTAAAAGGCTTTGTAACAAAAGACAGCTATTTTGTGTTTTGCTAATGAAAGACTGTAGAACTCACAGTTGTGAGGTTGTTTCACTGATAAAAAATAATAAACACATGAGTCTAAACATGAAATACATTAATAATGACAAGAGATAGCTCTGCCAAGATGCAATAACAGCACATGGAGGTGCAGGAAATGTGGCTAAAGGTGAGTTTGAGTCTCACCAGCCTGGAGCTCTCTGGCAGCCCAAGAGAAGGGCAGCAGGCAAAAACCTCAGGAGTGCAGGGTGACATTTGTGACCAGCAACAGCCCCACGCCATGCCCAAGTGACACAGAAGCCAGCAAGTGCCCCCAAATCTCACCAGAAACACATTCTGCCTGTCCCCTGACACAGACCCGGCAGAGCTCCTGAGCACAGAGGTTTGGAGAGGCACTGGCCCAGCAGGATTGTAGGGGGCAGATGCTCCTCAGGCATGTGGCATTGCCCAGACACCACCTGGGATGGGCTCAGTGCTGCCCACAGCCTGGCCCTGCTCCTGCACGGCACCAGCACAGCCACGAGAGGCCAGAGGTGCCAGAGCCCTGCAGCCCCAGCAGAG
The DNA here is from genome assembly GCF_027579445.1 of Ammospiza nelsoni. Lineage (NCBI taxonomy): Eukaryota > Metazoa > Chordata > Aves > Passeriformes > Passerellidae > Ammospiza > Ammospiza nelsoni. Next base: position 115,187,594 of record NC_080635.1, read on the forward strand.
CCCTGAGCCTCACGGATTAAGGTCACCAAGCACTTGTGCCACCAAGGTGGAGCCACTGGCACAGGGCTCTGCCTGGCACACCTGAGGTGCCACATCACCGCTCCTACTGCCAGGACCTGCCCTGGAGCCTGTGCTTCCACAGGAGGAAGGAGCCAGGAGAAGGAAAGGAGGTGCCCAGCCTGGATGTGGCCATGAGTATCAGAACACCATAAATTGTTTGGGTTGGAAAAGCCCTTTGAGATCCAGTCCAGCTGCTCCCCCAGCACTGCCAAGGCCACCACCAGCCCACAACCTCAAGTGTCACATCCAGATGGTCTCTGAATTCCATCAGGGATGGGAACTCCATCACCACGTGGAGCAGATGAGCTGAGGCTGGAAAACCCTTTCCATGAAGAAACTGCTCCCAATATCCAACCTAAATCTCCTCTGGAGCAGCCTGAGGCACCTTCCTCTTGTCCCATCCCTTTTTCCATGGGAGCAGAGCCTGACCCTCACCTGGCTGCATCCTCCAGTCAGGAAGCTATAGAGAATGAGGAAGTTCCCCCTGAGCCTCCTTTGCTCGAGGCTGAGCCCCCTTCCCAGCTCCCTCAGCCTCTCCTGGGGCTCCATTCCCTGCCCTGGACAGGCTCCCTCAATGTCTCTCTTAGGAGGAGCCCAGAGCTGTCCCCAAGCCTGGAGGTGCCCCAGCAGTGCCCAGCTGGCACAGCCCAGGTGCCAATGGCCTCTTGCCCACATGGGCTCATGTTGAGCCACTTTCCACCAATGCTCCCATGGCCTTTCCAGCCCTCTGCCCCAGCCTGGAGTGCTTCATGGGGCTGCTGTGACCCCAGGGCAGGGCCTGGCACTTGGCCTTGATGACCCTGACCCTGCTGGTCTCAGCACAGTGATCCAGAGCATCCCAACCCCTCTGCAGAGCCCTCCTGCTCTCCAGCAGATCCACATCCCACCCCACTTGGTATCCCCTGCAAGCTTGCTCAAAGTGCACTCAGTCCTGTCCAGGTCCCTCACAAGGACATGAGCTGACACCTTCCAAACCAACACACAGGTGCCATAGGAGGACCTGACCGACCTCAATATCCTCTCTCTGCCGTGGGGAAACACACCTGGGGCTGCCAGGTTCTGCAGCTGTAAAAACAATGAACCTCTCCATAGTGCTAAAGGCCTCAGCCCTTAACCCTTCACTAACTGATGCTACTGTCACCTGGAAAAAGGAGCATCAGAGGGGAAAGCAAAGATCAGGAGTGGTGAAGTCACAGCAGCAGCAGCTGCCCAGGTCCCTTCTCTAAGCTAGCTCTAAACCAAGTGCCCTGGGAGAGGGGCAAGGGGTACCCTGCCCCCTGCCACCAGCTGCTCCACCTGTGCTCCAGTGTGCAAAGAGCCAACCAAACCCCTCCCATTACAGGAAAAGCCTACTTTTGGGTCAGGAATCACCCAAAGCAGATGTGCAGAGCTCTGGTCACCATGTGCCCATGGGGCCAGGGCCAGCTCCATTCAGCCATTCTGCTCCGGGCCAACCCCCACGAGTGCAGCCCCAGGGCAAAGGGCAGACACTCACGTCAGGCCCTGTGGTGTGCCAGGGCAGGGGCTGGCAGGGATGTACCTGATGATGGTGTGCATGCCCCGCACCTGCGGCGTGCTCTCCAGGACACTCAGCGTCTTGGGCAGGGGCTGTCCTTGGTGGGCCGAGGCCAGGGCTGCCCTGCAGGGAGGAAGGTGCTCAGAGCTGTGCAGCACACACACACCCACAGCCCTGGGCCACCCTGCCAAAGGAAGGCTCCAGAAACACCCCTCTGAAAGGTCAGCACCGTGTTTGGCCTTCCCTGGATCCTGAATAACACCCCAAGTCTGTTAGCAGGCATGAGACCCCAGAGCTGGACTGCCCAAAAAGAACCTCCCAGACCACACCCACGGCTGCTGCAGCCTCTGCAGGGCAGGACATTCCCTGCACCCTGGGACCCGGCTGTCACCACAAGGGACAAGGGTTGTCCTGCCCAAAGGGAACATGAAGTGCCAAGAACACGGACCATGCAGGGCACTTCTCCCACAGAAGTGAGCACCCCAGGGTAAGTCAGCAGCCAGGAAAGGGGCCCTGCTCCAGCCAGGACAGGAGCAGGGCAGGGAGCTGGCCACAGGCATCAGCCACAGTGTGGGGTGTGTCACACAGAGCCCAGGGCTGCAGCCAGACAGGCCCTGAGGAGCTGAGCACAGCCCTGGGGAGCAGCAGCTACGCTCAGGCACCTCAGCAAAGCTCTGCCAGCAGGGACACAGAACCCAGTGGGTGCCAGCAGCCCCCCAGGCCAGAACAGGCTCCTGTGCAGCCCTGGGTCCCACGTACCTGACTGTGATCTCCCGCTGGTGGTGCAGAGGTCACGGTGCAGTGCAGGGGAACAGGAAGGACAGACACCCTGTCAGTCACTCACAGGCCAGCACAGCCATCCCAACAGCCCAGCTCCCCACCCTCCTCCCCAGTGCCCACTGCACCGATCTGCTCCCCCAGGCTCCATGTCGGGGTCTCTTGAGAAGAGAGAGGTGATGCCAACACCCCCCAGGTGCTCCCAGAGCACAGGTCTGTGTGCAGCCACATCCTGCCCTCTGCATGCAGGACCCTTCCCCTCCTCAGCCCCATCTCACCTTTTCCAGCTGGCTGTGCACGTGCTGCACAATGAGGTCCAGTGCCACGGAGTTCTCCCCACCTGCGGGTGGAGCAGAGGAGGCAGGTGGGGCGGGCGCTGAGCCACCTGCCCCACAGCACCCGCTCCCCATGCCAGGCTCAGCTCCGGCCTCACCCCTGGGCACCACGATGTCGGCCACCTGCACGGTGGGCTCGATGTACTGCTCGAAGGCTGGCTTCACAAACTTGTTGTACTGCTTGATGACGCCCGCCACGTCGCGCCCGCGCTCCATGATGTCGCGCTGCAGCCGCCGCACCAGCCGGATGTCGGAGTCCGTGTCCACAAACACTTTCATGTCCAGCAGCTGGAAAACTGGGAGGGGTGAGCACCCCCTATGCAGCTCCCATCATACCTGAGTCATTCCCCTCCACCACCCCGCAGTGGCACCCAGCATCACCTCCCCTGAGTGCTCTGCCAGCAAGCGTGGTGAGCTCTCCCTCCACAGCCCCACTGCTGTGGCACCCAGGGCCAGTGCCTGCCCTGCTGCAGCACAGCATCCTCTCGGGCCAGCGGCCACCTGAGGCAGCGATACCTTGAGCAGCTCCTTGTTGGCGAAGGCCAGGATCCCTTCAAACACGATGACGTTGGCCCCATACACTGTTTTCTGCAGGCAGACAGCAGCTGGGTTTGTTCTGTTTCTCTCACATGCCACAGCAGCACCAACACTAACATACACAGGGCACTGACCCCCCTGGGATCTCACCACTGTGCTGGGGCTCCCCATAACCATCCTGCAGCACCCAATGCCTTGGAGCTGTAGTCAATCCCTGTGCATGATGCTCCAGGCCAGGATGGACCCCGAACCTTGCTCTAGATCCCAAGCCTCTGCTCAGTGCCATCCTCCCAGCACCTCTGCCCACTGAGTCCCTCCTTCATATCTGCACCGGCCTGTTGGCACATCTCCCCACAGTCTTCCATGAATGAGTACCCCATTCCTGATGACCCCAGCCACCCCCTCCCTTTAGCCCTCCAGGCCCTGCAGGGCCCAGAGGCATTCCCCGTTCCCAGAACCCTGCCAGCCAGGCTGAGCCCGGCCCCCGGCACCCACCCACTCGCGGCGCCGGCTGTGTGTGGTGAAGTCGTACACCGGCACCTTCACGCTCTTGCCCTTCTTGAGCTTGCGCAGGACATTGACGAGCAGCTCGAAGTCAAAGGCATCGGGGTGGTCGAAGTTGTAGTCGCTGCGGGCTGCCAGCGCCTGCTGCCCCTCATCCAGCACCTGCAGGCGCCGGCACTGCTCAGGGCCGTGCCGGATCCTGGCACCCACCGCAACCCAGCCCCGCTCAGTGCCGCACCCGATCCCCGCAGCCCGATCCCCGGCACCGCTGAGCGCCGTGCCGGATCCCGGCACCCACCCGGCACCCCAGCCCTGCTCAGGGCCGCACCCGATCCCCACACCCCGATCCCCGGCAACACCCAGGGGTACACTGGAACCGGAGTGTCGGCCCGGCTCGGCGCTGCCCGGGGCCCGTCCCGCACCTTGTAGAAGGAGTCCATGGAGAGCAGCACGACCCAGGGCACGTCCAGCGCCTCGATGATCCGCGTCGCCACCGTGGTCTTGCCGGAGGCGCTGCCGCCGCACAGGCCTGCGGGGAGCGGCGGGGGCACCGCCCCGGCCCGGATCCGTCACGGGCCCGGATCCAGATCCGGCTCCGGCCCGCTCCCAGCCCCTCCCTCGGGGCCTCGTTCCCCGATTCCCGACCGCAGCCCGACCCCGGCCACGGTCCGGCCTCCATCCCCTCCCGGCCCGCTCTCGGCTCCATCTCCTTGCTGATCCGGCTCCATCCCCTTCCCGGCCCCGTCCCGCCGCTCACCGATGACAAAGGCCTCATCTACGGGCGCGCCGGTCTCGCTGTACCACGGCGGCCGCCCGGCCGTGTAGATAGTGCGCTTGCTGGTGCGCAGCAGCGGCGGCTCCGGCTTGCACTGGCTGGCGGTGCGGCGCCGTGGGGCCGGGGCGGGCGCCAGCGGCAGGCGGCTGAGCAGCGAGCCCAGCGGGCCGGGGCCGGGAGCGGAGCTGTGGGCGCGCTCCGGCCCCGCCGCCCCCCGCCGCTCCTCAGCGCCCGCCGCCGCCATCGCCGCGCGGGCCGCGGGGGCTGCCGGGACAGGACGGGCTGCGCACTGCACGGGGAACAGGCCCCGCCCCTGAGTGAAGCCCCGCCCTTATAGGGGCTCCGCCCCAACTGGTGCCCCGCCTGCTAGTGCGACCCTGGCTGAGGCCCCGCCCCTTTCCGAGGCCCCGCCCCAGACGCCCCGGGAGAGCGGGACTCACCTGCAGAGTGGGGCTGTCACACCGCGGCTCACCTGTGGAGCCCTCCCTGGGGCTGTCACACACACCGGGGCTCACCTGCACAGCCCTCCCTGGGGCTGTCACACCGCGGCTCACCTGCGGAGCCCTCCCTGGGGCTGTCACACACACCGGGGCTCACCTGCACAGCCCTCCCTGGGGCTGTCACACCGCGGCTCACCTGCGGAGCCCTCCCTGGGGCTGTCACACACACCGGGGCTCACCTGCACAGCCCTCCCTGGGGCTGTCACACACACCGCGGCTCACCTGTGGAGCCCTCCCTGGGGCTGTCACACACACCGGGGCTCACCTGCACAGCCCTCCCTCTGGCAGGTCAGAGCCGCTCCAGCCCTGCAGCATCACGGGCTGCTCGGGGCTGTCCCCAGCCTGCCCCTGTCCCAGGTGTCCTGGGCACCCAGCGCTGGGTCCGGCGCCTCGGGGCGGTGTCCAGGACACGCCAAGGGCGCGCTGTTGGTTCACGGTCTGCCGGCTGTCTCCGGGGACCCCCGGAGCCTTTTCGCAGCCGGCTGCCCCTGCCCGTCCTGAGGCTGTTCCTGCCCGGTCAGGACCGGCCCTGCCCCGTGCTGGCCCTGCCCAGGATCCTGGCCCGGCTCCGCAGCCCATGCCGAGTCTCTCCGCAGCACGGAGCAGCACGCTCGGTGTCGTCTGTCGCCGCGCTGAGGGGGCTCTGCCTGGCCGCAGACGGGGCCGGACTCGGCACCAAGCCCGGGGTGCGCCGGTGGTTCCTGAGCGCTGAACGCCCTGCTCCGGGCTCGGCCATGCCGGTGCAGCCCCTCCGGCTCCGCCAGCCCGCGTCCCAGCCCTTCTCTCAGAGGATCGCGGGGAGACAGCGCCAAAATCCTTCCTGCAGCCCGGGCAGACGCGGTGCCCCCCGCTGCCCTGTGCACCGGCTCCGGCACGGCGGCAGGCGATCCCCGCCGGCAGGCACGATCCCCGCCGTGCCCGCTGCTCCCCAGCTCCCCTCCTGTCCCTCCCGTGCTCAGACGGATCCCAGGATCAGTTCTGTCATCGCCTGCCGGGGACAGGAGGCGCGGCGGAGCCCTGGGCCCGGAGAGCTTCTCCCGCGAAAGCAGCGCCCTTACACGCAGCTCCGGTGTATTCTCCCGGAGATCCGCCGGGCCGCCCCCGCCCCGAGCCCGGAGCGGCGGCAGCGGGGCGGGACCGCCCCGCCACCCGCGTGTGGGCGGGACCAGGGGCGGAGTCACGGCAGGGGCGGGGCTCGGCGGTGCCGGTGCCCGCGGTGCCGCTCGCTCCCGGGATGGAGCCCCCGACCGGCACCGAGAGCGCCCGCCTGGTCAGCCCGCGGGGCGGCCGCGCCGATGGCAGCCTGCGCCTCAAGAGGTACCGCCGGCACCGCCAATCATCACCCCGGCACCCATCACCGGCACCCATCACCCCGGCACCCATCACTGGCAGCAATCATCCTCCCCGGCACCCACCACCGGCACCCATCACCCCGGCACCCATCACCCCGGCACCCATCACCGGCGTCCCATCACCGGCACCCATCTCCCCGGCACCCATCACCCCGGCATCCCCACCACCGCCAGCACAACTCCATCACTGGCGCCTCCGGCACCGACGGCGCTCCCGCCACCGGCACCCCCGACACTCCGGTCACCACCGGCACCTCCATCAGCACCGGCACACCATCGTCCCGACAGCCCCATTACCGGCGCTAGCACGTCCGTCACCGGCACCCCGATCACTCCGTCACCCCCAGGCTCCCCGGCAATTCCTCGCACCGTCACCCCCATTATCTCCCGCATCTGCAACCCGCGGTCCTCCCGCACCCGCTCGCCCATCATCCCCGGCACCTCCATCGCCCCCATCGCCCTCGGCTCCTCGGGCACCCCCGCAAGCCCCCGGCACGTCGCGCAGCTCCCACCGCCGACACCGGCACCCCCGGCACGTCCCTCCCCGGCCGCCCCCGTGCCTTCATCGTGCCTTCATCCATCCGAGCGGACACCGGCACCTCCGCAGTCCCCGCGCCAGCGCTGCCCGCCCGCCGCCTGCGCCGCCACCCCGCCACCGGCACGCTCAGCCGCCGCCGGCACCTCCGCTCGAGCGGAACCGGCCCCGCCGTGCGCCAGCCCCGCTCACCGCTCGGGTGTCCATCCCGCACCTATCGGCGTCCAACGTCACCCACGCACACCGGTACCATCCATCCATCCATCCATCCATCCATCCATCCATCCATCCATCCATCCATCCATCCATCCATCCATCACCCACCCACACCGGCGCCGTTCATCCGTTAGCCCCCGTCCCGGTGGGCTGCCCGTCCCCGCTCCCGCACTGCTGCCCCACGCACCGGGACGGGACCCGGCCCCCGCCGCCCCTTCCCCACACCCCGCGTCTCCGCACCGCTGGCCGGTCCCGCAGCCTGGCCCCGGGAGCAACACCTCGCTCCCGGCTGCACCTCCCCGTGGTACCCCCGCCAGTTTTCGGTTCCGGCGGGAGACCCGTGCCACCGCCTGCTGCTGCCGCCGGTCCGTGGCTGCTCGTCCCGCTGGGAGCGGGGGTTCCGCCGGTGCCCGACGCGGCCGCATAGCAGGGGGCGGCAGCAGGGCTCTCGGGGGGCCTGGGCAGGAGCCCGGAGCCGGCGCTGCCGGCAGTGACCCCCGGCCCCAGTCTCTTCACAGGCTCTGGAGATCCCTCAGCACCGACGGCCCCAGATCCGCGCTGCCGCTGCAGCCCCCCGAGCCCCAGCCCCGGGCAGGGCCGGCTCCAGGCCCGCCGGCAGCTGAGCGTCGCCTGCGCCGTCTGCTGCCTCTTCATGGTCGGGGAGGTGATAGGTAACACCTGTCCCCCAGGCGGGCCCCGGGGTGCCAGCAGGGCGCGGGGTGCCAGCTGCTCTGTGCCTGCAGGCGGATACCTGGCACACAGCCTGGCCATCATGACGGACGCAGCCCACCTGCTGACGGACGTGGGCAGCATGTCCGTCAGCCTCTTCTCCCTCTGGGTGTCCAGCCGCCCGCCCACCAAGACCATGACCTTCGGCTGGCACCGCTCGGGTGAGCCCAGGGGCGCGGCCCTGCGGGCTCCGGGGACCCCAGGCCGGGTGGGCGCTGATGGGTGTCACCCCACAGAGACGCTGGGTGCGCTGGCCTCTGTGCTCTCCATCTGGGTTGTGACCGCGGCCCTGGTCTACCTGGCGGCCGCCCGCATCATCAGCAACGACTACGAGATCGAGGCGCGAGCCATGCTGGCCACGTCTGCCTGTGCTGTTGGTGTCAATCTGGTGTATGTGCCACGTGTGCAGCCGTGCTCCCCATCAGCTGAGTCCTGCCCCTCTGTGACCCCAGCTGTGACCCCAGGTCACTTTGTGTCCCTGTGCACCAGCCTTGTGTCCCCAGGCACCGCCACTTCCCTGTCCCCCACATGCTCAGGGCTTCCAGTCCATGTGCCCATGTCTCCACTCCCCACACTCCCGGGTCCCTCAAGCAGCGCCTCCCAGGCCGTGATGAGTCCCAGGACCAAACCCCTGCCCTGTTCCTGCACACCTTCCAGCCCTGCAGCACCTCCCAAGCCCTGTCATGAGCCCCAGGACCAAACCCCTGCCCTGCTCCTGCACACCTTCCAGCCTTGTACACCTCCAGCCCCACTCCTCCCACTGTCCCCAGCCCCAGGTGTGATACCTGTGCCCCCTTTGCCCAAGCAGGGCCCCCACACACGCCCTGTCAGTGTGGCACTGAGCCATCCTGCTCCTTGCAGCATGGCCTACATCCTGCACCAGTCCCCTGCTGGCCACGGCCATGGCACAGGAGCCTACGAGCGGCTGGAGAGCTCAGTGTGCTGCCAGCCCAGCCCCGTGCCTGGCAGCACCAGCGTGCGGGCAGCCTTCGTCCACGTGGTGGGTGACCTGCTGCAGAGTGTCAGCGTCCTCGTGGCTGCCACCATCATCTACTTCAAGGTGCCCGGGCTGGGCTGCCCCAGCGCTGCTCGTGGGAGCAGTGGTGCCACACAGGGTGCCACGTGGGCTCTGCCCCCAGCCTCACAGAGACCCCCTCTCTGCAGCCCCAGTGCAAGATCGCAGACCCCATCAGCACCCTCTTCTTCTCCGTCTTCGTCCTCGGCTCCACCATCACCATCCTCAGAGACGTCTTCACGGTCCTCATGGAAGGTGAGCACTGGTTGAGAGGGGTGCGAGACCCGGGCACAGGGTGGGCACAGGAGCTCTTGGAGCTCCATCTGCCGCAGCACTCTGCCGTGAGGCAGCTCCCCTCTTCTGTGCCTCCCCTGCCCTCCCTGAACCCCCCCCAGTTCTTCCTCTCCAGCCAGCCAGGTGCATTGGCCCCAAGGTGAGGCCTGTGTCACCCCAAAGCCACTGTGCCCAGCCTGGCTGCCCTGGGGGAGCCCCCAGCCCCAGCCAGGTGGGTGCTGTGTCTGGGGGCCGAGAGGGGCCCGTGTGACTGGGGGTGCTGCTGGCAGGGGCTCCACGAGGGCTGCACTTCGATGCGGTGAAGGAGGTGCTGCTGGGAGCCCGCGGCGTGCGGGGTGTCCACGACCTGCACCTCTGGGCGCTGACGCTGAACCACGCCGCCGTGTCGGTGCACGTGGCAGTGGGTGAGTGACCTGCACGGGGCATGGCTGGGGGGTCCCATGGCCGTGCCAGGAACGAGCCCCTGCCCTGCTGGGGTCTCATGGCCGGGGTCCCATGGCCGTGCCAGGAACCAGCCCCTGCCCTGCCAGGGTCCCATGGCCGTGCCAGGAACGAGCCCCTGCCCTGCTGGGGTCTCATGGCTGTGCCAGGAACGAGCCCCTGCCCTGCTGGGGTCTCATGGCCGTGCCAGGAATGAGCCCCTGCCCTGCTGCTCCTAGATGCCGGCGCTGACACGGAGATGGTGCTGCAGGAGGTCACTGCCCGGCTCCAGAGTAGGTTTGGCTTTGCCCTGTGCACGGTACAAGTGGAGCAGCACCAGGAGGAGTCAGCAGGCTGTGCCCACTGCCAGGACCCCCGAACCTGAGACCCCCGCCTGCTGCTACGCTGGGCCAGATGTGGGCCTGGCCCCAGCTCCTTGTGCTAGAGCAGGGCAGCGCTTGAGATCCCATCTCCCCTCTACCCACCCCACTGCTGCTGCAGAGCCCTGGGGTGGGACAGTGACTCCAGTATGGTGTCCTGGGGAGACAGACACAAGGCCTGGCCTGTGGAGCACAGGGGCCCCCTGGAATCTTCACTCCCTGCTGTGCCACAGCTCCCGAGGAGGTGGAATCCTGCCCCACCACGCGGTCCCCAAGGAGCCCGTCTGTCCTGGCAGGAAGGGACATCCCCCATGGGGGCCCTCAGACCCGGCCTTGGCCCCAGCTCCCCGTGCTGCTGCCTGGGCTCTGTCTGAACCCTCCTGTGCCTGGCCCTGACCCATTCCCTCTGCTGAGTCGTGCCTGTGCCCCTGGTGTCCATCTGTCCATCTGTGCCAGCAGCGGTGCCAGCCCTGCCAATAAATGTGTTGGAGCAGCAGCAGCAGTGCAGCAGACAGAGGGGCACGGGGAGGGAAATGGTGGAGTTGGGGGTGGGCCCCTACAGCCACACCTGCCCTGGTGCCAGCACCAGCACAGCCATACAAAACCAACCACGTTTATTGTGCACAGCTGAACACAGCTCAATGTGAGCGACTCCACGGCTCCCGGCCCTCCCCGCCCTCACTGGGCACTCCCTGGGGATGGAGGCGAGCACAAGCACAGCTCCAGCTGGTGGAGCCCATTGGGCTTCACAGGGTCACACCCACAGCTCAGCCCTGGCCACTCCAGCCCCACCAGCCCAGCTCAGACCAAACGGTGCAGACAGACCCTTCCAGGCCCAGAGCATCCCAGGGCACGGCTGGGAGCAGCTGTCCCCCTGCAGCAGACACCCATCAGGAAAGCAGCACCACCAGAGAGGGCCCACAGCCCCATGCCAGCACAGCTGGCCCAGCCCCAAGCCCCAAGCCCTGCCCAGGGTGAGCACATTGGCAGCAGCATGGTGAGGCACTGATGCCCTACTCCCCTGGCAGCAGGGAGGGCTCACGGGGGCCAGGGCTGCCGGGTGTGTCCCCATAGAGGACGCTGAAGCGGGCCTGGCACTCTGGGAGCAGCTGGCAGCCCACGGAGGCCAGCCCTGCCAGGCAGTGTGCCCGCACGATGCCCGCCTGCCCGCCCGACAGCAGCCAGCCCTGCGAGTCCAGGTTGGGGCTGAAGCGCACCTGTGGAGAGAGGAGCCCCTGAGGGACAGGGCTGGCTGCTGGGACTCGGCCCCAGGGCACAGCAGAGCCACCTGAGCGCTGGGCTGGGCTCACACCGTGCCACCCACCTTGTGGAGGGCCTCCAGCTGCAGGCGGTCGAGGCTCAGCTCTGCCTTCAGCTCCTGCACGTGCATGCGCCGCATGGGCTCCCGGCTCGGCAGGTTCTGGAAGCTGCGCTGCAAGGGGAGGCACCACCTTGGGCTGCGGGCCCGGGGCAGGAGCAGGGCATGCAGCGTGGCCCCAGCCCTGCCCCAGCAGCATCTCCCAGCCTGCCACTCAGGGCCCAGGCACAGCCCCACCAGCCCTGCTCAGGGTCAGACTCTGCCATTCCCCTGCCCAGCCACAGCCACCCATTCCTGCTCAGGGCTGGACCCACCCTGCCACCTCCTGCCCAGCCACAGCCCCTCAGCAGCATCTCCCACCCTGCCACCTCCTGCCCAGCCACAGCCCCCAGCCCTGCTCAGGGTCATTCCCTGCCACCTCCTGCCCAGCCACAGCCCCTCAGCAGCATCTCCCACCCTGCCACCCTCCTGCCCAGCCACAGCCCCCATTCCTGCTCATGCCCAGACGCCGGCTGCCCCATCCTCCCGTACCAGGTCGGTGTCCTGGAAGCGCAGGTAGCTCCTGGCTGCCATCTCGCTGTAGCGATGGGTCCGGGGCAGGCTCTGCTGGCTGCCCTGGGGCCCCTCAGGGCTGCACGGCAGCAGGTCAGCTTTGTACACGGGCTGCGGGCGAGAGGCGGCTCAGGGCAGGGCAGGCACAGATCCTGCTGCTGCTCTGCACACAGGCACCCCCAGGCTCCGGTGGGGTGGGGGCTCAGGACACTCTCCTGTGGTCCCCTGTCCCCGCTGGCTCTGTGTGCTGGGCTGGGCCCCCCGGGAGTGATGGTCTCTTACAAATCTGCGGTCCGAGGAGCGCTTGACGTTGAGGGGGTTGACAGCCAGGTCAGGCAGCACGGCTGCCACCAGCTCGCCGGTGATGTCACCCGCAGCCACCGTGTTCAGCCAGTCCGAGCCAGAGATGCTCTGCAGGGACAGAGGGCTGGAGGGCACGGGGCTCCCGCCACCAGCCCTGGGCCCAGCTGGGCCTGACCTGGCCACGGGCACCGAGGGGCCCTGCCCTGGCCCTTACCCACACGGTGCCCTTGCGAGGGGCCACAAAATAGGCCTTGAAGCCCAGGTACCCGGCGTCGATGTAGTGGATCCCACAGAGCCCGTACCTGTGGGAAGGCACAGAATGAGGCCTGGGTGCCTGACTCTGCTGCCACCAGAGGTGTGAGAGCCAGGCACAGCCACCTCCACAGAACTGGCCCAGGGTGAGGGGGCTGTTCCTGCTCCAGCAGCATGGCACAGGGCCCAGAGCAAGCACAGGCAAGGCAGCTCCCAGAGGCCAAGGACTCACTGAGCTCCCAAACCCCTTTAGCAGCACACCTCTTGCTCACTCCAGGGGTAGGCCATGCCCTGCCCACCCTGCCTCTGCCTAGGGTGGCATGGCAGAAGGGATGCCACGCTTTGCTGCTGCAGTGTGACACAAGACAGGCAGAGCCTGCCCCTGCCGCGGCACAGCTGCACAGTCCCAGGGAGGGGGAAGCTGGAGCAGGCCTGGCAGCACTCACGGGGCGTAGCAGTTGTCCTGGGCCACGGTGATGCCGTTGTAGGGCAGCAGCCAGGCCACCTCGGTGCTCAGGAAGCGCTTGATGCTGTTGATGGGCTCGTAGAGCCGCCGCAGGTCCCAGAACTTGATCTTGCGGTCGCTGCCCACAGTCACCAGGAAGTTGCTGAGGAGCAGCAGCACGAAGGCAGCGCTGAGAGCCCAGCATGGAGCTGTGCTCTGGCCCAGCACAGGGCCCAGGTGGCCTCAGCCTTGCAGTGGCTCCAGTGCCCTCACCCTGGAAAGCCCAACCCAACCCCTCCGGTGCTGCCATTGGCACCACGGCCTCTCAAGCCCTTGTTGACAAAAGAGCTGCTCCTGCAGGAGGAAGCTCCTCTCCTGGCAGCACCTGTGGCTGCTCCTGCCCTCACCTGTCAGCCTTGCACCACTCAATGCTCCGGACTGCCTGGTCATGGGCCAGGAAGCAGCGGAAAGGGTAGAGCTTGAGGGAGGCGTCGGGCTGGTGCACGCACTGCAGCAGGGATTTGGTGAGCAGGTTCCACACTGCCACGGTGCCTGTGGAGAGACTGTGTCCATGAGGCACTGCCAGCGGCACGGGTGCTTCAGCAGGGCACCAGCAGCAGCACAGGCAGGGCTGTGGGAGCTGCAGAGCACAGGGGCCAGGCTGGAGCTGGGGCTGAGAGCGGCACAGGGCACAGGCAGGGCCACAGGACACAGGGGCCAGGCTGGAGCTGGGGCTCCAAGCAGAGCATGGCAACAGGTCCTGGCAACACAGCACAGAGCTGTGGATCACTGCAAGCCCAGCACAAAATTCCACGCAGGCAAGTTCAACAGATGTGGACAAGCCCAGAGCCACAGACAGGGATGCCCAGTGACAGCCTGGAGGTGTGTCAGAATGACAACAGCCAGCCCAGAGGAGCCTCCCCCTGAGCAGGGCTGGGCAGAGGTTCCAGCAGCAGCTGGGGCTGCAGTGCCTGTGCCAGGGCGAGGGCTGCTCGCCCAGCGCTGCTGCAGGGCACAGAGAGAGACTCACCGTCATAAAAGCCTGCTGCCAGGTGATGGTGGGGCTTGGAAGGCATCCAGGAGAGGCTGAAGCACTGCCCGCACTCAGGGGCATGACCTGCCTGGACGGAGCCCACCTGCAGCGTGGCGATGCACTGCACCTGGGGGCCAAGGAGAGCCCTGGGTCACAGCCCTGCACGGTGCCACCCATGCCCCGGGGCCTGGGGTGGGCACGGCACTGCTGTGCCCCTCCAACGCTGTGCAGGTGCCTCGGCTCCCCAGGCTCTGCCACCTGCACGCTGGGGAAGCTGGCAGGGATCACCATGGCAGGAACACTGACCTTGCAGATAAGGTGCTTGTGGAGGGACCCATCTAGAAGAGAGCAGAAGGGGGTCAGGGCAGGCTTTGGCTGTCCTGGGAGCTCCCTGCCTGGAGCCTGGATGGCAGCTCCTCACGGCCCTGGCCAGGGCTCCCAGCCCCTGTCCCACCATTCCCTGGAGCAGTGCCCCAGCACAGCAGGAGCTGAAGCACAGGGAGGAGCAAACGGGTGGCACGGGACCCCCAGGAGCCAGGCCTGCCTCTGTGCTGGAGGAAGCAGCCCCTGAAACACCCTCAGGCAGAGATGATGGGCTCCTGCCCCACCATGACCAGCACCAAAGCTGAGGTGACACGGTGACACACAGGGGCCAGACCTGACTCTGGGCACTGCAGGGAGGCAGCAGGAAGCAGCTGTGCAGGGTCCATGGCTGACAGGACTGCAGCAGCCAGGCAGCACTGCAGGGCAGGGCAGGGAGCAGCTGTGCAGGGTCCATGGCTGACAGGACTGCAGCAGCCAGGCAGGACTCCTGTGCAGGGCAGGCTGCAGAGACCCCACACACAACAGCTCAGGGCAGGACACCCACAGGAGCACCACGCACCTGTCTACCAGAGAATCCTCCCCCCCAGTGAGAGGGGAGCTGCGGGGACCTGTCCTGTCCCACATCCATCGGGCCTGGGGTCCCTGACCCCCAGCGTGGGGCTGTCCCCAGCACAGTGACAGGCACGTCAGAGTCTGGAACCTGGCAGCCACGGGGGGAGACACAGAGGAGCTGTGCATGCTCCTGGGCACAGCCGTGACAGCCAGAATGCAGTGCCAGCCCCAGCTCTGCCCCACAGGAACACAGGGATGTGATCCCCAGTGCCCCAGGGACAGCCAGCACAGTCTGGGAGCCCCCAGCAGGGCCTGTCAGCACAGCCTGGCGCTGCTGCTGTGGCTGGAGAGCAGCTCCAGCCCAGCCCTGAGCACAAGGAGTGTGCGTGCAGCCGCAGCCAGTGATGGGGGGCCCTGCACGACGTGCCCCGGGGGCTGCGGCAGCGCCTGGCACCCGCAGCAGCGCGGGCACAGCCAGCACGGGGGGCACAGGGAGCCGTTCCCACTGCCGGGGGGGAGTGCCGTGTGCCGGTCACAGCTCAGTGCCCACCGCCAGCACGCGCCGGCCATCAATCCCGCTCAGCCCGGCGCAGTCATTACAGACACCATTAGCCTGAGCTGGCCCAGCACTCCCTGTCCTGTCCTCACACACGGAGCAGGCTGGAGGGAGCAGCAGGGAGATGGGGAATGGCTGGGGACACGCTTTGTGGCTGCACTGCCACACCCTGCACCCACAGTGACGCTGCTGAGAGCCCCCTGCCAGTGCCCAGCTACATCCCAACCAGGCCGCTGCAGTGCCCCTCAGACAGAACCAGAGCAGCACTCTGCACGTGGCCTCCTCTCACACAGGCTGTGAGCCTTTCTGGATGAGCCCCAGGTGAGGCTGGAGCCCTGCTCCCCTGGAATTCCACAGTGGAATTGTGGAAGCTGCTGGAAGCAAGGCTTTGGCACTGGAGCTTGGATCTCTGGGCACAAGGGTACTCAAAACAGCCCCCAGCACCAAAAAGCAGCCTGGGATCCCACACTATGCCTGTGGCAGATGCCAGGCTGGGGGCAGCAGGGTCCCAGTCCCGGGGATCAGGTGGGCCCATTCCCCACCATGCAGCCCCCAGGCTGGGCACAGCCCCCTGGCACAGTAGGCTCCTCTGGGCAGAGGTGCCCAGCCCGGGGCTGGCAGTACCACCCTGGCACGGGTGGAGGAGGGCCAGGACGCCCTGCTCAGCAGTGTGGCTCTTCCTACCTTTTACCTGGGTTGCCTTGGCGCGGAGCAGGGCCTCGGGGTGGGGCAGGGCGTACACCACCACCCTGCCGTCCGAGAAGGCAGCGGCCAGCAGGCCCAGCCGGCTCATCTCCGGGTGCTGGGGATGGACAGATGGCTCAGACATGGATGGGGGCACCTCCCAGGATCCCTGGGGAGCCCAGGGGCAGCCCTGAGCAGCACTCACCACGCGGGCTGCAGTGGGTGGCTCCCAGGCCCCGCTGGGGCAGAACTTCATGTCCCACACACAGCCGTGGTCAGCAGCGATGGCATAGGCCAGCCTGGCCTTGCTGGGAGAGCTGTGGGCGCGAGTTTGGCCATGAGCAACACGGCAGCTGGTGCCCAGCAGCTCCAATACCCTCCAGGGTACACCACCAGCAGGGCTGGCCAGCAGCACAGCCCCCTCAGGGTTCAGGCTGGCGCTGGTGGCTCCGGAGAGGACCAGCCTCACCACCCATACAGCCATGGGGACACAAACCGAGGCAGGGCCCAGCCATGGGCCTGGCCACTCACCCCTGCTCCGTCTGCAGCGTGCCCAGGTCCCAGAGCTGCAGGAGGGCAGGCCCTGAGTGCAGCCCAGACACGCTGTGGGTCTCCTCCATGCTCCTGTGGCAGGACACGGCCACGAGCTGCGGGGCTGCGGAGCCCTCGGGCGTCGGGCACCACGCCATGGCCCACACCGGGCCGCCCACGAAGAACGAGACATCGCGGCGCTCGGGGTGGGGCTGCAGGGAGCTGAACCTGGGGGCACAGGGGGAAAGGAGCTGAGAGCTGAACCTCGGGGCACAGGGGTGAGGGAGCTGAGAGCTGAACCTGGGGACACAGGGGGAAAGGAGCTGAGAGCTGAACCTGGGGGCACAGGGGTGAGGGCAGCAGGGGGCTGAACCCGGGGGGCACAGAGAGGGAAAAGCTTCTGAGAGCTGAACCTGGGGGGCACAGGGGGGAAAGCTGCAGGGAGCTGAACCTGGGGGCACAGGGGTGAGGGCTGCAGAGAGCTGGGGCTGGTGGCACCCCAGGGCACAGAACGGGCTGGCTGCCCAACCCATGGGGGCAGCCCTAGGGTAACCCATGGTGCAGACAAGTCTGGGGACAGCCTGACAGGCACTGTCCTGCTGGGCCTGGGGACACCTGACAGGCACTGTACTGCTGGGCCTGGGGACACCTGACAGGCACCATCCCTTTGGGCCTGGGGACACCTGACAGGCACTGCCATGCCAGGCAGGGGACAGCCTGCCAGGCCACAGACAGCCTGCTGTCCTGGGACACCCCGTCACACACCTGTTCAGCCTGTACAAGGCACCGTCGTCCTTGATGCCCTCGCGCTGGATGGAGAACAGGGGAGACTCCTCCTCTGCGGGCAGGTACGGGGCAGCCTCGCTGTGCAGGCACAAGCGAGAGCAGCTCTGCCACCCCTGCCAGCCACCCAGCACAGCCCCGGGCCCCAGCACCACGCCAGCCCCCACACAGGCCCGCTGCTGGCCGTGCTCCTCCTCAGCCAAACCCCAGAGACCCCCAAAGCCCACAGCAGATACACAGAGGGGTGTGGGAGCACAGGCCACCCATCCCCTTGCTCACCCCAGCCACTTTTCCTTTGGCCTGCTCCCTCCCTGCTCCCAGGGTACCTGTCAGAGAGACACGTCCACCTGTGTGCCACTGGGATCCAGTCAGGGAACTCCCACTGCGAGTGCTTCTGCTCCCGCCTGCAGGGCACAGCAGAGCTCAGCCATGGTCTGCATGGGCATGTCCAGCCCCTCCTCACAGCCCTCCCCAAGCACGAGCAGCACCCCTGCCTGCATGCTGGGCACAGCCTCCCCGCCTGCAGCACAGCCCCTGCCCTTGGCAGCCCTCCCACCCCAGCAGAACAGCGACATTCCCGAGGCAGGTGCTCCTTCAGCCTTGTACCTGTGCCAGGGTGGCACCAGGGCACACACACTGCCCCTGCAGCCCCCCTGAGCCTCGAGCACCCTGAGTTCCCCGAGTTCCCACTCACAGGCTGCAGGTAAGGCTGGAGCTCTTCTCCACGGGGGCCATGATGGAGTTGTGGAAGCCGTTGGGGGCGAGGCCTCGGCACTGGGGCTTGGATCTCTGGGCACAAGAGCACACTCAGAGCAAGCCCTGGGGGACCACCTGTCCCAGAGGGAACCACCACAGCCCCCGGGAACAGAGCCCTCCCCAGCCACTGCCAGCATGCCACACTGGGCTGCAGACACACAGCACCTGTGGGGACTCCCAGGAGGCCTGGAGCCCTCAGGACCTGCCTCCACCTCCCCTGCTCCCTCTCCCAGAGCTCCTGTCCCTGCTCCCACCACCTGGGGCTGCCCCTGTGCCACCCTGTCCCTGGCAGCAGGGACCCTGTGGGACAACAGGGACACTGGAGCTGTGGGTGCAGGGACACAAACAGGGACAGCAGGGCCATGTGCAGCTGTGGGTGCAGGGACACAAACAGGGACCCTGTGGGACAGCAGGGACATTGGAGCTGTGGGTGCAGGGACACAAACAGGGACCCAGCCCTGCCCTCACCCCCGTGGCCGCCGTCCTCCCGCCGTGCCCTCGGGGTGCCTCCAGCTCTGGCTCCGAGGCCTCGCTGTTGAGCGCGTCGCTGCCCTCCTCCTCCTCCTCCTCGGCCTGCAGCCCCTCCTGCGAGGGCACGAAGTCAGCGTCCCGGGCGGGGTCGTCGCTGTCCGCGTCCTCCTCCTTCCTCCTCCTCCTGCGGCGTTTCCCCGGGCCGCGCTCGGGCTCCTCCTCGGCGGGGGCAGGGGGCTGGCACGCCGGCATCAGCTCCTCGGCCAGCTCCTGCAGGTACAGCAGGGCCCTGCATGCCAGGGCAGCGCCTGCAGGTGAGCACGGCCCGGCTCGGCACGGGCGGGCCAGCCCTGCCTCCCCCCGGGCCGTGCTCGGGGCAATGAGCAATGAGCCTGCTCTGAGCACCGGCCTCCCCCTCCCTGAGCTCGCCCTGCTACCACCAACAACTCTCCTGCTCTGTCAGGAAGCAAGGAAATTCCTCCTGCCACAGGCAGCTGCCGCGCCCTGCCAGGGGCTCCCGGATCCAAACACATTCCCTAAAGTGGGGAAGGATTGGTCTGTGAGGAATCAGCACATCCCACCAGCAGGGGACAAAGTGCTACAGGGCAGACACTGAGACCCTCTGGGGACACAGATCCTTGAATCAGGGAATGGCTTGGGGTGGGAGACACCCTAAAGCTCATCCTGTTCCACCCCCTGCCATGGGCCGGGACATCTCCCACCAGCCCAGGCTGCTCCAAGGCCCATCCAACCTGGCCTTGAACACTTCCAGGGATGGGGCACCACAGCTTCTCTGGACAGCCCGTGCCAGGGCCTGCCCACCCACCCCAAAAGGAGGGATTTATTCCCAATGTCCCACCTAACCCTGGCAGTGGGGAGCCATTCCCTGTGTTCTGTCCCTACAGCCCTTGTCCAAAGCCTCTCTCCAATTATTCTGTGCCCTCTGGGCACCGTCAGAGGCTCTGAGCTCTCCCTGGAGCCTTTCCTTATCCAGCCTGAGCACTCCCTGCTCTCTCACCAGAGCACAGCTGCCCCCGGGCCACCCGCACTCACACTTTGGCCGCTTTCCTCTTGGGCCGCCCGCCCCGCGGGCTCTCGGTGCCGTTCCCGTCCTCGCCGCCGCCCAGCGCCTTGTCGGCCCGGAGGGGCTCCGGTGCCCGGGACAGCTCCAGCAGCAGCACCTCGGCCTTGCCCTTCCTGCCGCGCCGCCCGCCGGCCCGCGGCGCCGCCGCTGCCCCGTTGGCGGAGCTCTCGCCGCGCCGCTCCGCCGCGGCGTGGGCACCGGCTCGGGGCCGCCCCGGTTTCCTCGGGGATTTGGCGGCCGCTGCTCCATCTTCACCGTGCAGAGCTCCCGCCGGCAGCTCCTCCCCTGCCCAAAACACCGCCGTTAGCGCAGCACGCAGCACCGGGCCCGGCGGCACCCCCTCGACCCGGGGAGCGGCCCCGCCTCGCTCCGCCCGCCCCCGGTACATACGGAGCGCTCTCTGTTCACCCTCCCGTTCCCCACTACGGCTCCGACTCCGCCCGGCAGAATCCGATCGTCGTCCCGGCCGCTCCCGGCCGCTCCGCTCCCGGCACGGCGGCCCGCGGGCGGCGCCTGACGCCATCGGGGGCTCCCAGAGCCACGGCCCCGGTGCGGGCCGCGCCGCCAGCACCGAACCGGAACCGGGGACGGCCAATGGATGACGTCAAAAGGACGCGACGAGTGTGGGCTGAGCCGGTCAATGAGCCAGCACTTAAAGGGCGTGTTCATGCAAATGAGATACCCGCCGCGCGGCATGCCGGGCCCGATCCCGCGCCAAGCCCGCGCTGTCCCGGCGCGTCCGCGGGCTTGGCGCGGGCCGGGCCGTGCCGGGCCGTGCGGGCCGGGCCGCAGCGCGGCAGGGCCGGGAGGGGTCGGGGCCGGGCCGGGGCGGGCGTGCGCTGGGCGGGCGTGCGTTGGGCGGGGCAGGCGGGCGGCGGGGCGGGTGGAGCATACTTACCTGGCAGGGGAGACACCATGATCAGGCAGGTGGTTTTCCCAGGGCGAGGCTCATCCCTTGCACTCCGGGTGTGCTGACCCCTGCGATTTCCCCAAATGCGGGAAACTCGACTGCATAATTTGTGGTAGTGGGGGACTGCGTTCGCGCTCTCCCCTGGTGTTCCTGGTTAAAAGCAGAGATAACTCGCGTTGGGTCATTCAGAACGGTTACGAGTTCGTCAAGGCTGCCAATGTAGGCGCCTCAGCGGCCGCGGTCCCGCGCGCAGATGCGTTCAGCAGACGGCGCGCAGCTCGATCGCAGCTTCCCCGTCCCGTCCCCGGTAGGTGGCTCAGGGATAGCCTCGGGTCCTGAAGGGGCTCCCGCCGTGCCCTCCGCAAACGAGCGCTGCCGGTGCCCCGGTTATTCCCCGCGGGAATTGGAGAGCGGCTCCCGAGGGGGGTCAGGAATGCCGCGTCTGGAGCCGGGATGATCCTGGCCGGTCCCACCCCGACCTGCGGGCCCAGGGGAACACGTGGCGGAGAGCGGTTCTGAGCTGTTCCGAACTGTCCCGAGCAGTTCCGAGCGGCTCCGAGCAGGTCCGAGCCGGGCAGGAGGCGCAGAGATGCCGGTCCCGCTCGGTGATCGCTGTCCCGGTCACACCGATCGGGTCCGCGAGTGCTACTGCACTTCCAGCGACGGGAACTCACGGTCCTTTTGAACCATTAGAGTTGATATAAAAGGGAATTCATCCCCTTTCTTGCTGAATAGAACAAACTGCGTACAATGTTGTGCTTTGTCGGAACGCAAGAAATTCCTCTGGCTAACCTGGAGGAATCGAGACCCTGGCAGGGGGCTCGGAGACCTTGACACGGAGTCAAAAACACCTGTGCTTTCGATTTTAGCTCTTGGAAAAACCAATTGCCAACCTTGTATGAGGATTCACAAGCTTTTACGAAAGTTTAAGTAGAATGATAGTTTATCACAGGGTGAAAGGTGGGATTTTGGGGTTTTTAGAATGGAGGCTCAGGAGGCAAGATGGAGGAATCTGGGCATATCCAGTCTTTCTCCTTCTTCTTGGCCTCCATCTTCTGCCGTGATGGTGGCACTTTTCGGCTGGTTCAGGGCAGAGACAGACTGTCTAACATAGGTGATAGGTATGGGGAAATTATTGTAAATAATGTGCACGTAGTTTATTGTATAAAAGATAAAGCCGCCTCTGAAGGTGGTCACTGTGCCTGAACCCGACCTGCCAGACACACCTCGGGGGTCAGAGAAAGAATGTTATAGATAAGAAATAATAAACAACCTTGAGAACGAGAACAGAAGAATCCTGGCTCCTTCTTCGGCTGCCGGGCTGGGAAGAGAGGCTCCCTAAGACATCTCGGGGTCATCATGACCACAGAGACCTCCGAGAGTGCTGAACCGTAACAAACGAAATGCGCAGCAAAGGAGGCTTCAGCTGCAAATACAGAAAAACCCGCTCTGAAAAGGACGAGCGGAAGAGCTAATGAGAACAAAGTAACTGCCAAGAACACAAGGTAACGAGATTCCGTACGCTTCCAGAAGTTCCATCGATTCTGTCCTTAACCAGGAAAACCAGGGGAGAGCGCGAACGCAGTCCCCCACTACCACAAATTATGCAGTCGAGTTTCCCGCATTTGGGGAAATCGCAGGGGTCAGCACACCCGGAGTGCAAGGGATGAGCCTCGCCCTGGGAAAACCACCTGCCTGATCATGGTGTCTCCCCTGCCAGGTAAGTATGCCCCACCCGCCCCGCCGCCCGCCTGCCCTGCCCAACGCACGCCCGCCCAGCGCACGCCCGCCCCGGCCCGGCCCCGACCCCGCCCGGCCCTGCCGCGCTGCGGCCCGGCCCGCACGGCCCGGCACGGCCCGGCCCGCGCCAAGCCCGCGGACGCGCCGGGACAGCGCGGGCTTGGCGCGGGATCGGGCCCGGCATGCCGCGCGGCGGGCATCTCATTTGCATGGACACGCCCCCAGCCGCGGCAGCGCCGGCACCGGCCCCGGGCTCTGCTCCCGCCGCCCGTGCCGGGGCTGCGCCGCTCCGCGCCCGCCGGACCCGCGGGAGGGGCACCCGGACAGCTCCAGCGCTGCCTCCTGATACAAAACTTAACATCCAAACCGAATTTTATTTCTATGTTTCTTTATTTTAAAGAGAGCAGGCAAGCAGCGCTGGGTGGCCGGGCAGTCACCGCTCCCCTCGCGCACACACCGCTTACAAGTTCACCAGCGGGTATGAACTGTTTTTAAGGCTACGACGCATTTTCCAGTGTGCTTGGTTAGTCCGAATCAGCAAATATCAATGAGCTGGGATCTGCCATTTCATACATTTCATAATCTTTCCAAGTAGTTGTCGGCTTCCTGTTGTGAAAAATGCATGTATTTTATGATTGGCTTTTCGCAAATATTAAAATGAATATAATTTGTGTTGTGTTAGAAAGCAATGCTGTATTAATTTTCTTAAGTACTGCGTTAAATATAGTTTTAGGTTATAAAAATAGGTTGTTAAAATAGAAACTGTGCTATGGAAGATTTTTTTTTTTAAAGAAAGGACTGGCAGCGAGATAACAGCCACAGGACACCTAGTTCGTTCAGAGAAAAAGAATTTATGGCCTTCTTATCGGAAGAAACTGACTTCTTCCCGCCTCGAAGGAGCTATTAGGATTAGAGGGGAGAAGTTGATGAAGACCAGACAGAATCCTGTGTTTGAATGGAATTTATGCATCACGGATGAGGTGTATGAATATGCAACGGGCTACTGTTCTTAAGGGTCAATCCTTTGTTAACGGGTGTCCTTTTTCGGGCTCGTGCTGCCCAGAAAAGGTACCCGGACGTCCGTAACTCTTTGTTTTTATTGTCTCATATTGTCTTAATTCAATTTGTCCAAATTGTTATTACTCTAATTGTGTTACTATTTTTATAACTATTTTATTACTATTAAACTTTTAAAAAATTTAAAAACAAGTGATTGGCGTTTTTCACACTGTCCTTCTTGTGGTCAGCTGAAGGGAGGCATTTCACCAGCATCTGCTACATGATTTTTGTCTGGTACCAGCGCACCAAGCTTTTTATTATACATAAGCATTTCATTGCTTTGTTGCAATATCCTTTAGCTTAACCACCGCTTCCTCTATTTTATTCTAAGCATCAATCGTTTTTGCTTCCTCATCTCTTTACTTTACTATACTTCTTCTATTTTTTTTTTGTTTTTTTGTTCTATGCTTTATTTGGTCAGAAAGTTTCAAAACCGTTCTTTGCAGTTATGCCAGGGGACTGGGTTCACTTTTGCAGCAGCAGACACAAGCATTTGCTGATTCCATTGCCCATCGACACGAATCACAAAAAAACATTTTTACACTCCTTGCCGGGGCCGGTCCCTCGTTTGCTCAGCCCTGCCGAGCGCTGACGTTTCGGGTCGGTCCAGCTCCTGTCCCAGCTCCTGTCCCGGTGCCGGGGGCCTGGCCCGGGTCAGTCCAGCTCCTGTCCCAGCTCCTGTCCCGGTGCCGGGGGACTGGCCCGGGTCAGTCCAGCTCCTGTCCCGGTGCCGGGGGGCTGGCACGGAGCCGGCGCGGGCGGGGAGGGGACCCCGCAGCCCCGGCACGGGCGGCGGGAGCAGAGCCCGGGGCCGGTGCTGCCGCGGCTGGGGGCGTGTCCATGCAAATGAGATGCCCGCCGCGCGGCATGCCGGGCCCGATCCCGCGCCAAGCCCGCGCTGTCCCGGCGCGTCCGCGGGCTTGGCGCGGGCCGGGCCGTGCCGGGCCGTGCGGGCCGGGCCGCAGCGCGGCAGGGCCGGGCGGGGTCGGGGCCGGGCCGGGGCGGGCGTGCGCTGGGCGGGCGTGCGTTGGGCAGGGCAGGCGGGCGGCGGGGCGGGTGGGGCATACTTACCTGGCAGGGGAGACACCATGATCAGGCAGGTGGTTTTCCCAGGGCGAGGCTCATCCCTTGCACTCCGGGTGTGCTGACCCCTGCGATTTCCCCAAATGCGGGAAACTCGACTGCATAATTTGTGGTAGTGGGGGACTGCGTTCGCGCTCTCCCCTGGTTTTCCTGGTTAAGGACAGATCTGAGCGATACCCAGGAGAAGTATGTGCTCCCGCTAATGCTCGTATTCGGACGGGACCCGAGCCGCGAGCTCTGCTCTCCGTGGTTGATGACCGGGCGGTGGACAGCCGGCGGCTGCTTTGGTGATGGGGCGAAGGCCGCGGGAGCCGCGGGATCTGGGACCCGCGGGTGCTGAAGGCGACCCGCGCGGGGTCTGGGATTCTCCGGCAGGTCGGGCAAGCAGCGAGGGCAGCCCGGTCCGGTGGTGCTCTCGGTGTGCGGTTCGAGGATAGCCGTGGGTTCAGGGGCATCCCAGGGCGCTCTCTCCGAACAGGCCGTGCCGGTGCCCAGGAGACAGATCCCATTCCCTGCAGTAATTGGCAGTAGATCCCTAAAGGGGGCTCATGGAGTGCTGCCATCGAAGGGGGGATGATCCCGGCCTGTCCCACGCCGTGTCTGCAGGAGCAGGGAAACACCCCGGTGAACGGGGTCCTCGGTGAGCACCGTCTGGGTCACACCCGGCCGAGTCTGCCAGTTCAGCCGGACTTACAGAGAGTGGGAATTTGGTGCACCCCGAGTCGGACCAAGTCTCTCTGCCCGTTTGTCCCTCCCGCGAGGTCGGAGGGCCGGCCGGCACGCTAACCCGAGTCTTGCCGTCCCACCGAGCGCTCTGTGGGGCCGGAGGCGCTTCTGGACCCGCGGGCCGGAGCCTGGAGAGAGCCTGGGGCGTTTAAGCAGAGATGGAGATGGGGCAGGGATGGGCGTCGAGGCCCCGTGGAGTCGCGCTTGCAACACTGCTGCTGTACAGACTGCTACAAACAACGTGTGCACACTACCTGTAGCTAGCCAGCCCTGATCACAACTCTCCCTCCAAACAAGGATATCAGAGAACACCAGCACCATCTCCCCTAACACAAATTATGCAGTCACGCTGCAGTGGCGATGTCGCACGGGCCAGCACACCCGGACTGCAGCTATCTGCCCGGTGTAGTTCCTTCCGTGCGCTGTGAGCCCGCAGCTCCCGCACGGCACGGCCTGGCCCGGCCCGGCCCGCACACGGGAGGGCAGAGGGGTTCCGGACCGGGCTGTGTCCCGTCATGCCGCGCGGTGGAGTCAATTTGCATGGACACGCCCCGTGAGGGCTCGGCTGGCCCTGCCAGAGCAGCAGTGAGATTTGCATGGCCCCGCCCCCGGCGGCAGGCTCCGCCCCCGGCGGTCCGGGAGCCGCGTGCCGGTGCCGGTGCCGCTCGGGCTCCGGAGCACCGCCCGCCGAGCGGCCGGGCCGCGGGGTACGGGCCCTCTCCGGGGCTGGTTCCAGAGGGACCCTGGCTGTCTCCCAGCAGCCCAGCTCGGCACTGCCCGAGAGCCACCAGATCTCCGCGGAGGGTAAGCCAGAGGCCATCGCCACACTGTCATGGATTCCCCAGAGGACGGCCTGGGGACAGGGAAGACCCGTCTATGCTGCAGCATGGAGTGGGAGGAGAGGCCCCAAGGAAGGTGCAGAGCTGTGCCAGGTCTGGATGACATGGATGACACGGGTGCCAGGGCTCTGCCACACCACAGATGGCACACACAGAGTACTGGGGCCTGGTTTATTAGTGTCCATGCAGCTGCTCCAACTACTGATCCACGTTCTTCACGCGCAGGACCACAGGCACTGAGGTGCAGGGGATCATGCCCAAGTCTGTGATGACCAAATCCACCAGGTCTGGGGGCGTCACATCATAGACCAGATTAAGCAGGCGCAGGGACTTGTTCTCTGCCCAGCCCCCAAGCTGGGCCTGGCCCTTCCGGAGCACAATCAGGTCATCAGGGTCATCTGCAGAGAGTGGAGAAGCAATCAGGATCCTGGGGGGGACAGCACCTCTCCATCCTGCCCCTGCAGCAGCACATACCACCCCTGCCTGCAAGGGACCCCCTGCCCAGGAGGGGGCATGGCAGGGCCGAGCAGCCTGTCATGGTATGGCAGGGACTGGGAGAGAAGGTGCCAGCTGGGGGGAAAGGGACAGAAGGCGTACCCAGCTCGTTGGAGACAAAGGAATCTGTCTGCACCCGCTCACAGAACTTGTACGTCTCGCAGCAGACGAGGACGGGCACGTTGTAGGCCTTGGAGACCAGCGCGATCTGCGAGGTCCCCACGCGGGACATGACAGAGCCATTGGCCAGCAGGGCGTGGGCTCCCAGCAGCACCTTGGACACCTGCCGGGGAAACACAGCCTCTCTCACACCTTTGGTCACGCTGCAGCCTCCCCTCTCACCATGGTATTAACTGAAAAATCCCTTTGCCAGGATTTCTTCTCCTGGGAAGCTGGGAAGCTTCAGCTCCTCCCTGTTTTGCTGTTTGGAATGTGATTTGGAGACTGTTCATCCAGCATGCAAATTGTTTTGATTTAATGACCAATCATGGCCCAGCTATGTCGAGGCTCTGAGGAGTCACGGGGTTTTATTATTCATTCTTGGTATGCCTTCTGATGTATCCTTTCTCTTTCTTCAGTATAGTTTTAGTATAGCATAAGATGATATATGATATGATATGATATGATATGAGCCTTCTGAGAACTTGGAGTCAGATTCTCATCTCTCACCTTGTCCTGGGGTGTGACCATGTTCACAAGGGTATTAGGATGAGGGAAGAGATGAAGATCTGACTCTGTGTTTCAGAAGGCTTGATTTATTATTTTATGATATATATTATATTAAAACTATACTCAAAGAATAGAACAAAGGATTTCTTCTAAGAAATCCTTAAGATAAGAATAGAAAAGAATAGAAAGAAAGAATAGAAAGAAAGAATAGAAAAAGAAAGAACAATAACAAAAGCTGACTGTGATTGGCCATTAATTAGAAACAACTAACATGGGCCAATCACAGATGCACCTGTTGCATTCCACAGCAGCAGATAATCATTGTTTACATTTTGTTCCTGAGGCCTCTCAGCTTCTCAGGAGGAAAACTCCTGAAGAAAGGATTTTTCATAAAATATGTCTGTGACACTGGGGCCCTGACAGACCCCCCACTCCCCAGCACACGGCAGCCCCTCACCTCGGGCAGCACGTAGGAGATGGCGTTGATCATGACGTAGGTGCAGTGGATGCCGTGCCGCACCAGGCGCCGCAGCGTCTCGCGGCCCTCCAGGCGCGGCCGGCTGTCCACCACGATCACGCGGAACGCGCGGCCCTGCTTGGCGTGGGCATCGCACAGCGTGCGGTTCACCAGCGACGAGCTGCACAGTGCCGCCTGTCAGGGGCTGCCCTCCTCCGGAGCAGGCTCCCGCCGGGCCACGACGCCATCCTCGTGCTCAATGCCCACCCTCATCCCCCTCATCCTCAATGCCCACCCTCATCCTCAACACCCACCCTCATCCTCCATGCCCACCCTAAATACCCACCCTCATCCCCAACGCCCACCCTCATCCCCAACGCCCACCCTCATCCTCAATGCCCACCCTCATCCTAAATACCCACCCTCATCCTCAATAACCACCCTCATCCTCAATAACCACCCTCATGCTCAACGCCCACCCTCATCCTCAATGCCCACCCTCATCCTCAATATCCACCCTCATCCTAAATACCCACCCTCATCCTCAATAACCACCCTCATGCTCAACGCCCACCCTCATGCTCAACGCCCACCCTCATCCTGGTGAGTGCTGCCCCTCCAGAGCCCTCCTGCCACGATGGCTCCCAGGGCACAATGTCTCCCTGTCCTTGCACAAGGACACACCCTGGGAAAGGTCTCAGCCTTCCCTGGAAGCAGCACTGACCTCCCTGTCTGTGACAGCACAAGGGACTCTGCCACTCCACAGCCTCTCACCACACTCCTGCCCTGCACTGGCCTCCTGCCCCTGCTCCTTGCTCTGCCCAGCACACACAGCATACCCAGACTCCTGCTGCAGCAATCTCTGGTTCTTTTCCCCACCTCTACTTCTTGGGATGCAAACTGCTGTATTTTTGCTTCCCGACATTTGGCTTTGTTGCAGTTTGTTTAAAATCCAGTGAACAGCCCTGGCTGCTCTGTAAGTGCCCTGGGTGGAGGGAGCTGTGGCTCTGGGGCTCTTGGAATCCAACTTCACACCAGGTAGGACAGTGCTGAGCCCTGTGCAGGACCAGCACAGCCTCCCCTCCCACGCTGCTCCATTCCCTCCTCCTACCCGTGGGATCAGCTGCCTGTGCTCCGTGCTCACCATCCATACACCAGGATCACGTCGTGGTCATTGATCTTCTCAAAGGCAGACCTTGAGATGGCCTCAGCTGCCAGGACAATCTTCTCTCGCAGGTATTTGTCGATCACGTCCTGGAGCTTCTCCTTTGCCTGGGGAGAGACATCACATACAGACTTTCCTGCTCTCAGCAGCTCCCTGATTTGAGCCAGGTCGGGATCAGGCTCTTCCCCCTAGTAACAAGCTTTCAATTCCACTGTTGTGAGTCTGCATCCCATCCCTGCTCAGCTCCTTCACCCAGGGCCTGGAGCCTGCCACAGAGCAAGGCCACTCACCTCATCCTCTCTCAGGGTGTCAGGCAAGCACGATATCTCCTTCTTGAGGAACTTGATGGCGTTGCCCATGCTGGCTGAGAGAGGCCGGCACTGGTTCAGGAAGCTGCAGAAGAAAGGGGCTTAGCTCCAAAGCAGCCTGGAGGGCCAAGGCAGGGAGAGGGACGGTGGGCAGGAAGGCAGCAGCCTAGGAAAGTCAGCCAAAGTTTGGGTGGACACCAACCCAGAGACGTGAACAATGGACCACACTCTGTGGAGCTTTGGTCCCTCTGCTCTGGCACTGGGAGCCCTCACCTGATGTGTGGCTTCAGCTTGGCCACCAGGTCCCGTGACAGCTCCTCGTTGGGGGGAGTGGAGTAATCCCGGATCAGCTGGGACAAGAAGAAAGGGAGGGTGATCTCAGGGCACAGGTGTTGGGGCACACACGTCCTGCACAGCCTGACACGCTGCCTGGAGGGGCAAAGGGTGCTCCAGGGACACAAACAGCAGTGGCAGCGCCACACAAGGACCCTGCCGTGCACGACCCAAAGGAAGCGGCTGAGGATGACTGAGCACAGACAACAGCCCCAGCAGGGAGGGTACAGAACACACTCCTGCACGCAGCACAGAGCCCCTGCTGCCAGGTGGCTGCTCAGGTACCTGTTTGAAGACCTCGAGCAGCGCGATGCAGCGGGCATTGGAGCCGTTGATGATGCCCTGTGAGTACTGCAGGCCCAGGCGCATCACTGCGGGGTGGATCACTGTGGAGGGGATGCTGCAGGGACCAGGGGAGGGAGCTGTCAGCACCTCTGCGGCCCAGAGCACCCAACATTTATGAGCCCCAGCCCAACAACCCAAGGAACAGCCCAGGAAGGGGGCTGGCAGTAACCTGAGGAGCCAGGCTTACCCCACAGCCCCTTCTCCTGTGGCCCTGCACTCTCCTCATAACAAAGATACTAGGCTGCCCCTACTGCCAGTCCCCAAAGCAAGCAAAACGTCCCGCACCACTCCATCAGGTGTATCCCACGTGCAGGACTATGACAGCCCTCCTGCAGAGCCATTCTGCAGCCAGGCCAGCCAGAGCAGAGCCCTGGGCTGGGGAGGCCCTGTACCTCATCTGCTGCGTCAGTGGCTTCTTGCGGCTGTACTGGCGGAGGTGGGAGAACAGGTTCACCTTGGTGCCATAGTCCTGCCTCAGAGGTACCTGCAGCCAAGTGTGGTGATGGCTCATCCTGTGCTCTGCTCGTTCCAGGGCCACCAGTCACACCCAGCACTTGCTCAGGGCACGCAAAGTTTCCCTCTGCCCTCTGTCCCACCATGTGCCCCCCAGGCCCTCTGCAGCACAGCTGCCCCAGGTGTGCAGCCTGTCACCCAGTCCTCCTCCTACCTGCTGCCTCTCCAGCTTCTTGGCCAGTTTCCTCTGGGCAGCAGGGTCATCCACCTGCACATGCTCTGGCAGCCGCTTCACCACTGCAAGGATGGCTGGGATGAGACCGAGCTGCTTTGGTGCCCCCCAAATTCAGGGAAGGCAGGGCAGCACCCAGGGACAGGCAGAACCCGGAGCATGGATGGATGACACAGTCATCCCTGGCCCGAGCCCACAGCAGAGCCTCCCATCCTGCTCGCCCGCCCTCTGCTCCCCACCCCGTGGTGCTGACAGCCTTACTGGACTGCGGCTCGGTGGGGCTCTGCCGGGGCTTGGCCGCCGTGGCTGCCTGGCTCAGCTCTGCCTTCCTGGCCAGCTTCTGGGCCCGCTCAGCCTCCTGCTTAGCCCGGCGCTCCGCTCGCAGCTCCGCTTTGCTCTTGCCCCCCGCGGGTTTCTCGCCGTCACCGGGGCCATCAGCGGGGGCAGGGGGGGACGTGGGCTGAGCAGCTGCTGCGGGGAGGAAAGGAGAATCTGTGCCCAGTCTGGCCGGGAGATGCAGCCCAGTGTGAGGGGCAGCCCGCGGCAGGGAGAGCCCTCCGGGCCCTAAGGGGCTCCAGGCCCTCGGCACGGTGCAGCTGACTCGGCACGCCGAGGACATGGCACGCCGGGGGCACGGCACGGCACGGCACGCCGGGGCAGCCCCGCGCTCCCGGGTCTGGGGACTGCGCTCTCTCTACTGAAGTCCCCACGGTAACGCGGCCGCCCGAGGGCCGAGGGCCCGGACCGGGGCTACACCCCAGGGGTCGGTCCCGCTGTAAGACCCTGCAGGCTCCGGGCGCTGCCAGCCCGGCGCTGCCCCGCTCGGGGCTCGCGGGGACGGCGGCGCTCACCCCGCGGCTGCCCCGCCTCGGGGGGCGCACCCAGCTCCGCGGGCTCGGCCGACGGCCCCTTCTCGCTCCTCTTCTTCTTCTTCTGCTGCTTCTTCTCCTTCCGCAGCTGCAGCTTCTCCTCCCGGGAGAGCTCCGGCGCCTGTGGGCACACACCGTCAGGCGGCTGGCCCGCTCCGCATCCCGGCCTCACACCGGCCCCGGCCCCGCTCCGCAGCCCGGCCTCACACCGGCCCCGGCCCCGCTCACCTGCGGTCCCGCCGCCACTGGCGCAGCTCCCTCGGAGTTCGCACCTAGAATGACGGGAGCGTGAAGCGGCCGGGTCTCGTCCCGGAGCCGTTCCCCGTGTCCGGTCCCGCACTCACCCTCACGCTCCGCCATGGCGCCGCCCTCAGCGCCCCCTGCCGGCCAGGCGGCGCCACGTGACCGCGCACGTCCGCCGCTCTCCGTGACGCGGTGACGTCACCCCCGGTGCGGGCCGGTCCGTTCCCGGGGCTCCCTCCGGGCCCCGCCCCCCGGCCCCGTCCCGCCGCGGGCACGCGCCGCGGGCGCGCCTGCAGCCCCGGCGGGGCCGCTCGGGGCGGGGCGGGCACGGCATGGCGGGGCGGCCCCGGGGCGGGCGGAGCGGGGCCAAGCGGGGCGGGCGGAGAGCGACGGCCCCGGGCGGGGCGGAGCGGGGCGGCCCTGGGGCGGGCGGTGCTGCCGGCCGCGCCATCGCGGGGAGTGCTGGCCCGAGATGGCGGCGGCGGGAGGCGGGTAGCGGGGGCGCACTCGGCCCGGCCATGCACTTCTCCATTCCCGAGACCGAGACCCGCGCCGGGGACGGCGGCGCCCCCGCCTACGTGGTGAGCGGGGCCGAGGGAGCGGAGCTGTCCCGCAGCACGGAGCCGCCCCGCAGAACGGAGCCGAGTGGGTGGCGCGGCTCCTCGGCCCGGGCGCGGTGCGGCCCCGCTGGGGCCGTGCGGATCCGCAGCCCCGGCGCGGTGGCGGGTCGGGATCGGGACCGGGACCGGGGCCGGGCGAGGCGGGCAGGTCCCGGCCCGCCGCCATCCCCGGCCGGCGCCCTGTGCCAGGGCCGAGCAGGGATCGGGCCCCGCCGCCCCCGCGGCTCCGGATCGGGCGCGGGAGGTCCCGGAGCAGCCCCGGGTGTCGGGACCTTGCCCTGCCCGGTGCCGCGGCCGGGGGCGGGCAGCCCGCGGGGGCCCCGTCCGGTCCCATCCCAGCCCCGGCTCATCCTGGCCCGCCCGTCCGTCCGTTTGTCCCGGCTTCCTGTTTTGGTCCCTGCGCCGTGAGCGCCTCCGGAGCGGGGCCGGGACTCCGAGTGCCCGGAGCCCTTCCCGGGGCCGGCAGAGCCCGCAGGCTGGCGGAGGGTCCGGATCGCTGCTCTCTCTCGGGGGGAGGGTGGGCAGCCCTGCGCTCCAACACCCGCGCTGGCCCCGAGATCGCTCTCCGGGGATGCCCCGGGACCCCGCGGTGGGGCACGGTCACGGTGGGGCACGGTCCCGGTGGGGCAGCCCGGTGCCGGTGTGAGCGGCGATGCAGAGCCCTGGCCATCCGCGGGAGCTGCAGTCGCTCACGGGCCGCAGGAGCGGGCAGCCCTCGGGGCATTTCGTCCTTGTGACCCCCCTGCCCTTTGCCCTCCGCCGCTGCCGAGGCTCCTCGGGCCTGGGGCAGAGCCCGGCGCTGGGCAGGGGCCGCGGCTGATGCGGAGCCCTGATGTGGGCGGGTGTGGGGGCTGCCCGTCCCTCCCGGTGTCCCGCAGCAGCCCCGAGGCACCGGGCTGGCTTGGGGGGG
Source organism: Ammospiza nelsoni (assembly GCF_027579445.1). Classification (NCBI taxonomy): domain Eukaryota; kingdom Metazoa; phylum Chordata; class Aves; order Passeriformes; family Passerellidae; genus Ammospiza; species Ammospiza nelsoni. Next base: position 115,220,639 of record NC_080635.1, read on the forward strand.
GAGGTGCCCGTGTGGGCCCCGGCCTGGCTGGGCAGTGCCCAGGAGCAGGAGGGCACCGGGCCATGCCTGGAGGCTGGGCTGGGCTGCCGTGGCTGGCTGCGGGCTCATGGCCATCCTCATGCCCTCCCAAACGGTGCTGTGGGGGTGGCAGGACACTGCTGTCCTTGAAGGGATTCTGTGTGTAGGGTGAGGTGCTGGGAGCTGGACCATGGGGTTGCGAGGTGTTCCCTGTGTGCTCTGTGCTCAGTCAGGTGTTCCCTGTGCATTCTGCACTCCCAGCTGTGCTCTGTCAGGTGTTCCCTGTGTGCTCTGCACTCACAGCTGTGCTCTGCCAGGTGTTCCAGGTGTTCCCTGTGTGCTCTGTGCTCAGCCAGGTGTTCCCTGTGTGCTCTGCACTCCTAGCTGTGCTCTGCCAGGTGTTCCTCTGTGCTCTGTACTCACAGCTGGGCTCTGCCAGATGTTCCCTGTGCTCTGCACTCCCAGCTGTGCCCAGCCTGTGGCATCGGCAGGGGCTGAGCCAGAGCTCATCCAGGGACCTGTTCCTTGTGAAGCCCTGGCAGTGGGGAGGGCTGTCCGTGGGGCTGCAGCGTGGCTCTGTGCTCCCCAGGGCTGGGCACACAGGGTCAGACCTTCTGCTGTCCAGTGGCACATCTCCTGGGTGTGCTCATATTCCTGAACCATTCTGCCCTTGGGCAGGGTGCTCAGGGATGTTGCCTTCTCCTGGGGGCTCCCTGGGCATCTCCTGGGGGGCTCCTGCAGCTGACAGTGCTGGCTCTGAGCGGCCTGTCTCCCTGCAGGCCTACAACATCCACGTGAACGGGGTGCTGCACTGCCGGGTGCGCTACAGCCAGCTCCTGGGCCTGCACGAGCAGGTACGGGGACACGGGGGCAGAGCTCCTGCTCCTCACCTTCCAGCGGGGCTCTGGGAGCTCTCTGCTCCCCTTGCCCGGTCCCTGGGGGTCAGCGAGGGTGGGGGTCCTGCAGCAGCGCTCTGTTCTTGTCCCAGCTGAGGAAGGAGTATGGCGCCAACGTGGTCCCAGCCTTCCCCCCAAAGAAGATCTTCACGCTCACCCCAGCAGAGGTAGAGCAGCGCCGGGAGCAGCTGGAGAAGTACATGCAGGCCGGTAAGCTGGGCAGGGCACGGCCCATGCCTTCCTCCCTGCCCTGCTCCGTTCCCTGTGGTCCCTCTTGCACCTGCCAGGGCAGCCCTGGCGTTTGATGGCCTTGTCCCCCGGGTGCCAGCTCCTGTGCCAGCCCTGGCGTTTGATGGCCTTGTCCCCCGGGTGCCAGCTCCTGTGCCAGCCCCTGCCCTGCCCTGGCACAGTGGGGGTGCGGGGGTTCCCTGGCTGGCCCAGGGCAGCACAAGTGCCAGGAAGGGCTCTGTGTCCCTGTCCCTTCCCACGGGACTCCTGACCGCTCGTGCCTCTCCTGCAGTGCGGCAGGACCCGACGCTGGGCGGCAGCGAGACCTTCAACAGCTTCCTGCGCAAGGCCCAGCAGGTGAGGGCACACCTGTGCCAGCTCTGTGCCCCCGGGCTGTGTGAGGGGCTGGGTGCCAGCGCTGTTCTCTGTGCAGGAGGGGATGGGTGCCAGTGCTGTTCTCTGTGCAGGAGACGCAGCAGATCCCCACGGAGGAGGTGCTGCTGGAGGTGCTGCTCTCCAACGGGCAGAAGGTCAAGGTCACCATCCTGACGTCGGACCAGACAGAGGATGTCCTCGAGGTGCCACAGCTGTCCTGCTGGCTGGGACCAGCCCCTCCTGCTGCCTCCTGGGCTTTCCCTCACGGCTGGGGCTCTCTCAGCCTGGTAGCCCCCCTGCCCTCCCCTGCAACCTGCCCACCCTGGAGCAGGGCTGCCCTGGTGGGGCTGAGAGCTGGGAGCTGGAATGGGTGTGCTGCAGGGTGTGTCTGGGTCCAGGCTGGTGTTTGGGGTTCCCTCGCTGTTTCCTGGTTGCCAGGAGCCCAGGCCTGGCTCAGGGCAGCAGAGGTGCTGCCTTCCTGCTGTTGGGAGGCCTCAGAATGCACATGGGCTGGGTCTGGCCACCATGCTGGTACTATATTGGGACTATCCTGCTCTTCCTCCCAGGCTGTGGCCTCCAAGCTGGACCTGCCAGATGACCTGGTTGGCTACTTCAGCCTCTTCCTAGTGAGGGAGACCAAGGATGGAGCTTTCTCCTGTGAGTAGAGCCCGCTGCGGTGGCACACGTGCTGTGCCCCTGCCTGGAGTGAGGGCTGTGTGCCCCTGCCCTGGCTGGGGGCACAGCTGTGCTCCTGGGGGCACCCTGGTGTGGGGCCATGGGGATCCTGCTGCCCAGAGGGGCTGCTGAGCTGCTGTTTCCCTGCAGTTGTGAGGAAGCTGCAGGAGTTTGAGCTGCCCTATGTGTCAGTGACCAGCCTGCACAACCCCGAGTTCCAGATCATCCTGCGCAAGAGGTGAGCGGGGCAGCACTGGGGTGGTGCCCAGGGCTCCTGGTTCCACACAGGGACCCTCCCCTCCTGCCATTGCTGCCCACTGATGCTTTGGCCCCCAGGAATGCACCTGAGCATCCCTGACCATGACACTGGAGCAGGGGCTGCCCTGCTGTGCTCAGCTCATTCCTGCCTTCCCATGGCAGCTGGTTTAGATGGGGAGCAGGGCGTGATGACTGATGGTTACCAGCCCACAGGAGGGTGATTTTCTCCTCACTGCTGGAGCAGGCTAACCCCTGTGGTTCCCTTCCAGCTACTGGGACTCAGCCTATGACGACGATGTGATGGAGCACCGTGTGGGGCTGAACCTGCTGTATGCACAGGTGAGGGTTGGTGTGGCACAGCCAGGTGAGGACAGACACTGTGCAGGGGCTGGGGGGCTCCGGTCCCAGGCACTCACCAGCCTCTGCTGCCTGCAGACGGTGTCAGACATCGAACACGGGTGGATCCTTGTCAACAAGGAGCAGCACCGGCAGCTGAAGTCCCTGCAGGAGAAGGTCTCCAAGAAGGAGGTAGGACAGGGAACAGTGCCACCACGACCGGGGCAGCTCTGGCTCTGCACCAGCCCTCTCCTGTGTGGTACCGGGTGGTGTCCTGTTGCTGAGCACCCCTGCCCTGCCTGCAGTTCATCCGCCTGGCGCAGACCCTCAAGTACTACGGCTATCTCAAGTTCGACCCCTGTGTCACGGATTTCCCTGAGAAGGGCTGCCACGTCGTGGTCAGCGCAGGCAACAACGAGCTCAACTTCCAGGTGCGGCTGCCCAACGAGCAGATCAAGGAGGGCAGCTTCAAGGTCACTCGCATGCGGTGCTGGCGGGTCACATCCTCGGTAAGTGACGCCTAGGGAGCAGGGAGGGGCTGGGGGGACACCTCTTCCTAGGAAAGGTGCTGGCTCTGACTCCAGCCTCTGGCCCAGCAGGCCTGGAGAGGGTCTGAGTCATGCCTTGGGGCTGAGGGGATCATTGGTGTGAGGACACTGGAGGGGACCTGACAGTGGCAGAGGACTGGTGGGCACTGGGCAGGTGTCCCACACTTGGCTCGGTGCTGCCCTCGAGCTGCACTGGTGTCTGGGGAGCTGCTCCTTCCCCTCTGGAGGCTCCCAGCCTTGGTGTGTGTCCCTGCAGGTGCCCATGAACAATGGCCCTTCGGGGAGCAGCCCAGGCAAGTCCGAGGTGAAGCTGGAGCTGGCTTTTGAGTACCTGATGAGCAAGGACCGGCTGCAGTGGGTCACCATCACCAGCCCACAGGTAGAGCTGCCTGCATGGCGGGCTGGGGGTGGCTGTCAGGGGAAGGGCTGGGCCCTGCACAGGGTGTGGGAAGGCTGTGGGGTGCACAGAGCCCTGTGACACTTCTCCCTTGCAGGCCATCATGCTGAGCATCTGCTTGCAGTCCATGGTGGATGAGCTGATGGTGAAAAAATCTGGAGGCAGCATCCGCAAGGTGAGGGCTGGGGCTGGATGATGGCTCTGGAGAGGGATCCCAGCCTGGCCCTGTGACTTCCTAGGGCCTGGGCTGGGTCCTGAGCGCTCCCCTCGGGATGGGGCCAGCATCCCAGGGCTGGTTATAAGCCCAGGGCTGACGCTGGGCGCTGTGGCTGAGCTGAGCTGCTCTGCAGATGTTCCGGCGGCGGGTGAACGGGGCCCTGCGGCGCTCGGACAGCCAGCAAGCCGTGAAGTCACCCCCGCTGCTGGTGAGTGCGACCCTGCAGCCCTGGGTGAGGGACACGGGCAATCACAGGCTCTGACGGGTTGTGAATCAGAACTCATTGCCTCCAGAGGAGGCACTGCCCCGGGGCAGGGCTGGGGCACGTCCAGAGGACAGCAGGGCGGTGGTGCCCTGCTTCCAGAGCCCTGCGAAGGGAAAGAGGTCCTGCAGCGAGCCAGACTCCCTGGGGACGGAGGGGGCAGGTGGAAGGAGGGGTGGGTGTTGTGTCCCATGACCCTGTGCCGCCCAACTGTGCTGCCCTCACAGGACTCGCCTGACGCCTCCTGGGAGCCCATGGCCAAACTCTCGGTGAGTTGTGTGTGGGTGCACCAGACACCTCAGGCTAAGCAGGTAGGGGAGCTAGGGCTGTCCTCCCTAACATCTCCCTTCTCCACAGAGCAAGCTCACTTCTGTCAGCCTGCGTGGGATCAGCCACTCCAGCTCTGCTAACGACGTGGGCGCTAACGACTTCCACGGCAATTACGCCTTTGAGGGCATTGGCGATGAGGATCTGTAGTGCCCCCTGCCCAGGACAGCCCCGGCCTGAGCGAGGGCCTTCGCTGAGGAATGTACGACCTGCAGCCAGGTTGCAATCGACGTGCCTCTCACCTGCTCCATCCACCTTTCCCTGCTCCCCGGGGCTGGGAGCTCCCCCCAGCCCGCCACTGCCTTGGGGCGGGGGCAGCTGAACTCCTCCCGCTGCTGGCTCCAGCTGGGAGAGGGCTCGTTTGACCTGAACAGTTGGCCCGGGCAGAGCCCTGGAGCTGCAGTGCAGGGCCCGGCCCGGCCTGGGGGCAGAGCTGCTCCTGTCCCAGCTGGGAAGGCCTGGCCCAGCCTGGGGGCAGAGCCAGGCAGGCTCCATAATGCCAAATTAGCATTTAGGTTCGTGCTCCGAGGCAGAGTGCAGTAAGCTGTCTCGGGGGCTCCGCGCAGAGTCCCCTCTAACCCGCTCATAGACGCCAGCATAATCTAGGCTTGTAACCACGTATCTCCTGCTGCTCCGCCCGACAGAGCATTAATGGACAGTAACTGATGTTTACACACTGCAACAATGATTAAAACGGATCCTGATTGGTACCAGGCTGTCTGTTGGGGGGTGGCTGCTGTCCCTCCCCTCTCCGTGCCAGCCCCGTGCAGTCCTCAGTAGCAGAACAAGGCCCCCAGGGTGAAGAGCAGATAACAAAACCGACTGTTTAATGCTTTTATACACAATATAAATTACACCGACCATCACGGCGACCGCCATGGAACCAGTCCTGTTCCCCCCTCCCCCCTTGTCCCCAAACGCCGGCAGAGGAAGGCTCCGGCAGGCAGAATCAGGCAGCTGGGGTGGCTGGAGACGTGGCCGTGCTGCCACACGGGCAGGGCTCAGAGCCGCCGGTCGTCACTTCACCCTGCCCAGGCAGGACGGGGCTGCCGAGGCCCAGTGTGCCTCTGGGCCTGCTGTAAGGCAGCCCTGAGCCCCCTGGAGGTGCCCGCCTGTCCTCCCTCCCCCAGGGAGGGCAGGCACCCCGGGCCCCTGCCGGGCTAAGTGCTGTCTCAGGGCAGGGCCGTGCCCACGGCTGGGGGGGCCAGGAGGGCTTTGGCATTGCGTGGGTTCACCCAGCTCTCGGCCGTGTGGCCGTGGATCTTCTGGTGGCGCTTGTAGTTGTCCCAGTGCCCGGTGGTGTAGGAGCAGTCCCGGCACTGGAAGGGCTTCTCGCCCGTGTGCCGCAGCATGTGCCGCTTCAGGTTCATGCTCTGGTTGCAGCTGTAGCTGCAGAGGCTGCACTGGAAGGGCTTGTCGCCTGAGTGGATGCGCCCGTGACGCTTGAGGTTGGCCAGGTTGCCGCAGGCGTAGTCGCAGAGCTGGCACTTGTAGGGCTTCTCGCCTGTGTGCACGCGCTGGTGCCGCTTCAGGTTGTCCAGGTGGGCGGAGGCGTAGGGGCAGAGCGGGCAGGCGAAGGGCTTCTCCCCGCTGTGCGTCTTCATGTGCCGCGCCAGGTGGTTGGGGTAGTGCGTGACGAAGGGGCACAGGCTGCAGGCGAAGCCCTTGTCCCCGGCGCCCTTGCGGGGGCTGGCACCCGGCTCGGTGCCCAGCACCGCCAGGCTGCAGCGCCCGCACACCTGCTCGGCCAGGCCCTCGTCCTGCGCGAAGCCGTCGTCCAGCACCAGCCCGCACATGCGGCACGTGAAGGGGAAGAGCAGCTCGGGCAGCGCGGCCGCCTCCTCGCCCCGCAGCCGGGCACAGCCGGGCAGGAAGGGGCCGCTGCCGCTGCCCACGTGCAGGCTCAGCTCTGGCAGCAGCGGCTCTGCAGGACAAAGAGATGGGGCTGTGAGCTGGGTGGCACAGCGCCAGCGAGGACTGGCTCTATGAGCCACAGCGCCAGTGAGGACTGGCTGTGTGACGAGCCCCAGTGCCAGCGAGGACAGGCTCAGTGACGAGCCTCAGTGCTCCGGTGAGCCTGGCAGTAACATGACTTTGGGTCAGCAGCAGGATCCGTGCCCTGCACCAGCCCCAGAGCCCCCACGGTAGCTCTCCCACATCCCCACACCCTCCCACCTTTACCTGGGTCCTTGTCCCGCCGGTGCGGCCCCTCGCCCTCGGGCAGGCGGTGGCTGAGCATGTGCCGCTTCAGGTTGCGGCTCTGGTTGCAGCGGTAGTCGCAGGCGGCGCACTGGAAGGGCTTGTCCTGGCTGTGGACGCGCTCGTGGCGTTTGAGGTTGCCCAGGCTGCTGCAGGCGAAGCTGCAGCCCGTGCAGCGGTACGGCTTCTCGCCGGTGTGCGTGCGCAGGTGCCGCGTCAGGTTCACCAGCTGGGCGGAGGCGTAGGCGCACTGCGGGCAGGCGAAGGGCTTCTCCCCGTTGTGTGTCTTCATGTGGCGCTTGAGGTGGCTGGAGTAGTGCGAGGCGAAGGGGCAGAGCTGGCAGGAGTAGACGATGCGCTGGCTGCGGCCGCCCTCGGCGCCGGCGCACTGCAGGCAGCTCTGGCCCAGGCTGGCAGCCAGCTGCAGCCCGCACTGGCGGCAGGGCAGCGCCGCGGGGCCCGGCTCGCCGCCCTCCTCAGGGTCGCTCTCCACGCTCAGCTGCTGGTACCCGGACGAGCAGTCGTCGTCGCTCAGGGCGTACGCTGGGATGGCGATCTTCCCCACCAGGGTGTCTGCTGAGAACACCGCGGGCACGGGGCGGCGTCAGCCCGGCTGGCCGGGGCACTGCCCCTGTGCCTGCGCCCCTCACCCCGTGCACTGCAGGGAGCAGCCCCATAGCCACAGCCTGCCCCAACGCCCTGCTGAGGCCTGCTCTGGGTGTCTCAGGAAACCCTGACACTTGTGCATGGCTGGGCAGGACCCCGGCACCAGCAAGGGTGGGAGGACGGCTGGGTGCATCATCCACACTGCCACTGCTGGGCCTGGGGGGTAGAGGGAAGTGGGCACAGCCCGGCCCAGGCTGGAGAAAGGGCTGCCCTTAAAGCTGCTCTGTGCCCCTCTCACTGTGGCACTGCCCCAGCCCCGGGGTGGCAGCTGGTCACACTGGCATGGCTGGCACAGGGAGCTCCAACACCAGCCCTTTCCACCCTGCAGGAAACATTCCCCTGCCCCCACAGAGCTCTGCCCAGTGGCAGCAGGGAACGCTGTGCCAGGCTCTCAAAGGGAACTTCCCAGCTGGGCACAGACTCATCCTGCTGCAGCCCCTGGGCTCCACAGGTGCCCCAGGCTGGTGCTCGGGGCTGCAGGGGCACCTCAGCAGGAGCAGCTGAGAGCCGGGCCCCGTTCTGTGCCAGGGCAGCTCACCAGGAGCAGCCGAGAGCCGTGCCCTGCTGGCCCCGTTGTTGTGTGCCTGCCCTGCACTCCTGGGCTCTGCCAGGCTCAGCAGCTGCCCACCCTCCTGACAGCCCCCTGGACTGTCCCCCTGCTGCTGCCACCCGGGCTGTGTCCAGCTGATGAGCCTGACCCGTGCTGTGGGACGGGGCAGCCCCTCCAGCCTCTTCCACGAGCGCTGCTGGAAACACAGGCACCAGAAAAGGGCGTCCTGCCAAGGCCTGGCTCTTACGGGGGAGCTCCTGACCCTGCCCCAGCCCTCTGCCAAGGGCCCCCCTTTCTCCTCAGCTCAGCCCCAGCCACACCAAGGGAACCCCTGTGCCCTCGGGCCAGCAGTGCCCAGCACCCCCAGAGCACCGTCCCCTGAAGGGCCAGCAGTGCCCACGTGGCACAGCGTGTCTGTCCTGCCTGGGCCAGTGGGCTGAGCTCCTGGTCCTGCTCCCAGGTGGGGCTGAATGGGAGGACAGGAATTCCTGGTGGAATTTGGGAAGGACAGGATTTGCTGGTGGAATTTGGGAAAGAATTTGGGAAGGACAGGAATTCCTGGTGGAATTTGGGAAGGACAGGAATTCCTGGTGGAATTTGGGAATGAGAGAAATTCCTGGTGGAATTTGGGAAGGACAGGTATTTCTGGTGGAATTTAGGAAGGACAAGAATTGCTGATGGAATTTGGGAAGGACAGGAATTCCCAGTGGAATTTAGGGAAGACAGGTATTGTAGAATTTGGGAAGGACAGGAATTGTAGAATTTGGGAAGGGCAGGTATTCCCGGTAGAATTTGGGAAGGATAGAGAGGAATTCCCAGTGGAATGTGCCCCCAGACCCCGGGCAGGCTCCCAGCAGCCGTTCCGGGGCAGGGAAGCAGAGCCCTCGAGCAGCCCCATCCATCCATCCCTCGGTGCCAGAGCAGGACACGGCACAGCCCAGGCGAGCACACGGAGCAGGGCGCGGCCCCGGGGGCAGCGGGGGACGGGCACGGGGCCGCACAGTCCGTGCCCTCCTCTCTGGCCGTTCTGTTCCCGCGTTGCTCGGGGCGGGGAGCGCCTCCCGCCGGTCCCGTGAGCAGCTCCCGGAGCTGAGCAGCGCTCGCTGCTGACCCGGGCTCGGCAGCCGCGGCGGGACAGGCGCTGCCCGTGGCACCGGGGCTGAGCGCGCTCGGTTCGGCCCGCAGCGCCGAGGGGAGCGGTGGAACGGGACCCCGGTGGAACGGGACCCGGGGCTGAGCGCTGCGCTGGCTCTGGGATGAGCCCGGCCGCGGGGCGCGGCCCCGAACCCACCGCGGGGACGCGTCGTGCCCGGGCCCCCGGCGGGAAGGGGCGTTCGGGGATCGGTGCCGGGGGTCGATGCCGGGCGGGCGGAACCCACTCCGGGGCCCCGTCGGGGGCCGGGCCTCCCCCGCGAGAGGAAGCTCGGCCGGAGCCCGCGCCGGGCGGGCCCGTGGCAGGGCGGGCCCGGCCGGATGCGCCGAGCACGGGCCCGGTACGGCCCGGCCGTGCCGCGTCGCCGCCGGCGGGGCTGCCGGAGAGGGGCGGCGTCCCCGCGGGGCCGCACGCACCTGGCGGTCCCTTCTCGGAGGCCGGGCCACGGCCCAGCAGCAGGTCCCCGGGCAGCACCACCGCCGCTCTTGCCGTCTCCTCGGTGCCATCCTCGGCGTCCGCTGCAGCGCTCCGAGCGCCGCGGGTCCCCGCCGGGCCGCCGCCGCCGCCCCCCGGGCCCGCCGCGCACTCACCCTTCACCGGCTGCGGGTGGCTCTGCTTCCGCCGGGGCATCGTGGCGGGCCCCGGCGCCGGCCCGGCCCCGCCGCCCGCCCGCCCGCGGCCCGCCAGCCGCCCCCGCCAGCCCGGGGCGGCCGCCGCCGCCCCGCCTCGACCGGACACTTCCGCTTCCGCTTCCCCCGGGCGCGCGGGGGCTGGCCCGGAAGCGCCCGCGCGACCCGGAAGCGGAGCGGGCGCGTGCGCAGAGGCGGTGCCGCCCCCGGCCCCGCCCTCCCGCGGCCGCGGCATGAGGGGAGCGGGCCCGGGCCCGGCGGGGGCGCGCGGCCGGAACGGGACGGGACCGAGCACGGCGCTCGGGACAGGCGGGCAGCGCCCGGGGCTCGGGCGGGGCGGGACAGCAGCGGCTCCGCCCCTTCCGGCCGGCGGGAGGCGGTGGCACCGGCGGCACCGGGGCCGCTGCCGGTCGCTACCGGTCTCTGTGCCCCGTCAGGGCCGGCTGCGGCTCCTCCTCCGGTGCCCTCCGGGTCCGGCCCCGCCGAGCAGCGGCGCGGAGGGCAGGCCCCGGTGAGTCCCCGCCGGTGTCCCCGCGCGGTCACACCGGGCACACCCGGGGCTGGGCCCGAGCGCCGCTGCCCGACCGGTCCCGCCGGGCTCTGGCCGGTGCCGCCGCTGCCCGGCCGGGCCCGCAGGTGGCCGGTGCAGCCCGGCCGTGTCCCCGGGCCGTGCCGGCCCCACCCGCTCCCTCGCGGGGCTCTCCCGGTGGCTCCGCTCCGTGTCCGGGCTGCGTGAGCCGCGCTCGGCCCGTCACGATCGCCGCTGTCCCTCCGCAGGTGCCGCGGGCGCTGCGGGTGCCGGGCTGGGCCGGCCCGGGGGAGCCGTGGCCGTGCCGTGCTGCCGGCGATGATTCCCCGCTGACAGGTACGGCCCGGGCCGCGTGCCCGTCCCCGGTCACCGCGGAAATTCCCTGCTGCCCGGTTGCCCCTGCCCTCTGCCTGGGAATCGCCGTGTCCCCCGGGATTGCCGTGTTCCCTGTGGGATGCCGAGCCCGCAGCGCCCGGCCCAGCAGAGCAGCTGTGCTGGGGCTCCTCAGCCTGACCCGAGTGTCGCTGGTCCTGGCCCTGGCACGGGAGAGCTCTGTGGGCTGTGGCGGTGCAGGAGGGCAGGGGCAGCTCTGGGGGGACAGAGTGTGCTGTGGCCGTGGATTGGTGAGCTCTAAGTGAGGGGAAATGAACAGATTGACCCCACTGCAGGAATCGCCTGGCTCCTGGGCACTGAATGAACGGGGTCTGGGGTCCCTTGGCAGTGAACTGCAGTGAAAGGAGCTTTAGCCTTGTGTCACCCTGGGCAGGGGCTGGGTGACACGGCTGCTGGGCCGGGAGTGTCACCGTGCCTGTGCCTGGGCTAGCTGTCTCGGTGTTGCCACTCTCTTCCCCACGCTGGGGATTTGGGTGCTCTGCGGTTCCCGGAGATGTCATGCGGAGATGAAGGAGGCAGGCTGGGGCAGGACACGCTCGGGGGCTGTCCCAGGCACAGGCTGGCTCTCAGGGGCTCTCCCAGGGCACAGACGCTGTTCCAGGGCACAGGCCGGCTCTCAGTTCTCTCTCTCTGCTCTCCGCAGGCCGAGCGGCACCGCCCGCCCCTGCCCCCGGGGATGGCTCCGTTACCGCCCGCGGTGAGGCCCGGTAGGAGCCGGGCCATGGGGGCCGCAGCCGGGCCAGCTGCTCCCCGCCGCCCTCGGTAGCTCACGGCAGCGCCCCGGGGCGCCATGGAGCAGCCCGCGCGTGTGCCCGGGCCCCGCCGCCTCCTGGGCTGCTTCGGGAGGAAGCCTCGGCCCGCCGGGGGGGAGACACCGCCGGGACCGGAGCCCGCGGAGCCCCGCGCGGTGCCGGCCCCGGGCGAGGCGCTGCAGGAGTGTCCGCTGTGCCTGCTGCCGCAGCCCCCCGAGGCGTTCCCCGCGCTGGGCTGCTGCTCGCACCGCTCGTGCCGCGGCTGCCTGCAGCAGTACCTGCGCCTGGCCGTCACCGAGAGCCGCGTGCCCGTGGCCTGCCCGCACTGCCCCGCCGCCATCCCGCCGCACGACGTGCACGGCCTGCTCCCCGAGCCCGCCCTCCGCGACAAGTACGAGGAGTTCCTGCTGCGGCGGCTGCTGGTGGCGGACCCCGGCACCCGCTGGTGCCCTGCTCCTGACTGCAGGTACCGCGGCACGGGCGGCAGTGCGGGGCGGGCCGGGCCCCCTCCTGCAGCAGCAGCAGCAGCAGCAGCAGGGTGTGCCCGTGTCCCGTGAGCCCTTCCCAGGCTGGGCTCCCATCCCTGTGTCCTGCCTTGGGCTGGCTGTGCCCAGGGCACTGTCCGGTCCTGGTCTGCCTGTACAGCCTGTGCAGCTCTGTCTGCCAGGGCCGGTGCCCCTGGCTGTGCTGGGTACTCTGTGAGCCCCAGGGCTGCTGGACAGGGGGGGATCCCAGCTGAGGGTGGGTCCCAGCTCTCCTGGGCCAGGGCTGTGGCTCCAGCTCAGTGCAGGACCAGGGCTGGCCTGGCTGTGTGGGGAGGGTGCCCTGCTGTGCCCAGCCCCTGCTGCTGCCCCAGCCCCTGCTGCCCTCTCCCCACAGCTACGCCGTCCTCGCCCATGGCTGTGCCGAGTGTCCCCGCCTCACCTGCGGCCGCGAGGGCTGTGGCACCGAGTTCTGCTACCACTGCCGGCAGCCCTGGCACCCCGAGGGCCCCTGTGCTCCGCCGGCCCCCGGCCTGGCCACACCCTCAGCACAGCCCGAGGAGCCCGCCCACGGTAAGGCAAACCTGGGCAGGGGTGGGAGCTGTGGGGCTGGGGCTTGGCACAGCCCTGTGCCCCTGTGCCTGCTGCCTGGGGGGCTGCTGCAGCCAGCAGCCAGCCAGAGCTTCCTCTGCTGCATCTCACAGCCCCTGTGCCACTTGGGCTGGGGTGTGTAGAGGGACCTCAGCTCCCCCCATGGTTCCTGTGGGGTGGGGAAGGCTGGCATGGATGCACACTGGGACAGGGACAGGCTGGGACAGGCTGGCATGGGTGCACACTGGACAGCTGGGATGGGTGCACACTGGGACAGGGACAGGCTGGGACAGGCTGGGATGGGTGCACACTGGGACAGGGACAGGCTGGCATGGGTGCACACTGGGACAGGGACAGGCTGGGACAGGCTGGGATGGGTGCACACTGGGACAGGGACAGGCTGGCATGGGTGCACACTGGTACAGGGACAGGCTGGGACAGGCTGGGATGGGTGCACACTGGGACAGGGACAGGCTGGCATGGGTGCACACTGGACAGGCTGGCATGGGTGCACGCTGGGACAGGGACAGGCTGGCATGGGTGCACGCTGCTCTGTCCTGCTCCCCCATCCCATCTTGTCTCCCCCCAGCTGAGGCCGAGGACATCAAGGTCTGTCCTCGCTGCAGCGCCTTCATCATGAAGATCAACGATGGCAGCTGCAACCGCATGAACTGCACGGTGTGTGGCTGCCTCTTCTGCTGGCTCTGCCTGCAGGAGATCTCTGACGTGCACTTCCTGAGGTCAGTGTGGGGCCTTGGGGGCTGGGGGCTCTGACAGGAGCTGGGGGCTCTCACAGGATCGGGAGCTGGCATGGGGGCAGGCAGGCCCTGCCCCAGGTTTGGGGTTAGCCAGGGGGAGCAGGGTGCTCTGTGCTGCTGGCTCTGGCAGGGCTGGGGCTGCTGCTGGCACCCCGTGGGAGGCAGCTGGAGCTCAGGGTTGGGGAGCCTGGCTGCCTGCTCTCAGGTGGGCTCGTGGGTGTCCCTGACATGGGGCCAGGCTCTGCTGGTCTCTGCTGCCACCTTGGCTCTGTGCCCACAGCCCCTCTGGCTGCACCTTCTGGGGGAAGAGGCCGTGGTCCCGGACCCGCAGGATCCTGTGGCAGCTGGGCATGGTGCTGGGAGCGCCCATGGTCATCTCCCTTGCTGCAGGCGTTGCTGTCCCTGTCATCGCCATTGGGATCCCCATCTACATGGGTAGGAAGGTACTGGCAGCTGTGGTCCTGCTCCCTGCTGAGCCTGGTACCCTTTGGCCCTTGGCCTGGACAGACCTGCAGTGCTCCTGCTGCCCACAGCACATCCCTGTGCCACCCTGGGTACCCTCAGCACATCCCTGTGCCACCCATGGCTATCCTCAGCACATCCCTGTGCCACCCTGCCTCTCCTCAGCACATCCCTGTGCCAGCCTGGGTACCCTCAGCACATTCCTGTGCCACACCTGACTGCCCTCAGCACATCCCTGTGCCAGCCTGGGTACCCTCAGCACATTCCTGTGCCACACCTGACTGCCCTCAGCACATCCCTGTGCCAGCCTGGGTACCCTCAGCACATCCCTGTGCCACCCAGGTTACCCTCAGCACATCCCTGTGCCACCCATGGCTATCCTCAGCACATCCCTGTGCCACCCTGACTGCCCAATCCTGCCTTGCCAGGACCTGCTGCTGCCCCCAGCAGCCCCTGCCAGTGCAGGTGTGCCCAGCCTGGGGAGTGGGGTCAGGGTGGGGGAAAGGAGGAAGGGTCCTAGGGGGGCTCTCCAGGGACACCTGTGCTGTGGGGGCACTGTCCCTGTGGTGGCAGTGTTTGGTGGCAGTGCTGGGGTGGCACTGTCCCTATGGTGGCAGTGCTGTGGTGGCACTGTCCCTGTGGTGGCACTGTCCCTGTGATGGCAGTGCTGTGGGGCAGTGCTGTGGGGCACTGTCCCTGTGGTGGCAGTGTTTGGTGGCAGTGCTGTGGGGCACTGTCCCTGGGGTGGCATTGCTTGGTGGCACTGGTAGGGCTGTGTGGACAGGGAGGGTGTCTGTGTGCCTGTGGCTGGAGCTCTGCCAGGCTGGAAGGGGCTGAGTCCCCGGGGCTGTGCCGAGGCCCGGGCAGAGCCTTCACCTTGGTGTTTGTCCCCGAGGTGCTGGGCCAGAGCCGGCGGAGCAGCCTGTCCGGGTGCCAGCAGTGCCTCTCTGTCACCAGCAGCGTCCTCCTGTCCCTCTTCGTGTCCCCCATCATCACAGCTCTCACTGTGGGTGAGTGCCGAGGGGTGGGTGGCACCGAGGACGTGTCTGGGGCTGGCGGTGACCCTCGGTGTGCCCGCAGGTGTCGGCGTGCCCCTGGTGCTCACCTACGTGTACGGGACCGTGGTGCTGTCGCTGTGCCGGAGCCGCTGGGGCTGCAGGGGCGGCCGTGCCCCCGGCGAGCTCGGCGTGGTGGAGCTGGACAACCTGGCCAAGCGTGGGTGCCTGGGAGCTGGCAGGGCTGGGCTGTGCCCCGTGTGCAGGGGGCAGTCCGTGGAACGGCGTGTTCTCTCTCTGTGTCTCTGCAGTGAACGAGCTGTGGTCGGCGCTGCCCAGCCCCAGAGCGGCCGAGGACGGAGCTCCGGACGGCGCCGCCTCCCTGTCCCTGCCCAGCAGCGGCCGCAGCCAGCGCCCGGCACGGCCGCAGGGGGACAGCCAGTCTGCCAGCACGGTGGCCCTGGCTGGCAGCATGCTGAGCGAGGGCCAGGACGCCTCTGACAGGTAGGCAGGGTGCCGAGGGGCTGGCACATCCCTTCAAGCAGCTCTGCTCGGCAGGGATGGGCTGTTCCCCTTGGGGCCGCTGCCCTCAGGCCCGTGTCTGTCTGTCTGTCTGCAGGGAAGGTGTCACCATCGAGGTGGAGGTGTCGGTGGAGGCGGTGCCACGTTCTGCCCGGCAGCAGAGCCTCAGCAGTGCCCTGAGTGGGCAGAGCCTCTCTGGGGACTCCCTGGGTGCCACCAGTGACAGGGGCAGCTCCGTGGGTGTCCCTGTGGAGTGATGGGGGCCCGAGGGGGGTCCTGATCCACACACGGGCCCTGTGCCCTCTGCCAGCACACCCAGCCCTGGGAGCTGGTCCTGGGCGGGTGCCAGCTGCACCCAGGACTGCTGCACCCTGCACTAGCCCTGTCCACCCTTCCCAGAGGCACCACTAGGAAATAAAGCTGCTCTGCTTTCTTTTCACTAGGAAATAAAGCTGCTCTGCTTTCTTTTCACTAGGAAATAAAGCTGCTCTGTCTCCTGTGCCAAAACTCCCCCCTGGCAGCCCACTGGTGTGCACAAGAGGCATCACCTCTGACCTGGGTGAGGAAGAGGCCACCCAGGCCATGCTGGGTTATCTGTGTGGCCTCTGCCCTGCCTGTACCAGCTGATCTGCCCCAGAGCAGGCTGCAGGGTTAGGGGAGGGCAGCAGCCCCCCCAGCTCCCATCTCTGCTCTGGTCCCCTCAGGGATCCATCCTGCAGCCAGGCCAGTGTGCAGGGGGCAGCATGGGCTGAAGGGGACCAGTGCCAGATGGGATGCATGGCCACAGGCCCTGGGATCCTTGTCACTGACTCCACTGCAGCATCCTGGGGAAAAAAAGCTGCTCCTGAATGGTTTGCTGCTCAGAGGTGGGCAGTCACAGAGTGAGTAAAGGATTTGGCTTGGCAGGGAACTTAAAGCTCATTGCTGTCCTTTGCCATGGGCAGGGACATCTTCCACTAGACCAGGTTGGTCCAGGCTTGTCCAACCTGGCCTTGAACACTTCCAGGGATGGGGCAGCTACAGGTTCTCTGTGCCAGGGCCTCACTAGGGAAGGATTTCTTCCCAATACTCCATCTAACCCTGCTCCCTGGCAGTGGGAAGCCATTTCCCCTTGCCCGTCCCTCCATGTTTCTTGGAGCCCCTTTAGGCCCTGTGACTCAGCTCTCCCTGGTTCCTTCTCTTCTCCAGGCTGAACATCCCCAGCTGTCCCAGCCTGTCCCCACAGCAGGTGAGGTTTGTGAGTTGTCCCACCTGTGCAGCCTCCTCCAGCTGCTCTGGGACTCCCATGTGATGGGGCTGTGCCTTTGGCAGTGCTTGCACTACAGATCTTCCCTTTCCCAGGATGAACTCTTCAGGTCCTGGGCTGTTGTCTTGGCTTCTGCAGTTCAGCCTGTCCTGCCCCAGCCCAGGTGCTGCCTCTCCTGGCACATTTCACCCTTCCCTGGCAGCCCAAGCCTCAGCTCCCCACCCTGCCTGGTGGCTCTGCAGGGAATTGTCCAGCCCTGACATGCTCTGGTGTCTGCAGTGTCCAGCGGGGCCCTGCAGCCCTGTGTGAGCCCCCCGAGAGCCTCACACACCCCGGTGCTGCAGCTGGATGTGCTGCTCGGGCTGTGCCCACCTTCCCCTGGAATGGGGCTGCCTGAGGACACCTCTCAGGAACACTTTTCTCCTTTGCAAAATGGCTTTGTTCTCAGCACAACTTACACTTGCTGATGCTGGGTTTATCTCGGGGTCACTGGGAAGGGACTGCTCAGTACCTCACACTTCCTCCCTGCTATCAACATCCTGCTCAAGGCTACTCCAGATTCTGAATAAACAGAATGAACAGTCACAGGGACAAGCAGCCCTAAAGTATTAGTTATTTCTGCAGTCCCTGAGAGCCTGAGCTGAGGCAGCTTTGCTCGGTGACATTAAAACCACTTTGCCTCAATTGCCATGTGCTGTCATCCCGTTCCTGCTGCCAGGCATCCATCTCCAGAGGGTTTGGTTTTTAACTTTGTTCCTGGTCATCAAGGTTTGTGATGCAGTCTCCAGTCTCTGTGGAGTCTCCAGAATGGCTCTGATTCGTGGTGACCTCACATTAGTCACCATGATGACCATTTCCTGTGTGCTCTGTTGATGTTTTATGGTGCTGATTTTACTCAGAACGTGTGTCCTGTGCCACAGCAAAGGCCCTCAGAGCTGCAGGTGTTTGCCTTGCCTTGCTGCAGCTGATCAGGGCACAGGTGCAGGGGGGCTGTGCCTTCCTGGCAGGCTCAGTGCTGGCAGCTGACCAGGAACAGAGGAGCCCGGGGTCCTGGGGCTGGGCAGGGAGGTGCCCTGGTCACCTCCAGTGTGACTCTGGCTGGCACAGGGGCCCAGGATGGTCAGACAGGAGTCCCTGAGGTCCAGGGGCGCCCCTGTGCTGCCCACAGAGCTCCTGGCTCCCTGCAATCCTGGGGCACATGAGACAGCTCCAAGCTCCAGGCTGTGAGGGAAAGAACAAGGGTGGGAAATGCACATGAAAGGCACCAGCTGTGTGTGTGTGACAAGGAAAGAAATGCACCATCACAGAGTGCTCTTCTTTTCCAGTGGGCTGTGTCTGGCACACAGGGAGAGCCCACCTGTATGGCCCACACCCTTCCATCAGTGTTTCACAGCCCACGGGCTCCACTCCTGCTGGAGCAGCCACAGGTACTGACCCCCCTTGTCCGAGCTGTGCATCAGGGAGGAGCTGCCTCCTGACACACCTTGACAGAAGGTGCAGCTCTGTAGGTGCTGTGGGCAGGGGAGCTCAGGGGCAGGTCTGGTGCCCCATCCCTTGAGCAGACACAGACTTTCTCCAGAGGCTCAATGTCCACTCTGTGAGACACCTCAGAAGAGCCAGTCTGGGGAAACTGAGAGCCACAGGCCAAAACCCTGCACTGATCCAAGACCACAGGGACAAAAGTTCTCCTCCCCACCTCACCGCCCCCTCCAGGAAAGAACCAAGGACCAAGACCACACCTGTATTTTCTGGTCTTTTAGTTTGAAAAAAGTATTGATTGAAAGTGTACAACTGAACACGGCGTGGCCGCAGCACCACCGCCAGATTGTTTCACAAAAAAAACCAGAAAGGGCCTTAAATAATTGGGTGCAGATTAAAAAAACCTCAACAGTGAAAAAGTTCTTCCCTCCAAACAGAAATTCACAGGCACAGAAATGGCAACAACCACATGGAGACAATGGGGGGACATCTCCTCCTGCTCCTCGGCGCGGCGCTCCCGGGCGCGGCTCATCCCGGCTCCCTCTTTGGAATGGTTACGGATGAACAGTGGACATGCCCTCGCTAACCAGACCCGCCCACCCCCCACCAGGACACGGACAAACAAGGCCTCTGCTAAGGCTAAAAAAGGGACAAGACCTGCAGTCTTGAGTTCAGCATGGGTAAGAAACGAGAGTCTGGTGAGCACAGCCCAGTCCCCAGGCGGGCCCTGCTACTCCAGTTTGGCCTTCTTGGTGCTGTCCCCACCGTTCTCCTCCGCTGGTGCCGCTGCCTCGCCCAGTTTCCGCTTCCCACTCTCAGCAGGCGGGTGTGTGTTGCGGGGCTTGAAGCTGATAATGATGCACGTCATGTTATCGCAGCCGGTGCCGTCCCCCGAGGTGTCCGGAGCCAAGCACTGATCCAGCAGCTGGGGAGGGACAGGGCAAGTGAGGACAGAGAGCAGAAACACACTGGGACACCGCCCTGAGGCACTGGGCCCGCTCCAGCACCTGACAGTGGCCAGGGGCTGCCAGGTCACACCTGTGCAGGAGGAGCCAAACGCTGTTCCCACCAGACAAGGGGCAGAGATGGGCTTGGCAGCCCCGGGGTTGTGAATGTGGGCACAAACTCCTGGGGCTGCACAGCACCCCTGGGTCAGACACTGGCTGGAGTGCCCAGGGAACCCTCTGAGGGAGTGGTAGGGCAGAGCCAGCACAGAGCAGCGATGCAGGAATGCAGGAATGCCACATTGCTCCCCCCTTACCTCTTCTACAATGGAGGAGAGTGGCCGCAGGACTCCATTCTCATCCTTCTGGGTGATCTTGGACTGGATGAAATCCACCACCTCCTGGCTGCTCATCACGTTCCTGCAGAGCAGAGGGGTCAGGAAGGCAGGCAAAGGGAGCACACGTGCCCCAGTGGCCCACAGGCCTTCCTCAGGCTCAGCTCTGCACGAAGGCTGGAGCAGTGATGCCCCAGAGGCCCCACTCACCAGATTCCATCACAGGCAATGACCATGAAGTCGTGGTCATCGTTTATTGTCAGCACTTTGATGTCAGGCAAGGCAGAGATCATCTGCTCCTCTGGAGGCAGGTTCTTGTTCCGCTTGTAGAAGTGATCCCCTGTGGTGGGGAGGAAGATGTCTGGGCACAGGCAGTGTGTGCCCTGCCACAGGGCATTCCCAGTGGGATCAGAGGTGGTCCCACAACCTGGCATCAGGCTGTGGGCCACCAAGCAGAGGAACCATTGCAGGTTCCAGGTGTAGGCTCTGGCAAGCCCAGGGAAGAGGGGTCATGGCCAGCTCAGCCTGTCTTTACTCCAAACCAAGTGTCCCTTCCCCACCTCCTGGGGCCAAGAGCACACAGCCCCTGTCACCTCTGGAGAGGCTGGGGCTGCCCCATCCCTGCAGGCCTGTAAGGCCAGCCTGGATGGGGCCTGGAACAACCTGATCTAGTGAAGGTGTCCCTGCCCATGGCTGTGGCTGGAACTGGTTGAGCTTTAAGGTCCCTGTTCCCACCCAAACCATTCCAGGGTTCATTGTATGATACAAAGTTCCCTTGAGAAAACTGGCCCTCAGCTCTGACTAGCAGTTGATCAGGAATCATCCTATGAAGGGACTTCCAGGGCCACCACAAAATAGCAGGTGGGAGTGCCAGTGTCTCCCTAGATAAACTCCTTACTTCCATCCTAGAGGTATGTTTTATATCTTTTACACTGACAGAATGATTTCAGTGGTTTGGGTCCTTCTGTACACACTCAGACAAATAAATGGGCTCAAACTGCCATGAAGGCAGGTCCCCAGGAAGCAAACACACCAAGATTCCTCAATAACCCAGTAGGCAGGAAAAGTCCTGTTCCAGAGGCAGCAGTTTGGTTTTGGGACAATTTACATGAGGCAGTTTCTGACAACCCAGCTGCTGGCACAGCAGCCTGGGATGTGTCAGATGCTGCTTTCCACTGGTGTCCAACTGCTTCACGGCTGTTTTCTCCAATTAGACTAAATCTCCCATCAAACACTGAAGAGGTTTCACTATCTCATTAAATACTGTCCCACAGCCTCAGAGGCTGGCAGTGCTGCCAGCACTGTGGCTCTGCCGAGGCCAGCCCTGCCAGCACCCCCTCCCTGCTCACCAATGGCCCTGGAGAGGTTGAGGCCGCCGTTCACCCTCCCGTCCATGGTGACCTTGCCACCAGCGTTCTTTATCCTGGCCAGCTCCACCTCGTCCTCCGGCTTGTGGTCGTAGGACATGTCCACGGCCTTGCCGCCCTCGGACACGACGCAGCGCGAGTCGCCCGCGTTGGCCACGATCAGCTGCTTGCCGCGGATCAGCGCCACCACCGCCGTGGTCCCGCTGTCTGAGCCAGGCTGCACAGAGAGTTCTGGTCAGGTTTATTTCTCTAGCTCCATGCCAGGTCATTATAGACACCAGCAGCAGCTGCACAGCCCCAGCAGTGTCCCAGATCCCAGGGTAAGCAATGGAGAAGGCCCAAGGGATTGGGAAACACCAGGAGTGTGTTCACTGAGGGGCAGGCAGCACCTCCATCCCAGTCCTGTGCAGGGTGCCGGGTCAGGATTCTGTGGCGTTCCACAGGTCTGTACCCTCGGCTCTGATGTGCCAATTCCAACCTCAGCCCAGCTTGAGCACATCCTCACATCAGGTCAGGACATTTCCCCAAAGGGAGAAATTGGCACCTTTGGAAGCCACGTCCCCTTTTGCTGAGCCCTGGGTCCCTGGCCTGCCTGCCTGCACCATCATGGGCTGAAGAGCCACAGCCCTGCCCGGTGAGGAGCTGTGCTGTGCCCTGGAGCAGAGGTGCCAGCAGAGCCCTCCTGCTCTTGCCCACGCTCCCCCTCCACAGTGCTTTCCAAGCACCTCACACCCAGCAGCAGGATCAGCCTCTGGTCTCAACCTGCCGTCCAGACCCAGGCCCATCCCTCAGCTTCTGCACAAACCCAGGCTGTCAGCAGCTCCCCCAGCCCCAGGAGAGTGCACAGGGTGTTCTGTCCCCACATGAACAGCAACAACCCCTAGCTGAGTCTCCCAAGTGCCCCTGGCTCCACACTAAGATGCAGAACACAAAACCAGGCTCTGCACCTCCTCTTTCCCCTCCATGCCCGGTAACAACATTTCCTCCTCTTCATCCTCATCCTCCTCTGCTTCTTCAGTGTCATCTTCATCATCTTCATTCTCTGCCTCTTCGCTGCTGTAACCGTCCTCATCCTCACTACATTCCTACAAGAAAGGAGAGACACCACAGGAGTCACACAGGCCCCTTGGTGCTGTCCCCCCCGGTCCCTCCATCCTGGGGACCAATGGTCAGTCCCCCAGAGGTGTGAGGCGACCTGCCATGTGTCCCCCACACTGATGGCTACAACCAGGGCAGCTGGTACCACTACAGCAGTGGATGAAGGGATGGTGCATGCAGCAGGACCAGGGGCTATCAGCTATGGCTGCTGCAGGATGAGGGTGCGTCCTTCGGGGTTAGCTCAAAAATCCCAAACATTCCCATGGGATGGCCTCAAGGGATCAGCCTGAAACACCTGCTCCTAGGAACACACCTAGGAAGAGCCAGAGGCTCGTCTCAAGTACCACCATAAGCAATGCATTCTGCCCAGCCACAAGGCCACTCTGTTCCAGTGCTGTTTCCTACCTCACTGTCTTCCTCCTCTTCCTCAACCTCATCTGACTCATCCTCACTGTCCTCAAAAAATTTGGATTTGGTTGTGCGCTGGGGCTTTCCCGTGGAGGAGCAGGAGGGCCCGGCCTCCCCAGTGGAAGAGGTGACGGCCTCGTCACCTTTGCCTAGGTCAGGCTTCTGCAGAGCAGGGCTGTTGCCTCCAGCGCTGGCTTTGTCTGAGGTGGAGGAAATACCCGTGACTTCTTCGTCTGGCTTCCCGTTCTTCCTCTCCTTGTGGTCGGGAAGCTCCCCTGGGTCAGCCTCTCCATTCATATTTGACTCCCCATCATGCTGCTTGCCTGTCCCCTCCACAGCGCCATCCCCAGCTGCAGCTACAGACTTGGCTTTGAGGTTCTTGCTGCAGTTTTGTCCATAGCGTGTGAGAAGCTCCTCGATGGTCATTGTGGCTTCTTCGTGCAGGAGAGCAGCTTCCTCATTGTCCACTGCAAATGGAGGAGGGAAGGGACAAGGACAGAGAGGGTGAGAGAGCAGGACCCCAGCACGCTGGGTGCTGTGCTGAGCTGCCCCAGCTGAGGCTGCTGCCCAGGCTGGCTCTGAGCACACAGCCAGGCTGTGCCCTCCCACAGCTCCAGGTGAGCAGGATGGAACAGTTCTGAGCACAGCACAGCCTGCCAGAGCCCCAGAGCTGTGCTCCCTGGCCCACTGACAGCACCACAGAGCATTTACATCAGCCATCATGGGGCTGGTGGGAGCACAGCGTGCACATCAGGTGAGTGCCCAGGGGGCACAGCCTCACTTGCCCAAGCCCAAGCTCCTTGGGAGCTGCAGGGAAGCAGAGCCACCACTGCCCTGTGCAGGTTTGGTCATTAATGCTGCAGCTAGGAACAAGAGAACAGCTGAAACACCCAGGGATCCCCACCAGCTGTCATTTGGACAGGTACAAGAGGTGAGAGCAGAGCTTTGGCCATCTCCCAGGTGGGACTGGACAGAGAGTGGGATGACTTTCCCCAGTGACCTTGGGCCAAACACCACTGCTCCCTACTGACATCCCCTTGCATATAGTCTGCTTTGCTATTTAATCCCAAAAGGAAAACAAATACAGATATCCCAAATGCTCCTGAAAATACAGAACAAAAAAAAAAAAGAAAACCCAACCACCCACTTCATCCCTGTCAGCTGGAGAAACAACAAAACAACAAATCCAGCATTTCCAGACTGACATATTGTTCCAGGTGACAGGATCACCTTGCATCTGTCTCAAGGCTGGTCACAAGGTACCCAGTGGGAGCAGCACAGGATTCCACCCCAGGAAACACCTCCTGGGCTGGCAGCCACTTGCTGGTGGAACACTTGCTTCTTTGTGGGAAGAAGAACTGCTGAAAAGGCCAGGCTCTGCTTCAATCCTATCTGCACTTGGTGGCTGCCACCAGCCAGGGGGAGCTGAGCACTGCACACCACATCACTCCCCTTCCACATCTGAGGCCAGCTCAGAATTCCTGACATACCCTGGAACCCTGCAACCCATGGAGGAAGCTCTGTAGAAAATGGGGACAGGCTGTTTTGTTATTCATAGCATCAAGCTTGGAAATGGATAAAGGTTCTCCCCTCTGCCACAGACAATGCTAAGGGGCAGTAGCTCAAGTCAGCCAAAATTTAACTGAGAAACTGGGACAGAAAACCTTGTGCCCAAGGAGGCTTGACCCTGCTGCTCTACATCCCTGTCCTGGAGCTGCAGCCTTGTCTGTGCAGTGGCATCTGACTTACCATCATCTTCATCAGCAACCTTCTCCTTCTCATCTTCATCGTCCTGCGGCCGCCCAGCCATTTGAGAGAGCTCTTTAATCACTTCCTCTGTGGTCAGCTTGGCATCAATGGCCAAGAATGCATCTTCCAGGGCCTGTGTATGGGCAAAGACATGAGTGGGCAGCTGCCCTTCCCCACAGGATGCCATGTGTGCAATCCAGTCTCTTCAGCTTGCACACTCTAACTAACCACAGCACTGCTGCAGCTGGCAGGGACCCAGGGCTTCTGCTCCAGCAGGGACACCCAGGACCCTGCCCAGCTCCAGGAATGGAGACTCCATAACTCCCTGGAGAACCCACACCCAGCTGGATACTGACACAGGGGCTTTCCTCTGTGCTGGCACTCAGTGCAGGGCAGAGCTGGCTCCTCACCTTTTGCAATTTGCCTTCCTTGTAGGCCTTCTGGTCTTTGATGATCTCAGGGAGGTACTTGGCACAGTACAGGGCAACTTCTTCTCCTGAAAAAGAGCAGAAACTATTTAAAGAGGCTGCTCCTTCCAGACAGAACCTGCCCTTGAGCAGCTGAATTGCTGAGGTAAATCCTGGGACAGAAGGCAGAGCTGCTCCAGACACAGCAGTGACACAGCAGCTGAGTGTGGGGATCAGGGGACACCTCCCTAGTGGGATGGGCAGATGGCCCTGGCACACACATCCAAAACACCAGGTGTGGCCAATGCTGTGACTTCCTGAGAGGGAGCTTAGGCTGACTCTTTATGTCCAGCCTACCTAGAAATCTTTAATTGCACGTGTCAGTGGAAGCAGAAGGAAAGGGAAGCTTTTGCTCACTGTAGACTCTATTGGAGCATTACCAGTGTGCAGTGAGCACATAAAAATGTTCTGTCTCTGTCACAGACATCTTTTCATAAAAATCCTTTCTTTAGGATTTTTCTCCCTTATGAGAAGCTGTGGCCACAGCAACAAAATGTAAGCAATGGTTATCTGCTGCTGTGGAATGCCACAGGTGGATCCGTGATTGGTCTCCTGTGGATGTTTGGATTTACTGACCACTCATGGCAGAGCTGCTCTCGCTCTCTGCTGAGACAGAACTTTGTTATTCTTTCTTTTCTATTCTTAGCTTAGCTAGCCTTCTGAGAACTTTCCTTATATTTCTTTTTAGTATAGTTATAATGTATATATATATATATATATATCATAAAATAATAAATCAAACCTTCTGAACATGAAGTCAACATTCTCATCTCTCTCTCACCCTGAAGACCCTTGTGACCACTGCCACATGTCTCCTAGTGTGTGTTCCAGAGCATGGGCAGTGAGATCCCAGAGACTGAGATGAACCTCTCAGGAGACAGGGCAGTCACTTGGTACAGGAGAGAGCACAGCAAGACAAACAGCAGCCAGAACTCTGTGCTGAGAGCACAGGGGTAACCGTGCTGAGAGACAGCTCCAGGGCTCATCCTAGAGCAGCCGAGAGATTCTGAAAAGCCAGAAGCTCCCCTAGCTTGGTAAGAAATGGTGTCAGGTGTGGAATAGGGCATGGGGGGCATTTGTTCAGATCCTGAAGGTGCTATTAAGAGAGAAGGAAGAGTAAACATTGAGGGATGATGAATTTCTGTGGTTTATCTTGAACAGGGCAAGAAAGAGTAGTGTGAGTTGTAAGAGATCACACTTCATTGAGGTTTTTACATGAGCAAAGAACAGTGCAGGACACAGGAATGTGGACGTGGCTCACACCTCACAAAGAGGAAAATTAGAGGCAGAAACTGAGAAACAAATGAAACGACTGCACAGAGAGAGGGAGAGGAGCAGGGCAAGCTGCAGGCAGGTGGAGGGTCCCAGTGCAGGGTCCAGGAACATCCTGAGGCTGTGCTGGACCAACCATTCCCTGTGACAGTGCAAAGAAGCAGCAGGGTGGGTGGCAGGGCACAGCAGGGCAGAGCCTGCCTGCACCTGGGCCTTTCCTGCAGGTGCCACCAGAGCCTGTGGGCTCCTCTCCTTTGGGCTACAGGGGGTTTTTCACAGGATGGACCAGTCACACAGCTCCTGATCTCCCTGCTGCACATCCCCACCTCCCTGCCCTTCTCTGAGCCCAGCAGGGACTGCATGGGCAGCTAGGCATTGGGAGGAGCTGTGCAGGCAGGAGCAAGGCTCTGTGAGGGAATGGGGAGCAAGGGAATGAGAGGAAAGCAGCAACCAGCCATCAGTTCAGCAAAAAGGGAACATAGTGGGAAGCAGAGAAGTGGGGAGACTTGGGAGAAAGACAAGGGACTTTCCCAATGCACCTGCAGAGAAGGGATCAAGTGGCCATTGACAGAGAACAGAAACAGCCCAGTGGCTGCTGCTACCCAGTGCTGCAAAGCATTCCATGGTGCAGGGAACAGAGAGACTGGCTCTGACCTGGGGACACTGGAGAGACAAGGGGAATGGCTCCACATTGACAGAGGGCAGTGCTAGATGGGATACTAGGCAGAAACTCTTGCCTGTGAGGGTTGCAAGGCCTTGGCCATTCCTTATTTTCTCCAAAAACACCTCTTGGAGGGAGGTGAAAAAATGTTAGCTGTCTCCATGAGATGGAAGCTGAAGGACAGTGATGTCCTCAGTGCAGAGCCCAGGTGCCAGCTGAGGCTCAAGGTCAGTGTTTGAATAACAGATCGTGAATAACAGATAACAATGGTAACTTGGTCAAACACCACTAATCACTGCAGGGCCCAGCAAAGAGCAGGAACCAGGCAGCCTGTGACCGGCAGAGCACAGAACAGAGTGTGGTGTGGGTCAGGTAAAGTGATCTTGGGAACACGGAACCAGCACGGTGACCTGCAGCTGCTGACAGACACAAACCCCTCTGGCCCCTGGGAACACCAAACCAGCACAGTGACCTGCAGCTGCTGACAGACACAAACCCCTCTGGCCCCTGGGAACACCAAACCAGCACAGTGACCTGCAGCTGCTGACAGACACAACACTGCCTGCCTCCCACCCAAGGAGCACAGTGCCCAAATATCACCCTCCACAATCTGGGGGCAGGGAGGCCAGAGCACATCAAAAAGGAGCTGGGGAAGGCAAAAAACCTGCCCAGCAGCATTTTTCAAAGCCTTGTCCACAAGAGGCGAACATGAGAGAAAAACTGATCAATCAAATGGAAAATGCTAATATGTAAAAAAAACCCCAAACTCACTCTTTTTCAAATAAGACAGTAATAAAAACTTTTCCCAACCTATCTGGAGCAGGAAGCTCACTGGAATGTTCCAGGCTGAGAGATGAGCAAGGTATAAGAGAAGCTAAATTCAGTTTCTGTACTGCCAGCTAATAAAGCTTAGCAAGGTTCCCACCCAAAACCCTACTCTTACATGGGACAGACCTGAGAAATTGCTTCAAACTTAAGAACTAATGCATCAATAAAATCACACAATAGTAGGGGGTGGGCAAAAGCCGCTCTTCTAATTCAGATTCAACTGTATCCATGACATAGTTGAATCTATATACATCTATCTATGAATATAATGAATCTATCTACATATATCTATCCATGTCCTTCCTGATACAGCTTGTCCAGGGAGACATGTAGAGATTCAATCACTAGAAATCTAAAATATGAGTTAGAAACTCATGCCAGTGCTTTGCCATCCCATGGCTATCTCAGATCTTCCCTACTGTATTTAAGAACCCCAAACACAATAGTTAATGTCCTGTACTAGCAGGAATGTCACGAGTGTGCAAAGCCTCTGTAAAACCCAGCACATGGTGTAAGACCTTGGCAGCTGAGAAACCAACACTGAGCTCAGAGGAGAGCAGATGGTTTCACACTCCTCTTTCTTGACCCATCTCTGGCAGATGCTCCTTGTCTTTAGTTCTGCCTGACACACACACAGTTTCTGAGGTGGGTGGCTCCTGATCCCTACGTCCCATTGTCACTCCCTGCCTCTCAGCACCAACTCATCATCCCCAGGCTCTCAAAGAGACCCTTCAGGACACCAGTGACTGCTCCACAAGGGTCTCTGCACACTCTAAGGCGAAGTTCAGGAAAAAAGTAATTTCAGGATATGAAATACACTCTTCAGAGTGGAATGACCTCTTTGGAAGAGCTGTTTGCTACATCCCAGCAGTGACAGTCACAAACTGGACACTGCCACAGAGCCATTGAACAGGAGGAAACAGGCAGCTCAGTTCTGCACACAGATTTCCAAAGAGCCTTCAAATAAACCATCAAACATTTTCCAAACTAAGCTGCCACAAGAAAAGCAGGGAGGATAGATAGGAGCTGTTTTCACAATGGGGGATGGCCACTGGGAGAGCTCCTTGGAAAGCTATGGTGTTCAACATCTACATAAACTAGCAGGAAAAGAGGTCAGGAAACCATGATGGATCACTCAGGATGATCAAAATTAAAATAAGTTGCAAGATTTAACAGCAGCATCTTGAGCTCTTACATTATACTGGCAGAGCAAATTCTGTAATAATATTAGCAATAATATTTAATACCAATATTCAGTCATACAAGCAGAGAGAAGCTTTGGACTCCTCTTGACTGGAAAAAAAAAGATATGGAGTTCAAAAGCAAAAGTATTCAGTCATTCCTTGTGTCATGGATAGTGCAGTGAAATTATCAGGTAGCAGATTTAACCATATCTTTTTCAAATAATGATTCTATGCAAAATGCACAGTGTAAACAATCACCAAACACAGAAACCTTCTTAAAATGCAATCAGACAAATTTGTGAAGAGTTAGCTCATCCAGAAGACTCCACCATGTCTCCAGGATGGAATGGCTGCAATCTCCAGTTTAAGGAACCCTTACAGGAATGGATCTGCCTGTTTTGATTTTCACTCTTTCCTTGGGCATCCACTAGAACACACTGCCTAGAGTCAATCTCAGGTGATTTTTCTTATCTCTTTTTCTTCTGTGACTCTCCTGCCCAGCTTATCCACAATAGAACCAGCCATTCTCAAAAGGTATAAAGATGGAATACAAATCTGATTTCAATTTCAGATCAAACCCTTCCTCCCAGGACCCCTAAGAGTTCAGAACCTCTGCTGATGGTATCCATGGAAGAAGATGCTTCCATTGAGGAGCAGAATTCCCAACAACAACTGGATGTCCCAGGGGGTCCCACAGAAGGACAGACAGACAGAGTGGTGCAGTTACCTCCGTGTCCATCGTAGACAGAGAACATGGCTGTCTCACTGTCCAGCTCAGGAATGCAGTTGTGGGCATCCTGAAAGAGAGAGCAAGGGGATTGCGTTAGACCCACAGGAAATCATACAACACAGATTTGTTTGGGTTGGAAAGGCCCTCTGAGCCCAACCATTGCTCCAGCACTGCCAATCCAAAGTGCCACATCCACACTGCTTTTAAACCCCTCTAGGGATGGGGACTCCATCCCTGCCCTGGCCAGCCTGTGCCAGGGCTGGACAAACCTCTCCATGAAGGAATTGCTCACAGCAGTCAACCTGAAAGTGCCCTGGCACAGCTTGAGACTGCTTCCTCTTCTCCTGTCCATGATCCCCACCTGGCTGCACCCTCCCATCACAGTTGCAGAGAGTAGGAAGGTCCCCCTGATCCTCCTTTTCTCCAGGCTGAACCTTCCCCAGCTCCCTCAGCCACATGCTCCAAACCTTCCCCAGCTCCATTCCCATCTCTGGGCAAAGCTCAAGGCTCAACACCCCCAAAGGCCATGGAGTGCACAGCCCTTTTCTCCACAAGGGCTCTGAGGAGCAGCCAGCTTTGAGGGAGGCACCCTGTGATTTTTACAGCCTGAACCCCTTCCCCTATGGGCAGGCAAACCCACCTAGGCTATTGGCTATTGCAATGCAGAGCCTGGAACAGATGGCCAGGCTGAACCTCCTCCCAGGCCCTTCCCCTGCCCAGCTAACCCCAGACATTCCTTCACTCCCTCCCCACCTGACACATCCCACACTCCTGGTCAGGGAGAACACGGATCCTGTAATATGTTCAACAATGTGATCTTTTCTGTGCTTCATCACCCTCAATGTGCTCCAACTGCCCCAAAACACTGGGCTTGCACCGAGACACCAGTCTGAAATATCTGGACATGTCCATGCTGCCAGAAATATTCCAAAATTTACACACACACACACACAGAGAACTAGATCACAGCCCAGCAACCACCGACCTCTACTGCTTTTTTAGGTACGACTCCTTGGACAAGGTCTCCTCACTCCCCAGAGTTGCAGTTTTCTGTAAAAAGAGAACTTTGTTCCTTGCTCAGGAAACAGGAACAGCGAGGTTCTGGGTTTGTGCAGCACTCTTTGCAATGGAGCTTCTGAACAAGCCAGTGACCACCTGAGCTCAAAATGAGCAATGACTGAAAGGCAGTGCACGAAATGTCCCCAACCCTCACTGGAGAACAAATGGAAACAGAGACAAACCAAGCAGCAGCATTTCAGTGCTCACTTTCCTGAGCACTCACAGAAGCCACTGAGACAGAGGGTGACCCCCAACACAATAACTGGGATAAGCCCCAGGTGACCAAACAGCAGTGTAATTAAAGAGATGCAAATGCTGCTGCTGCAGAGGAAACCCAGCACTGGCAGCAAAACCAGACCGTGCTGCCCTTGCTGCGCCCCTCGGGCCTGTCCTGATGTGTCCCCTCAGCGAGCACCACCGAGAGCACGCGGGCAGGGCTGGCACACGGGCAGGGCTCAGGTCACAGAGCCCTGGGACTGGCTCTGCCCCACTCCCGGCACTGCGGGCCCTGCCCGGGGGCACAGCCAGGTCTCCTGGACTGCCAAGGCCACCAGCAGGGCTCTGAAGGCTCCAGGTGCTGCCCAGGGAGCTGCAGGCACTGACTGCCCTCTCACTGTCACCTCGTGTGCTGGAAGAGCTCACAGAGGCTCCAAAGGCAGCTCCTGCACCCTGGGATCCCCCGCTCTCCCCAGCCGCCTGAGTGGTTACTGTGACACTGGTGAAAAACTGAAACATCAAACACCCAATTCAGCTGAAATGAGCAAGCAAATTAATAAATTAACCTGAGCACTCATTTAACAAATCTCCACGTTTTGAACCAAACTCTGTCAGTTTTTGCCCTGAGCCTGGGACAGGAGTGAAGCTGCAAACTGGGGCCGCTGGTGTCTCACTGGGGGTACAGGCAAAGCAGGGGCAGAGTTTGGAGAAGCCCCAGCCAAGCACACCCTGTGCCTCCCACTGTATCCCAGAGCACTCCTCTGCACCATAAACCTCACTTCAGCCCTTTTCTCTGTTGCCCCTAGTACCTATTACCACTTGTTTGTGTATCCTTATCCTTGGGGTCCCTCGCCTGCCCCAAACATTTCCTCACTCCCAAAGGAACCTCTCTGGACTCAACTAGAGTGTTTCCTCAGAGCCCTGCGCACCCACCTCACTCAAAGGCTCCTAAAACCCAAGGACAAGGTGACAAAAAGCTCCTTTACACCCAAACACCTGTGTCTCACCAGGTGCACACTGACTGGCCTCACCAACACACACAGAACCACAGCAATGAGCACAAACATCAGCTCAGGGCTTTCTCCAAGCCTGGTAAAGAGCAAAACAGAACAGGAAGAGAATGACAAAACAAAACAAGGTAAGACAGAGTGCTGGAATGCAAGAAAACTGATTGTTCACCTGTATGTACAACACACATTTCTCTCCCAGAAATTCCCATTTCTCTCAGGCTCAGAAGCAATCGGCAGCACGTTCAGCTCCGGCCATCTGCTTCCTTCTTGGGATAACTCAACTAAACCACATCCACAGTGATGGCCTCAGAGCTGCCTGTGCCAGCAGGGATAACCCAGAGGTGCTGGGGAGTGCAGAACCCCCCCTGCAGCAGGGGCCGTGCCCAGGCTCTGCTCAGGGACCAGGGAGAGCCCTGGCCCAGCTGGGGGAGGTCAGGGTGACCACACCATAAACCGGGGTCAGTCTGCTCCCCCGCATCCCAGCCTGGCCCCTGACACCCCAGCTCTGAGCACAGGGGTGCTGGGTGCCCATCACACACCCCAGCTCTGAGCACAGGGGTGCTGGGTCCCTCACACACACCCCAGCTCTGAGCACAGGGGTGCTGGGTCCCCATCACACACACCCCAGCTCTGAGCACAGGGGTGCTGGGTCCCCACTGACACCCCAGCTCTGAGCACAGGGGTGCTGGGTCCCCACTGACACCCCAGCTCTGAGCACAGGGGTGCTGGGTCCCCATCACACACCCCAGCTCTGAGCACAGGGGTGCTGGGTCCCTCACACACCCCAGCTCTGAGCACAGGGGTGCTGGGTTCCTCACACACCCCAGCTCTGAGCACAGGGGTGCTGGGTGCCCATCACACACCCCAGCTCTGAGCACAGGGGTGCTGGGTCCCCCCTGACACCCCAGCTCTGAGCACAGGGGTGCTGGGTCCCCACTGACACCCCAGCTCTGAGCACAGGGGTGCTGGGTCCCCCCTGACACCCCAGCTCTGAGCACAGGGGTGCTGGGTCCCCATCACACACCCCAGCTCTGAGCACAGGGGTGCTGGGTCCCTGGGACACCCCAGCTCTGAGCACAGGGGTGCTGGGTCCCTCACACACACCCCAGCTCTGAGCACAGGGGTGCTGGGTCCCCATCACAAACACCCCAGCTCTGAGCACAGGGGTGCTGGGTCCCCATCACACACCCCAGCTCTGAGCACAGGGGTGCTGGGTCCCTCACACACCCCAGCTCTGAGCACAGGGGTGCTGGGTCCCTGGGACACCCCAGCTCTGAGCACAGGGGTGCTGGGTCCCCACTGACACCCCAGCTCTGAGCACAGAGGTGCTGGGTCCCCCAGCTCTGTGAACAGGGATGCCAGAGCTGCTCACACACACATATTTACCCCTTGGAGGTCATGCTCAGTGCCCCAGCAATGTCCCTGTGCCACTGGACACACTCAGACCCTCCCAGCCAGCCCCACACACACCCTCTGAGGCAATCTCAGGAGCACAGGCACCTGAGCGTGCATCTCAGCACCAGTTCTGCATCTTCTACCCAAAAACCAGAGCCCAGGGCTGCACACACAGAGGAGGGAGCACCTCTGGTCACTGATTTGTCACCTGTGTGGCTGCTCTGGCACTCCAAGAGGCAGAGAAGTGTCTGACCAAATGGCTTATGGACCTAGATCAGCAAAAATTCAATGTCTGACAGCCTGAATGGGACATCCTCTCCAAACCAGCCACAGGGCTAGGAAGCAAACACAGAGATGCCCCTGGGGTGGCTGCAGGGAGTAATCCTGACTGAACTCAGTTGTGAGCTGACTGCCCCAAAGGGAAAACAAAGCAGCACATTACTGGTACTCACAGAGCTGCAGGGCCAGCAGCCCCACACTGCCCTCGCAACAACTAAGAGCAGTTCCTGCAGCCTCCTGCACTGGGGAATGCAGGCAAGCACCTGGAACCTCAGCCAGATGCGGGTCTGGGGCAGCTCCTCTGCCCACAACGAGCCCAGCAAAGCCAGGAGGCTGAGAGCAGCCA
Organism: Ammospiza nelsoni; assembly: GCF_027579445.1. NCBI lineage: Eukaryota > Metazoa > Chordata > Aves > Passeriformes > Passerellidae > Ammospiza > Ammospiza nelsoni. The sequence goes on from NC_080635.1 coordinate 115,253,930, forward strand.
TGAGAATCCTACCTACAGATTTATCTATAAATAAATAAAAGCAGGGAGGAAGCACAGCAAGGTTTCATTTCAGAGGACAAAACCAGGCATTTCCCCTGAGAATTTCCCACTGCTTTCACTCAATCGCTCCCTCCCTTCGCTTTTTACCCCGCATTCCTCGTTTCTCGCAGGGATTCACCCGCCGCACGTGTCCCGCAGCACTCGGGGGACTCTCCGGGCAGGAGCCGGGACACGCGGCCGCCGTGCGGGATTCGGGAAGGGCAGGGGCGGCCCCGGGAGCGCCGAAGTGCCCCCGCCGGCCCCGTGAGGGAGGCACGGCGTGACCGAGAGCCCCGGACCGGGCGCCGGTGGGGGCAGGAGCCCGAGGAACGCCGGGCGCGGACGCCGCCGCCCCGGCAGCCTCACCCCCTCACCTCCATGGAGACGCGCCATCCCTGCATGGCGCTGAACCCGAAGTGCAGCGGGCGCGGCCCGAGCCCGGCGCCGTCCCCGGAGCTCTTCACCGTGTTGGGCTGCGACAAGTAGGCGCCCATTGCGGCCGCGGCGGCCTCGGTCGGCGGCGACCGGACCGGACCGGGGGGCGCGGGCGGACTGCGGAGGCGGCGGGACCTCGCACCGGCGGGCGGCGACCGGAAGTCGCGCGGCCGGAAGCTCGGCGGCCGGAAGCGCCGACCATAGAGGCGCGGCTAGAGCGGCACCGCGGCCCGCTCCGCCCCGGGACTACCTACACGGCCCGCAGGCGGCTTCGGCCTGCCCTGAGGCTCCTCCGGGGGAACAGTTCACTCGGGACCGGCGATGCCGCCGCCAGCCGGTGCCGCGGGCGGCCTCTCGCACAGATAAAACCGCGCGGACTCACAACTAGCAGAATAATTGCCCAGCCCCTCTATATGAGAGGCCTTTGCGCACACAGCGCCTTATATAGGCTGAGTCACGCCCCCCGGCCAATCAGCGACCCTGAAGGCCCGCTCTCGCTATCTCATTGGCTGTTTCACGGGGCTGCCCCGTCCCATTCACGATCCTTCACGGCCCTTCGCGCAGGACGCCCCCTGTCGTGACGCAGCGCGGGGCCCCGCCCGCCGGCCATTGGCGGGTGCTGACGCGCCGCTCGCGGCGCTGATTGGCTGCGGCGGAGGCCCCACCCCGCTCGGCGCGTTACGCAGCGCGGCGGTTGCGGCGGGGCCGTGCTCGGGACCGGGAGGCGCTGCGGGCCCGGTAAGTGCGCGGCTCCCACCCCTCGGCCCCCGCCTCGCCCCGGGACCGGCCGGGTTGGCCGCTGCTGGCAGGCCCGGGGCGCGACCCCGGCTGATAGGCCCGGCGGGCGCGGCCCGGTCCGGCCCGGTGGGCCCGGCCCGGCCCGGCGCCTCACGGAGCGCGGCTCTCCCGCAGGGTGTGCGACCGCAGCATGTCGGAAGGCGAGTCCAAGCAGGTGCCCAGCAGCGGCTCCGACCCCAAGCCGGAGCCCGCCTCGTCTGGCCCGGGGATGACCTCGGTGTCTGCGCCGGTGACTTCCGCGGCGCCCCCAGAGGAGGAGGAGGAGGAGAGCGAGGACGAGTCCGAGATCCTGGAGGAGTCGCCGTGCGGCCGCTGGCAGAAGCGGCGCGAGGAGGTCAGTACCGGCAGCCGGTTCCCGGAGCTGCGGGGAGCCCGGGCGGCGCCCGGTGGGCGCTCCCCCCGATCCCCGGTCCTCCTGCCGCCTGTTCCCGGACAGCCCGGCCCCGCAGCGGGCCCGCCGCGCTCCCGGGAGGCGGGGAGGGGATGCGGGGCCCAGCTCCTGCCGTTCCTCGGCGCGGAGCGTGCGGCTGGAGCGCGGCCAGGGATGCGTGCCCTGCCGCAGGCCGCTGTCACGGCCAGTTGCTGGGAGCGGGGAGTGGCTCCGGCCCTCCCGGTGCGAGATTCACCGATCTATCTCTCCGGGAGCGGCGAGGAGCGGTGGCTGGACAGCTCTGGGTGTTCTCTGGGCAGTGGGTGTACCTGCTGCCGGTTCTCGAGCCGGCTCCTCAGCTTTGAGAGCTGGCTTTGCTGTGTGGTGTGCAGCCAGGATGCCGCACAGTGAGCTCTCACAGCCTCGTTCCTCGGCCTGTGCTGCCCTGCCCGCCCCGGTGCGTGTGCTGGCAGCGTGCTGTGTCAGGGCACAGGGAGATCACATCGTGGTGCTTGGGACCTCTCCTGTTTACCGCTCCTCGCTGGGCGCTGTTTTCCTTCCTGGGGGCTGTCTGTACGGACTGGTTCTGCTCTGTGCTGGCACGGTGCCTCTCCCTGGCTGGGCAGGCTGTGCAGCCCTGGCAGGTGCTGACAGCCACACAACCAAGTGCTGATGGGGCTTTTCTCAGCCGGCTCGGGCTGAGCACAGGCGTTTGTCTGCTTTGTCCAGCACTTCGAAAAGGGCAGTGCGAACCCCGGGGGTGGCGAGAGAGGCGTTTGTTCTGATGTAAATTTGGAGGTCAGAGTAAGGTCAGGGATTCCCTGCAGTTCTTCACCTTTGCTTGCTGAGGGCTGTCATGGTTTGGTTTAACGTGAGCCAAACGCTGGCTTGGTGTGCTCAGGATGTGCCTGTTCTGGTGTGGCTCTGCAGATTGGTTACAAATGTAGCTTTAACAGGAAAAAAAAAAGTTTCCTTTTTCTCTTTTTTTAGAGAAGCGTGAATGTCTGGCTGTGTCCTTCACAGTATATTCCATACCTGAAGTGCTTTATCTCTTGCTTTGCACTGAAGGGGCACGTCCTGGAGAACAAAGCTGGCTTGTTTGTGTTGTCTTTTCAATGTGTTTTATTTAGTACTGATCGTTTTGACGCAAAGAGACACAGGGTTTTCTGTGCTCTCCTACACCTCAAGTAACATCTGGGAGGCTCTAGTGTTTTCTTTGGTTTTCAGTAGGCCCTCAGCAGGCAAATGAAATTCATTGACATTTCGGCGTGGTTAAATGATTGTCTTACGGCTTCAGGTTGCCACTGTGGAGGCCAGAGCTCTGCTGTACCCCCAGAGGCTGAGGAGTGGGTGTCAGGGCTGCAGAACTCATCATTGTTGGGTGATGTGGGTGAGCTCGGGGCTGCTGCTGCTGCCGGAGCCTTCACTCAGCTCAGACTGGGAGCAGCCTCAGCTGCAGCTGACCCTGCAGTGAAATCCTGCTGTGAATTCGTGTCTCAGTCAGCCCCCAGCTTGTGGAGAGGCTTTTGTTGCCTGGGCTGCATGACAGCAGACTCTCTTTGCTGTCACAATCATTGGGCTGCTCTGCTCTCTGGAGCAAACTGTGGCACTGCAGCTGTGCTGACCTGGGTTTATTTGGTGTAGCAGCTTTGCTGCCTGTCCCAGAGCAGAGTGCCCTTGTTCCCCCGTCCACACTGGTTGTCCCTGTCTGTGCAGTGTGCTGGCAGGCTCTTACTCACTGCCGCTCTCAGGGAGATGGTGTCACTGTGGAAAAAGTGTTTGCCGACCTTTTCCCAGTGATGCAATCCCGATCTTTTATTGTGGCAGTGTCTGCTGGATGTGGGATGAGCTGGCACCGTGGAAACAATGAGACATGATAATCTGGAGAGGAATGGGTGCACACACAGGATTGAGACAGCATGTTCTGCCTCTGCTCTGGTACTTCCTATGTGTGACATCCTTTCCTGCTTGCTCCGAGTGCCGTGTTCCGGCTATAGGTTTTGAAATGTAATGGCCTCGCCTTTATATTTATTTATTTTTTAAAAGATAGTTTTACCATCCATGAGCGATGCGATGCGCTCGCTGCAGCAGAGGTGGAGCTGTGCAGACAGTGCAGGGAGGGGCAGGCTGGCTGTGCGCCGGGGCTGTCGGTGCCAGCTTACCGGAACGCGCAGCGCTGGGCGGGACGGTGCCCGCGCCGCCGGTCCCGGCACGGTGGCGGGGCCAGGACGGCCCGCGCTGGCCGTGCCGGCCCCGCGCGCCCGGGCTGCCGCTCCCGGTTCGGGGAAAGCGGCCTCGGGCCCTCGCTAGCGCCCGCGGCCCGTCCGGAACCGGGACAGGCACCGGGATTGGGACCGGTACCGGGATCAGGGCCGGTCCCGGGGCACCGCGGGGCGGGGCCGGGGGCCAGGGCGGGGCCGGCGGGTCGGCTTCGCCAGCCAATGGCAGGCGGCGCGGAGCCTTACATCACCGCCGGCCGCTTCCATTGGCTGCGGCTCGCTCTGGCCACGCCCCGAGGCGGCCACACCCTCGGGGCTGCGCCGGCCTCGGGGAGGGGAGCGGGACCGAGCGGAGCCGAATCGAACCGAACCGTGCCCGCTAACGGAAACACACAAGGGGAGATGCTGCGGGGAACGGGGCTGAGCGGGACCGAGCGGAGCCGAACCGTGCCCGCTAACGGAAACACACAAGGGGAGATGCTGCGGGGAACGGGGCTGAGCCGAACCGAACCGTGCCCGCTAACGGAAACACACAAGGGGAAATGCTGCGGGGAACGGGGCTGAGCGGGACCGAACCGTGCCCGCTAACGGAAACACACAAGGGGAGATGCTGCGGGGAACGGGGCTGAGCCGAACCGAACCGTGCCCGCTAACGGAAACACACAAGGGGAAATGCTGCGGGGAACGGGGCTGAGCCGAACCGAACCGTGCCCGCTAACGGAAACACACCGGCTCACAAGGGGGTATGCTGCGGGGAACGGGGCTGAGCGGGGCAGGAGCGGACGGAGCGCAGCCCTGCAGAAAGGAAAAGGAACCACAGGGATTGGTCCTGGGTGGCAGCAGCTCGGCTGGAGCGAGCGTGTTCCCTGGCATCGAGAGGGCAAACCTCGTGGGACGGCATGGAACCCCATCCTGGGGCAGAGCCAGGTGTTGATGAGAGGGGATGCTCCCTGTATAGATCTTCTCCCCGGGATCCAGGGCAGGACCAGGGAACAGCTCCAAGCTTTCATCTGGGGAGGCTCAGGCTGGACAAGTGGGAGCATTTCCTTATGAGGGGGTCACACCTGCCCCAGGCTTGTCCGTGGTTGAGGCATTTGGACAATGCCCAACATGCTGTGACATGGGCCAGCCCTGATTGGGTTCAACAGTGGAACCAGGAAATCTGTGGAGGTCCCTTCCAGCTGGCTATTCTGTATTCTATTCCTGCTTAAATTTCAGATATAAAAAAGGATTGAGTGTTGAGTTCATTGATTGTAGTTCTTCCTATAAACAGGGAGCTCTGTAGTGCAAAGAGTGTAATTCCCATGAAAGTTCAGAGTAGTTTTAATAAAATCAAATGCTTCTGTGACATTTTTAATTAGAAACCCTTTTTAACAAGATAGAAAATGCTTGTGTTCCCCACATTCCATTTTTTGTGGAACATGGGGAAGCACCTGTGGTTCCTGCAGTGTTGTGGACTGTGCTGCTTTCCTCCCAGAGCTGAATCTGGCTCTGGGATAGTGCCACATCCCTGGTTTCTCTCCTGACCAGCACACGGGTGATGCTTTACAGAGTGTCTTGTGCTGTGGCTGGAGCACAGGGCAGGCCCCAGCGTGAGGGCAGGGTGGTCACAGGGCTGGTGGGGTCTCCAGCCTGTGCTCACCTGGCTCTCTTGTGCTTGCTGTCCCTGAAAACCTCTGTTCGTGCTGCCCTGCTGTTCCAGGACATTTCCATTTCCATTTCCTCCTTGAAGTCAGCATGATCATAGCTTGCTTTTCTTGGGTTGTCCGAGTATCTCGAGAATCATCTGCTGTGCCTCCTAGGAATAGAAACTGCCTAATGGAGCAGGCGTGCAGCACCACGTTGGCAGGTCAGGTTTAGCCTCCTGGCACAGAGCTGGGTGCCTGCTGTCCCTGCTGGCAGCTCCGTGGCTGACACATGGCTGCAGGAAGAGCTGGGCACCGCTGCAGCACAGCCTTCATTTCCAGCCCAGCGTTAATGGTGTTGGGCTTGGCAAGCTCGTGTGAGTGGGAGAGGCTCAGCCCCTCCTCGATGGCCCTGTCCTTGGGTTTGCTGTGTGTCAGGGCTGCCTCTCGAGCAAGTTTCTGTCCGTGTTCTGGGGAGGAGAACGCCGTGTGACTGTGTGAGCCAAGGCTTTATGAGAAGTACTTTGTTGGCATCTTTGTGGTGTGCTTTGGAGAGAAGGAGTCCGTGCCACGTGTGTGTGGGCACAAGCGGGTCCCCTTTTGGGGTGTGTGGGTGTGTCTGTCAGGGTGAGGAGGGCAGAGCCTGGGCCTGGCTGTTCTGGGGGCTCCTCACAGAGGAGGCACAGCCTGCTCAGGGTGGTGCTGCTCTCATCCAGTGCTGCTGCACTCCTCAGCCTGGCACTTGGAGCAGAAGAGGCAGAAAATGGGAGACTGAGCACTGATCTGTGCTTAAATACCTTTGCGTTTTCCCAGAGAATGTGCCAGGCTGCTCGGGCAGCGGGAGAACACTGGGTGTGACGGTGTTCACAGGGGTTCTTGGATGAGGGGAGAGACAAGAATGTTGACTCCATGTTTCAGAAGGCTGATTTATTATTTTATGATATATATTATATTAAGACTATACTAAAAGAATAGCAGAAAAGGTTTCACCAGAAGGCTAGCTAAGCTAAGAATAGCATTAGCAAGAATGATAACAAAGCTTCTGTCTCGGACAGAGGGTCTGAGCCAGCTGGCTGTGATTGGCCATTAATTACAAACAAACAAACCAACGTGGGCCAATCACAGATGCACCTGTTGCACTCCACAGCAGCAGATAACCATTGTTTACCTTTTGTTCCTGAGGCCTCCCAGCCTCTCAGGAGGAAAAATCCCAAAGAAGAGATGTTTCATGAAAAGATGTCTGCAACAACTGTGCAGTTCTTGCAGCCCTGCTTGTGTCCTGCCCATCCTCTGGAAACTTGTCCTGTGCTGTCCTGCACAGGGTTTGGGCACCTGTCCCACGGCCTCTGGAGTGTTGAGGGGGTTTTTGGGCTGGCTGAAGGGACGTTTCAGTTCCTGGTAGCCAAGGGTGACCTTGTGGCTGATTGTTGCTCTGTGGCTCGTGTGTTACTCACTCAGCACTGGATCAGCTGCTGGACTTTCCCCTGCTGCACTCTCCGTGCTCTGCCCCACTTCAGTGACTGCTGAGATTGAGATGTTCCTCTCTGCCTTATCTCTGGGCACACGCCTCGTGTCAGTGGGGCTGTGCATGCAGTGGTTGCCACGTTGAGTAGTTCTTGTTTTCTGTGTGGGGTTTTTCACCCTGGGATGGAAGCTGCAGCCCTCCACAGCTTCCCTTAGGGTGGCGTGCAGACTGTGACAGCGCGATGGGCTGAGATCCCTGCGGGCCTGGCTGCCAGCTCAGGAGCAGAGCTGGAGACACTGTGCACCTGTGCACATGAATCCTGTCTTGCCATTCTTCAGTGGATGCTGGAAGTTAAAACATTCATTTAGGCAGCACACTGCCATGAGTTTGGTTCTCTTTTTTCTGTGGAAGATCTGTCTGTCGTTTGGATTGTGATGGGTGGAGTTCCCTGTGGGCCTGGCTGTCAGCTCAGGAGCAGAGCTCAGGGAGCAAAGTTTGAGACACTGTGCACCTGTGCACATGAATCCTGTCTTGCCGTTCTTCAGTGGATGCTGGAAGTTAAAAAAATTCATTTAGGCAGCACACTGCTGTGAGTTTGGTTCTCTTTTTTCTATGGAAGACCTGTCTGTCATTTGGATTGGTACTCCTCAGCTGCTGATGGCTGGATGTTACAGCTGGATTTCAGGCTTACAGATGCTCTCAATCTATGCTGAAACTATGTTAAGAACCATGTTAAGAAAAGAGCTGTGACTGATGAGGACCTGAGCTCAGAGAGACAGGAACTGAAACACTGGGTCTGCTGCATCTTTATCTCTTTGTTGTCTTCTCGCTTCTAGGGGGAGTCTCAGTTGCTTGAATAATTTTTCATTTGAAGGCAGTTGGTGACTTTTGTACCCCTGGATTTCTTCAAGGGGACAGAGTGCAGGATTCTTGGAGAAAAAATGCTAACATACTGAGTGTTTGGATTGTGGGATGCTGGAGCCTGATTTTCTCAGCCTCTGTTGTGACTGGAAGGAAACTTGCTGAGGCAGTAAAAGATAAGCACCAGTCCTCCAAGCAGGCTGGCACTTAGAGGGCTGCCAGCTCCCTGACAGGCTTTGACAATGGGTTTGGTTTTTTTCCTGTTGGTGCAGAAAACCAATGCCATGCTGTAGTTTTTATAGCATTCCTTGACCACAGGGAAGGTATTAAGAAGAAGGGAGTTTGTGAAGCCTTTTAACACTTTTATTGGCTCATGTGGGGCTTCCTGACAGAAATGGGAAGTGCCAGAAATGGCTGAGGGGCACTTGGGGGTGCAGAGCATTTGTCACAGCCCCGTTGTGTCCGTGCTCACAGGCTGTGACGAACAGCTGGCACTCATCCTTGCAGCAGTGCCTGCAGCAGGGCTGGCTGCTCCTGGGACGCTGCAGGGGCTGGGCTGAGCCACGGAGCTCCCTCTGCATTCCTCACAGAGCTGTTCTAAAAATGCCCTGGTCTGCAGCAGCGCCAAAGCCTGCCCTGGCCAGCCCTCTGTCTTGGCAAGGACACATCCCATGGTGTCCTGACACTGCCCTGGTGTCCCTGGTCTGCAGCAGCACCAAAGCCTTGCGGGTCAGCCCTCTGTGTTGGGTGCCCAGGCAGCCACAGTGGTGTCCTGACAGCTGCCACAGCTTTGGGGGAGCTTGGACTGGCTGGGGAGAGCACAGGGGACAGAGAGAGGCTGTGTGGGGCTCTGGCTGCGGGTCCTGCCTGCAGGGAGGGGCCTGGCAAATCCTGGTGGACACAGGCACAGCCAGACCTGGGGTAGCCTGAAAGCACGGGCATCTTCAGGCATCCCACGGTGATCTTCAGCATCCTGTGGTGCTCCTCAAGCATCCCACAGTGACATGGATGGCAGGACAGCTGCCCCCTGTTTCTCTTGACCAGTGCTCAGGAGAAATCCCATCTCAGGTGTGTGGTACCTCTCTCCCAGGCCCTCATTCTCTGCAGAACCCAACCCCAAGAGCTCGTCCCAGCTCTGGCTCATCTGGTGTGAAGGTTGCTTGCAGATGCGTGCTTGCCTGTGCACACACACACAGACTGAGAAGCACATTGGCATGGAAAATGGTTTGAAAAATAGTTTAACATAAGGACAGTACAGGTGATGGTGACAAGGCTGAGGACTTGGCTTGACACTTGTCTTGATCGTTCTTGTTGTGTACCTTTGGAAGTTCCCTCAAACGTCCCATGAACAGTGTACACAAGTACAATTATTCCATATCAGAATTACTGATAATCTCACCTTGCAGCCGTTTTTACTTCTGACACCTTATGGCAGTCAGCTTTGCCATTTAGAGATGTGTGTCAAGATCAGGTGGTCATGGTCCTGTTTAAAATATGCTGTTTGCTCCCCTCATTGCCTGCTTTCTCCAGTATTATCAGAAAACATGAAATAATAGCTTTTCTTTAGTGTTTTATGTGACTTCAGGGATTGTTTCCAAGAGTGGTGCTTCCACAGCATACCAATATTTACGGCATTTTCTGTTCAGAGTACTGATCTTTGAGCCCCTCCTGCGTGACTGATGCTGTTCAGTTACCTGCAGTGATTTCAAGGTCTCTCTGCCAATGAAAGTGTCACAGAAGAACAGGATGGGCTGTAGCAGACTGGGGGTTTATCACATGGAGTTTGTCCTGTCTGGTTTTCCCTCTCTCCTTGAGTGTCACTCTGCTGGCACTCTTTCCCAGTGCAGTTACAGAACCTTCCTGATGAGCTATCTGAATGGGCTCATTCACAGATATTGGGGTTTCTTCCACACTGCCTTGTTTATTTTGATGTTTGTTTCCTCTTGGGAGTTAGGGATGAGGAATCATTGCCTCTTCCTCCTGCCACAGACCAGCTCAGTGTGGCTGAGCTCTCGGACTCCACTGGATTCCTTGTTTGTTGTGAAGCACCGAGTGAAACTGAGCACTCCTCCCTTTGGTCTTGCAGTTTGTATTAATTTCTGGTATCCATTAAATAGGTGGAATGATGCTTCTTTCCCTCTGGGATACTTGGCACTGGTGGGAATGCACCTCAAATCCTGGGCCTCTCCCAGCAAGAGAGATAGCGAGGGGCTGGAGAATTTCCAGGGAAGGGAATGGGGCTGGAGAGTGCCCAGAGAATGGGACAGTGAGGGGCTGGAGAGTGTCCAGAGAAGGGAATGGGGCTGGAGAGTGTCCAGAGGAGGGAATGGGGCTGGAGAGTGTCCAGAGAATGGGACAGTGAGGGGCTGGAGAGTGTCCAGAGAAGGGAATGGGGCTGGAGAGTGTCCAGAGGAGGGAATGGGGCTGGAGAGTGCCCAGAGGAGGGAATGGGGCTGGAGAGTGTCCAGAGAATGGGACAGTGAGGGGCTGGAGAGTGTCTAGAGAAGGGAATGGGGCTGGAGAATTTCCAGAGGAGGGAGCACTGAGGGGCTGGGGAGTGTCCAGAGAAGGGGATGGAGCTGGGAAGGGAATGGAGCCCCAGGAGGGGCTGAGGGAGCTGGGAAGGGAATGGAGCCCCAGGAGAGGCTGAGGGAGCTGGGAAGGGAATGGAGCCCCAGGAGAGGCTGAGGGAGCTGGGAAGGGAATGGAGCCCCAGGAGAGGCTGAGGGAGCTGGGAAGGGAATGGAGCCCCAGGAGAGGCTGAGGGAGCTGGGAAGGGGCTCAGCCTGGAGAAAAGGAGGCTCAGGGGGGACCTTGTGGCTCTGCACAGGTCCCTGACAGGAGGGGACAGCCAGGGGACAGGGACAGGACAAGGGGAAATGGCCTCGGGCTGGGCCAGGGCAGGCTCAGGGTGGGTATTAAGGAAAACTCTTTCCTTTAAGCCATGTCCAGCCTTGGCCCAGGCTGAGCAGGGCAGGGTGCAGTCCGCATCCCTGCAGGAATTTAAAGCGGTGTTCCCCATCCCTGCAGGGATTTAAAAGCAGTGTGGATGTGACACTGTGCAGGATGGGTTAGTGGTGGCCTTGGCAGTGCTGGGGGAGTGCCTGGACTCGATGATCTGAGGCTGCTTTTCCAATCTCAGTGACTGTATCCAGAGGAGGCTAGTTTCTATTCAGAGTATCTTGACTCCTGTCATAGTTCTGTGCTTTTGTAAACTGCTGATGTGCTGCCTGGGGAGTTTCCTGGTGGGAGTTTGTGGTTAGGTCTGTCCTGCAGTGTGGTGTAAGCCAGAACTGTCAGAGTGCTTCTGGAGAGGCTGGATGGCCACTGGGTGACAGGCTGTAGAACGGTGGTGTGACATGTAGGGGGACACAGTATGGGTAAATGAAGGTAATGTAGAATGTAATTATCCCCCAACGAGTTGCAGCTGGACCCTATTACAAAAGAGTAGGATGATAACAGGCAACACCTGTAGCAAATAAAGCTGGTGGTATAAAAGAGTGGATTGGTGGGAGGAGAAGTCAGATGGCTGCTGCAAGGACCAAGAGCAGTCCTAGAGGAGGTATGAAACTGAGGATATGAGATCCTTGCACCATAATGATAATAGAACGTTGTGATGTATAAGACAGCAGTGACACCGTGCAGGGGTTCCAAAGCTGTCCCTTTGCTGGGGAGCAGCTGCAGCCCTGGCTGGCAGGAGGGCTCCGGGCAGGGCGTCCCGGCTCCCAGCAGGGCTCGGCAGCACAGGGCAGGACCCATGGCAGGAGACAGGGACCCAGCTTTGGCCTGGCTTTGAGCACAGCAGCTCCTGGGCTGGAGCGCTGAAGGCAGGAGCGAGGGAGAGCAATCTCAGCGCATGGAGGGCTTTCAGCTCTGTCTTTAAACGGTCCAGATGTGTGCCTTGGGTTAACAGACCAACTCCTGGTGATGTGTTTGATCCTGTTACTTGTTGCACCATGTCTGGAAGAACCAATAACTGTAGTGCTGATGATCGGGTTGTCTACTCCTTACAGTTTAGTTGCTGCATGAGGTGTCTGCACAGCCATGGTAATAATCAATACCACTCTTTCCTTGCTGCTGTTCAATTACACTGGTTATTTTAATTTTCTTGTTGAATTAAAGCCTTTCAGCTTTTCACTACCATGACTGTAATTGCCAAGGCAAATGTGTCAGTTTATTTAAAACATGAAGTAGCATTGTTTCTTTGCTTTGTTGGATTTCTTTTGCCTTTGCCTGCAGTGGACCTGACATTCTTTATTGTGTTACATTCTGGATTAGCCTCAGATGCCAGAGAGCCCTTTTTGTTCAATTTCTGTGGGTAAATTTGCTGTTTTTAGTTTCCCCACAGCTCAGAGAGAAGCTGAGCTGCTCATGGCCCAGCTGCTGGCTCTGGGGGTCTCTTATCTCTAGTCCCAACCATTTCCCAGGTGGTTGGACAGAGCTTTCACCTTTCTCTGGCTTAAACAGGTGGCCAGGAAAACTGGGTAACACATTCATGCTGCTCTGAACCAGGTCTGGGGCTTCTTGTGAGGCTGTGGCCTGGTGTGCTGCCTCTCCCCAGCTCTTTTTCAATGTGCAACTCCATTCTGTACTGACACTCTAGTTATTGTGTTCTTCTCCCCAGTTTTTATACCTTTTATCCCTAGATTGTAAATCATCACTGTGACTTGTGATTTAGGCTGTTTTTGTTTTTTGTTCAATTGACAGATCATGTGAACTGCAGAATGTCTCTCCAAAGGTCTATGCTCTTTCAGCTACAGATACACAGATGTTTGAGAGCTATACAAAAAATATGCTCTGGACAATGGAATAGCTTTCCAAAGGGAAATTTAACTTCCAGGCTTTTTCCCCCTTAGAGCTACTGTGCCACTCCTCCCATACTCCTTTAAGTATTTAATATTCCCGTTGAGTTTCCTTGCCTTTTGCTTACGTGGACTCAGAGCTGTGTTTGCTCTTCTGTAGTGCAGAGCTGCTTCCTGTGCTGCAGAAATTGGGCTAAGCTGGGCTCAGATCACTTCCTCCCTCAGGGTGCAGAAGCTGCCTGCTCTGGGACAAACACCAGAGTGATAAATTATCCCAATGCTTTCACGAGGGCTCAGGATTCTGCCTTGCCGAGCACGGGAAGGGATGTGCAGCAGGGATTTGGCAGGCAGCAGGAGGAGTCTGCTGTTGTCTTTCAGTTGTCTGTCTGCATTTTCCCCTTTGCTCTTCTCCCCAGGCTGTTGAATCTCCCGAGGAACAGAATTGCCATGGGTGATGTCAGCTGGGCTTGGTGTCCTGAGTCATATCTGGAGCTCTGGGATATTGCCTATGAGTCATGGAAATCATTCATGTCGGGCAGCTGGGCCACAAGTGGGAGATGTGGCAGGTCCACGGCCCCAGCTGCATCACTGGGGCAGAATTTCAGCAGTTTCTGGTTCCTGAGGATTTACTCAATGCAGTAAAGCTGGATGCCTTTGAGCAGAGGGCCTTTAGCTGTTGGACTCCATCGTTTATTTAGATGTTGCTGTGAGCAGGCAGCAGGTGGGGTGCAGAAGGAGAATCCAAGGGATGCACTGAGTGTCAGTGTGGTGGCTGTCACCTTGTCCTTGCACTGCGCACACACCTCAGCTTTCCCCTTGTTCCTCTCTGCTTTGATTGAATTCCAGGTGTCATCACCTTTCAGAGGATTCCTTCACAAAGTTGTATCTGAGTTATTGAGACATTTCTGCTGCCTTGGGCTTCTTTAACCTTCCCTGAAGCTAAAGCCTTTTGCCATTCAGCTTTAGTAATTGTGCTGGGTGATCTTATGAAGTTGCCATCCCCAAGATATTTGTTATTCTAAAATTTGAAGGAATAAATCTTCTATCCTTAATTGCTTTTATTCCTTCAGCTTTCTTTAATGATGAAACATAAGAGGCCTGGCCTGTTGGTATCAGTATGTTTATATACATATATATACATTTAAAAAATCAAGTTTTTAGGATCAATATGAATGCCTTCCTAAACCAAACCTCAGTCCTTTCACCCCTCAGTTGTGTAGGCAGCTCAGGTGGAAGGAGGTGGGATGGTTCATGCTGGGCTGTCACCTCCTGTGATGATTTTCCATAGCTGTCCTCTGTATTCAGGCAGTAATTATGGTGTAATTATGGCCTGTACCCCTATTCGTGCCCGTGCCACACCTTGCTGCTGTGTCATTCTCCTTTACTGCTGAGTTTACTGCCAGAGAACTCTGTATCACTCTGCTTTCACTGTGCCTGGCACCCTTTGAGCTGCAGTGTCACCTGCAGTGCCAGAGTGTTAAATGTCATTGGGCCTGCTCAGAGTCCCGTGGGAGATGATAAAGAACCCCACCTGTGTTGGTGGCCTGTCCCTCTGTGGTCAGGCTATGGAGGGAGCAGAATGGAATGGAGTAACTCAGCTGGAATGATGGAATTGGGTACATTTGGTCATGTGAAAGTGGCTGCCCAGGGAGAAGGGATTTTTGAGGGAGCTCTTCTATAAGGTGAGAAGTTTCCAGCAATGAGATGCTGATGGGGTCCTTAGTGAGGGAAGAGAAGGTGACACAATATGAGAAGGAGGAGGAGCTCTGAAGTGTTTGGAGGTGATAGAAGATGAGTCTGGATTTTCCAGGCAAATCTGTGTTATCAGTTACCTCAGGGGGAAGCTGGATCAGCTGGAAGCTGCCAGGCCTGGTGATCAGAGCAGCACCAGCCCTGCCTGAGTTCAGGGGTGCTGGGACAGTGCTTTAGACACAGGGGGGATTCCTGGGGCTGTCCTGTGCAGGAACAGAACCTGGGCTGCAGTGATCCTTGGGGATCTCTTCCAATTCAGGTTGTCCTGTGGATCTGTGAAGTGATTCTTGGTGTGTGGGCAGCAGATGGGAGCAGCAATGACTGCTGGTTGACAATTAAAAGGTGGATTCTGCCTTCTTGTCCTCTCTAAGTGCTTTGAGTCCAGTGCAGAGGGATATCCACGGTGGCTGCTGTGTGCCTGTGAGGTTGCCTGCAAAGGCATTGCAGTAAATGCCATGGATGCTGGATCAAAGAGACCATGTTCATCTGGAATGCTGCTAGATATCTGAAGAACAATGTTGAAGAAAGCTTTGGTGCTGGGAGCAGGGTTCACCTCTGATCTCTGCAGCTGTTTCCGCCTTATGTCCTCCCACAGCCCTTGCCATCCTCGTGCTGGGCTCCAAACTCTCAATCCCCTCCCCTTATCTTGCTGCTGTCTGAGTGCTCATCTGTGTCTTTAACATTCAGTGTGGATGTACTTGTGCTGGGTCAATGTTTACAATTATTAACTAAAGAAATTACTCTTGTGGTTTCCCTTGTGTCATCGGTTCCCCCTCTGAAGCTTCAGCTTTCCCCTTGTTCCTCTGTGCTTTGGTTGAGTTTCAGGTGTCATCACCTTTCAGGGGATTCCTTCACAAAGTTGTATCTGAGTTACTGAGACATTTCTATATCCCTCTTGTATTGTTGGAGTGTTTTTTTGTGGTGGAATGAGCTGCAGGTGTCCTGAACCATGAGACTCTAATATATTGTTGGTGGAAGGCAGCTTTGCTGCAGCACAGCGTTTGTGCGCACAAGGTTTCCCCAGCAGTGTGCTCAGGACTGGCTGCTCACATGCTCTGCAGTGACTCATGTTGGGGATATGCCCTGCTCCATGTGCAGATCCTGTCCTGGAATCCTCATTATTTAAAGTTAATGAGCAGAGTTGATGATTTTCCAGTGGTGCTGCATGGCAGTGGTCAGGTGTGGCTCACAGGTGTCTCCACCCTTCCCTGCAGGTGAACCAGCGCAATGTCCCGGGCATTGACAGCGCCTACCTGGCCATGGACACCGAGGAGGGCGTGGAGGTTGTCTGGAATGAAGTGCAGTTCTCTGAGAGGAAGAACTTCAAGCTTCAGGAAGTGAGTTGATGTGTCTCCCAACCGGATGTGAGGAGCACACCCTGCCCTGGGGTGGGACTGTGGATGCTTTTTGTGCTGATTATTGCCTGGGTTTGGAAGGCTGTGCTGTCCAAATGTAGCAAATTTGGCTTAAGCCTGGCCTGTATAGGAAATGTCCTGGAAGACTGTTGGGCTATTTCCATGAGCCCTTGTGTTCAGTTTGACTTGGCCATCAAACCACACTCTGTGAGATGCAGTGCAGAAGGAAATGGGATCCTCCCTGTTCTTAGCACATGTATGTTAGTGTTTGAGGGGACCAAGAGCCCAGAAGAGAGAAGGATATTTTGTGTGGTCTCTGATATGACATGTTTTTGTCTTTCTGATGTTAAGGAAAAAGTTAAAGCAGTGTTTGACAACTTGATTCAGCTGGATCATCTCAACATTGTGAAGTTCCACAAATACTGGGCTGATGTCAAAGAGAACAAGGCCAGGGTGAGTGCAGCCGTCAGGCTGTTGGGTTCTCATTGTTGGGTAATTAACAAGGTGGAGGGTAACGTGTCCTGCTGCCCCACAGGTGATCTTCATCACTGAGTACATGTCTTCAGGGAGCTTGAAACAGTTCCTGAAGAAGACAAAGAAAAACCACAAAACCATGAATGAAAAGGTAACTCTTGTTTTCTGTGTGACCATAACTCTTTTGAGCCATCAGCCCCTGGAAATCCCTTTCAGCAGAGGATCCCAGAGAGAACTGGTGATAACACATTGCTGCAGCTGCCCTGTGTCCCTGTGACTGAGGTCAGCTGCAGGCTCTCTGGGACAGCAGCTCTGTGCTGGCTGCTGTACTGCCAGCAGCTCTGCAGCTCCTCAGGTGTGGTGTGGCAGGCGTGGCCCTGTCCAGGTGTGACAGTGTGCCGCGCGTGTGTTCCTGTCCAGGTGTGACTGGTATGGCCCTGTCCAGGGGCCTCACAGGGAGGGGGAAGGTGTCTGTAACACGGGAGACTGGAGCCCAGGTGTGTTCCTGGACCCATGGGAGTATATAGAAACAAGCTGACCATAGGAGTACTGATTCCTTACACCTGCACTGAGTAAAAGCTGGGGCAGGTATTGCTTCCTGCGAGTGGGCTGTGAATCACAGAACTACAGATTAGCTGATTAGCTCCTTGTGGATGATTTTCTCCTTTTCCTCTTGTACCTGCAGGCATGGAAGCGGTGGTGTACCCAGATCCTCTCTGCTCTCAGGTACGTGGGGTGCTGACCTTGAGGTCCCAGCCTTTGGGACTGATGGCAGTTAAGTATTAGGGAGGTCTCCAGAGTATCCAGCTTTATAATCTGAGTTTCTCCTTGGTCGGGAGGATGTTGCAAAGATGACAGGGAATTCAAGTTCCATGTGAGGGGGCTTAGGAAAACTTCCACAGTGTTGGCAGGCTGCAGGCCTGTTGCAGGCAGTGGATTCAGGGATATTGAGGCATGGTGTTGTTAGGTGTGTGTGTACATTTTTTGATGGTGCAGCCTTTCTGCAGCCATCTTTGTGCAATACAGCTGGGTAGCATGTGGTATGGGTTTTAAAAACTCTTTTCCACCTGGGCTAGAGTTGGTGAGTATCTAATTAGAACCTTAGGAAAACAACAGCCTGGATGACAGAGCATGGCTTGCACTCCATAGAGGAAACTCTGGTGCCACTTGGCTAAATTACAACTATTGGTGAATAGTTTGGGTTCTAATAAGCCTCTGGGAGCTGACTGTCCTCCTTTGTGCTAGCTGCTAACCCCAGCAGAGTGAGATGCAAAACCAGAGTGTACCTGGGACCCAGCACTGAAAAGCCTTATTTGTGCCTGCTGACAAACATGCCCAGTTGTGTGTGTATAGCACTAAGTGCCCCTTTGAGTAGGGGCAGACTAAGGCTCTGGTATTTTTGGTATAAAAATAAAATTGTAACCCTTTTAGAATGCACTCAGCAGTACTAGGTTGGATGAAATTGTGTCTTTACCTCTGGTACCCTGAGTTTCTTGGGAACTGATAGGAGAAATCTTTCTCTTCCCTTCTGCCATGTTCTGGAGATTCATTAGAGGCAATTGCTGTTTGGTTCTCAGCCAGAGGCTGATGTACACTCATGGAATTGTATCTCCCAGCTGCTGTAAATCCCTGGCATGTGCCCTTTGCTCTCCTGTTCTCTTCTGAGGTTTCCTGGTGTGGGAGGGTGTGAAGGGAGGGGTTCAAGGCCTTGACCAGTGCTGTGTTCTGCATCTGCAGCTACCTCCACTCCTGTGATCCTCCCATCATCCATGGCAACCTGACCTGTGACACCATCTTCATCCAGCACAACGGGCTGATCAAAATCGGGTCAGGTAATGCTTGCTGGGGTGCCCCTGCCTTGCCAGAGACTGCCCACACAGAGAGAGGCACTGCTCCTTTCCAGCTCCCTGGCACCAGAGGCGTGTGTGTACAGGTGCTTCTCCACCTCCACATCAGGTGTGCCAGACACTGGGAGCAGGATTCACTGGTGATTGGACCCTTGTCAGTGCAGGAGTGGCTCTTCTCTAGCCTCTTCTTTAGCTTCTTGTCTCAAGGGGATGGCACAGGAAATGATGCTGAAACCTGGAGGTTTTGTAAGCACATAATCTGTGGGTTCATCTGCTCTGCAGGTTTTCATGTTGATGCACAGAGTTCTTCTCCCAGCACTGTGGAGCTTTGGGAGCTGTGTTCGTGCAGCCACAGGAGTGCTGCTGGTAGCAGCCCATGTTTATTATAAAGTGGACAGACTGGCAGCAGCCAGTGGCTTATCCAGCATGCCATTATCCCATGGGACAATGGAGCTGCCTCAGGCTGCTGAGCTGCCCTCAGCCTGCTTGGCACCCACGTGCCCTGCTGGAGCAGCCACCCTGTGCCAGAATGGTTTATTTCATAAGTGAGCAGTGATGCTCCTGGCAGTGCAGAGCATCCTTGCATGCTCTGGCTTTTCCTGCTGTTCCCATGTCTCTAAAGATCTGTCTGCAGTCAGGATGCATTATTTCACTCCTTGACACAACCTTTCAAGGGACAGCTTTGCTACCTGTTGTTCAACTTCGGCAAGTATTCTCAATCTGGGAATAGGTCTCTGCTTTCCTGGAGCTGTTGTCTGTGTGAGTTCTGCTTTGATGTGGAGTGTACAGGGAGGATGCTCTGCATCACCTGTCATCTAGAAATAGCCTCTCCATCAGCTGCAGACCTGTGGCTTTTCTTCCCATCAAAGAACTCCTGTGTTGTTGTGTTGTCCCAGAGCTGGGGTAGCAGGTTTGTGCTTGTACCAGGGAGACAGGATTGTGGCAGAAGGAGCCACTTCACTGCTCCTGACCTGCCTGTAAACTTGGGGACTTCACACAAGCTGATGTCACCATGTCATCACACAGACTTTGTGTTTTCCTGACTTTCTCCAAGTGGGACAGATTTCCAAGAGTGAGCACATCTAGTACCTGTATGCTGGCAAACTCCCTGGCATTCAGCTCAGACTGATGGGAAGACTTGAGTACTCCAGAAATTCCCTTTTTCAGTTCAGTTTCAAGGTACCATGCAGCTGCCATGTTTCTGCAGGGCAGCCAGTGCTGTCTGTAAAAGCAAACCCATGGAGCTGGCATTGCTTTCACCCCAGGGAGATGCTGCAGCTCCTCAGCCCTGCCATTCCCAGAGAGTGCAGCTCCAGGGCCGCTGCTCACAGGCTCTTCAGCTGTGGGTGAGTGGTGGCCTCAGCCTCACACCTTGGCTCCCCTCAGTTTCACACAGCTTTGCTGCTGTCAGGTGCAGCACAGGGACGTGTGTGTGCTCATGCCAGGAGAGGTGGGTGTCTGTGCTTTCCAGCTGCAGGATGTGCTGCAGCTGCAGTGCTCGTGTGTAGCTGTTCCTGACCTCTCTGCTCCACAGCTGTGGGCTGCCTGCCTCACCTCACATTCAGGAGTCAAGTAATTCATCTAAAAGATTCTGGTCCTTTCCTAAATAAAAAAGGAAGTGATTGCAAGTGGACTTGTGGTCAGAAGAGGAATCCCCCAGATGGGAAAGCTGTGGCTCCAGTGCAGGCTGGAATTGGAGTTGGCAGTGTTGCAGGATGTATTCCTGTTCCTGCAATGCCAACCAGAAAAGGCAAAGCTGCATCCCCAGGACTGCTGGTTGTGTTTGAGCTGGAGCCTTTCTCCCTGGCCCTGCTGCCTCTGCAGTGCCACATGGGCTGGGTTTGAGTTCTGTGCCTGGAACAGCAGCTCTCCAGGATCACTGACAATGCCAGGCCCATGTTTGCTGCTCCTGTCCTTGTTCTGTACAGCTGGCTGGTGTCTGAGCACTTCCCCGTGTCTACTTAAAGCAGCAGGACAGCAATTCCTGTGGATTTATGGGGAACAAGGATTCAGTGCACTGTGAGCTGTGCTTTGGTGCTGTCTGTGTCCCCAGTGCTGTGCTGGATGCTGCTCCCCAAGCTCCTCTCCCTGTGGCTTTGGCAAAGAGAATACTTGCTGAATGTGGGGCAAAAGCCTGGCTAGGGCAGCTGCTGGGTGCACTGCAGGACATCCTGCTGTCTGCTGGGTGTGCCAGGGAGCAGCAGCACCCTGGAAATGCCTGATGGGGTCCCTGTGACACTCGTTCAGGGTGGGAACAGCCCTGTGCTCCCTGCTGCTCCCTCAGAGGCAGGAGCACCTGCCCTGGCTGCACTGGGCACTGGTTCTCTGTTCAGCCTGTGAATCTGTGTGCTGGGGTCAGCTGTGGGAGAAAAAGGGACTGGGAAGGAGGAAAGATTTTGCATAATGTTTAAATGCAAAAGCCATCCATAATCCATTCATTTGCTTATGTTTTATTCCCCAGTTCCATAAAGTGCAGAGGTTATAGATTTAAGGAGAATGTTTCAAGTGAGTGGAGAGCTTCAGAGAACTCGTGATGAGGATAGGAAAGACACTTACAGCTCTTAACCTTGCCACTCAGAGACTGGAATGTCCCACCTGCTCTGTGGGGCTGGGGTCAGATGAAATTCCTTGTGATAAGCCCAAGCTGTGCCCTGTGCACTGTTCCCGGAGCCCAGGGGCAGCACAGTGCTGCCTCTGTGGGTGTCTGTGCTGCTGACGGGGATGTGCTGCAGAACACGGGTGTTCTGGGGCTGCAGCTGCTCTCAGTGTGGGAAGAACAGTGTGTACACAGTGTGTACACACAGTGTGTACAGCAGGGTGTACACTCACACTGGGTGCCTGGTGCTGCTGCCTGCTCCTGGTGGCATTACTGGCAGCTGTTCCTGGAACTCCCACTGGCAGCCTAAGAACCATCCACAGGTGGAAAGAAGTGATGTGTTTGAATGAAATTCCTCTTGGGCAGCTCTGGGAGTGCCCAGCAGAAGGGAGGCCTCGGGCTGGGGGGTCTCAGTGTCTTCTGGTGCTCCTGAGATGTGGCAATGTGTCAGCATCTGCTGAGTGAGACCTCGATGGAGCCCAGAGGAGGCTCGGGGAGTGCAGTGCAGATTGTGCCCCCAGGCATTGCTGCTGTGTGTCTGTCCTGGCTGCACCACCCCTGACTGAGCCTCAGTCTGTTTAATTGTGTCTGCTCAGGCTCTGCCCTCAGTCCCAGGCCATGGGGCAGGACTCTATGGGTATTAGCTCTGCTGTTTATCGTGTGGCCAGGTGTGTAAGTGTGGGTTCTCCTGCTGAGATCTGTGGCCAGAAGCTGCTGGGATTAGAGAAAGGGAATTCTCTGCTGAAGGGTGGGGTGGGTGGGACTGTAGGACACTCACAGAAGAACAGAATTTCTGGCTTCTTGGTCTCAGTCTGCCATGATCTTCTGCTTGGTCAGAGCTGCCTTGTGTCCCCTGCCCAGCCTGGTTCTCAGGTAGAAGCCCTGATGTTCCCTAGGTAGATTTCTTTGAAGAGGTGGCTGAGGCAGGGCCCGGTGCTCAGTCCTGTCCCTGTGTGCCCTGACTCTGACCCAGCTGTCTCTATGGATGTAAGTGCTTTGCTGTTCACCAACTCATTGACTTTATCTCGTTTTACTTCCCGCTCACGGGCTGCTCTGTTACAACAGTCTTTCATAGGATATTTGCTAATGGTGAGCAAACTTCTCCGCTCCTGTGATGTGACTCCACTTATGTCATGTACATGATTTTACCTCTGTGTGTATCTGTATATATATATTTATATATATATGTGTGTGTATCTATATTTGTAACACACAGACATACACACTGATGTATTTACAGTGTTCCCTTGCTATAAGGCTGTGTGTAAAACTGTTTGGCTTAGGTGCATCCTGCTTGGAGAGCTCTTGTTGTGTGCTGGGATGCCAACAGTTCCTCGTGCTCTTGGCCAGAGCCTTACAGAGAGGGAGCACTGCCCTTTGTGAAGTCTCCTGGTTGTTAGTTTTCTCCCTCTCCGTGTTCTTAGCGTGTGCTAGTCCACGGACCCCGTGCATGCCAGCTCCTGCATGTCAACAAGCCATGCCTTGTTCTGAGCTCTTCCCAGCTGAACTTCCCACGTCCATCAGGCTCTTCCCTGCTGCTGCTCTGCTGCCCTTGGCTGGGGCCCAGCCCTGGACTAGCCCCCACTGTGTGCTTGGCTATCCAATTGCTTGCTTGTAGTTTGAACTCCTTAGATGTGTTGGTTTTAAGATGAATGTTTCAGTGAATGTATCTGGCTCCTGATGGCCAGATCCCTCCTGCCCCAAATGAGTCCCTGGATTGAAGTAAGCTTGGCTATTGATGTTTCCCCAGATAAATCTCTGGTTTTGGGGAGATGTGTGCATATGAGGAGGGAGTTGGGCTGGTGGGAGCCAGAGAAGGATTCGAGTGCTGCAATTTGTAACCCTATTGCGTAGAACACCGTGTTTACATTTAAAATAATTATTTATTTTATTTTTTACCATCAGGGTTATTCTCGATGGTTAGAGTTTGTTTCTACTGAGTTGGGAACCTACCAACCATCAGCTGAAGTGGTGGAAAGGGCAAGGGCCTGACCAGATGGGCTCTGTGCCTTCCAGGCTGGCAGGAGGATGTGCTGTGCCACCCTGCATTGCCAGCGGGGCAGAGGCTCCTGGAAGCTCAGCCTGGGATCTGGAGTGGCTGAGGGCATGGGGATGTGGTCAGGGCTGGAGTCTGGAGTGGCTGAGGGGATGGATGGGGATGTGGTCAGGGCTGGAGGCCTGAAGAGCAGGGCAGGTGTCAGGGTGATGGCTGCAGGGTGGCAGAGCAGCAGCCAGAGAACTGGCCCAGGAATGAGCCCACAGAGTGGGGACCGCCCTGGGGCTGAGCCCTGGGGCCCGGGGCTGGGGCTGAGGCCCGGGGCTGGGGCTCTAATGGGATGAAGTTCAATAAGTCCAAGTGCCGAGTCCTGCACTTTGGCCACAATAACCCCCTGCACCGATACAAGCTGGGGACGGTGTGGCTGGACAGTGTTCAGGTGGAAAGGGACCTGGGGGTGCTGGCTGACAGTCGGCTGAACAGGAGCCAGCAGTGTGCCCAGGTGGCCAAGAAGGCCAATGGCATCCTGGCCAGTATCAGGAACGGTGTGGCCAGCAGGAACAGAGAGGTCATTCTTCCCCTGTACTCAGCACTGGTGAGGCCTCACCTGGAGTATTGCGTCCAGTTCTGGGCCCCTCACTTTAGGAGGGATGTTGAGATGCTTGAGCGTGTCCAGAGGAGAGCAACGAGGCTGGTGAGGGGCTTGGAGCACAAGCCATATGAAGAACGACTGAGGGAGCTGGGGTTGTTCAGCCTGGAGAAAAGGAGACTCAGGGATGACCTTATCACTCTCTTCACCTTCCTGAAGGGTGGCTGTGATGAGCTGGGGGTCGGTCTCTTTCTCCGGGCAACAACAGACAGAACAAGAGGACACAGTCTCAAGCTGCGCCAAGGGAGATGCAAGCTAGAATTAAGGAGGAAGTATTTTACAGAAAGAGTGGTCAAACACTGGAATCATCTACCCAGGGAGGTGGTGGAGTCACCATCCCTCGAAGAGTTTAAAAAAAGACTGGATGTGGCACTTGGTGCCATGATCTAGTTGAGGTGTTAGAACATGGGTTGGACTCAATGATCTTAAAGGTCTCTTCCAACCTAGAATTTCTGTGATTCTGAGGCCCGGGGCTGGGCCTGGGCCCTGAGGCTGAGGGCAGCAAGGCTGAGGGCTGGCCAGCCCCTCCTCCAGAATCGGGCACCCCTGTGAGCAGAGCCAAGGGCCCTGGTTCTAGAAGGGCAGGAGAAGCCTGGAACAGCACTCTGCAGGCACAAGGAGATGCTGTGGTGCCTCAGCTGTCCTGGAACAGCATCAGATGGCCTTGGAACACTGAGCTTTCCTGGACTCTGAACTTGTTCCAACACTCTGTTGTACCAGGAGATGCTGTTGATATGAGAGCTGGGCATCTTGAGCAGTGATTTGGGTTTGAAAACACTGAATGTAGGGTGTAAGGCTCCTGTTTTGCTTGAGCATTGATTTGGGTTTGAAAACACTAAATCTTGAGCAGTGATTTGGGTTTGAAAACACTGAATCTAGGGTGGAAGGCTCCTGTTTTGCTTGAGCATTGAGCTGGTGAGGCTGTGAGTGACATGCTTTCATAACTAATCTTATTTTAGTCATCACTTCACTCCCTTGGATCTTGTTGCCTGATCTTTAAATGCTATGCTGGTTTCCACATTCTTAACAGACACCTGAGGTGATGCAGAAATAAGAGGTTAGTAGGATATCTTGGATCTGGCTTTTTTGTTTTTTCAACTATGGTAGGTGTAGTTTTAAAAGGAAAATAATGGATAATTTAAGTCATCAGACATTAAAAAAATCTGCCATAAAAATGGTATGTTAGCATTGATTTAGGAAAATGTAACTTGAATAGATGTAGTTTAGCTTTTCTAACTGTGCAGTTTTATGTGTGAGTCAAGCACATTGTCTATCAAGCCAAACATTTTTGGTTCCTTAGAAACTTGGCAAAACTAAGGCAGAAATTCATAATGAGATTTTTCTGTGACTACAGGTGCTGCTGGGAAAGAGACTGGGCAAGGAAATAGTTTTGAGTGGAACTTTTATATAGCAGAAAGTTCAAGGTTGGATCCAGGCTAGTTTTTTGAGAGGGCTGGATTTTCATTTTAGAGGTTTGACTGCCATGGGTCTGTGTTGTGTGTGAAACTCTTGGTGTAAGAGCCTGTCTCCAAGTGAAGGCACTTCTCATTTGGCTTGTTCATGAGAAGCTGTTGGACAGGCCGGGTTGAACAGCGTGAGGTTGATTTTAATGGTGCTGGTACAATGTAATGCTGCAGTGCTGTGGCTGCTGCTGTGGTGACCAGAGGGGCAGAAAGAGCTCCAGAGAGCTGCCCTGGGTTTTCCTGTGAGCACAGAGTTAGAGCAGGAGCAGCAGCCATGGGGAGTGCCATCCATGGGCTCTGTCCTGCTGGAGGCTCCAGTACTCACTCCTGCTGGCCCCGTGTTCAGGGTCTGTGTCTGGGGAGGCTGGTGGCATTTTTACAGTCCACTTTAGTGGGAGGAACTGGTCACCTTGGTGGCCTTGTGGCCAAGATTCTCCTCCTTCTATGCTGTGATAGTAATAAACTCATTTTGTTTTGCAGAAGGTTTAAAAGCCAGCTCTTGCTCCTAGTTCCAATTTCCGTAGCTCAGAGTAGCCTCTGTGTGCTGCTGGGGCTGACCTCATCCATGAAAACACCAGAAAGCCACCTAGACTGGTTGTTGTTTTCAGTTAAGTAAAATATTTTAAAAGGTTTGAATGTCTCTGTTTAGTGCTTCAGGTTGTGGAACATCCATTTTCTGAGGTCGTTGTTATTTCTATGTTGCACTGAAGGCACTGCTGCTTCAGTTTTGTTCAGCTCTGTTTTTTCTCTGCTTTTATGTGACTTGCCCCGTGGGCATGGGGATGTGAACTGTAGTCATCCAGGTCTCCATTCACCCATTCTCACATTAGCACAGCAGCTGCAGGTGTCTGTTCCTTCCAGGGCCCTTGGGTTGAAGGCTTTGTGAGCCTCAGCAGTTCAGGGAGCTCCTTTGTGCCATTGTGAAAGGATCACTGAGGCACCAACAGGCAGGGGCAGCCTGTGGTGCTGGCTGTGCCTGAGCAGGCTGAGCTGTGCTCTGCAGAGCTCCCTCCCAGCCTGGGCAGCTCTGTGAGTTGGGTCTGCAGCTGTGTGGGCACTCGGGCACTGCTCCCAGGGTGAGCTTTGCTGTGGGTTAAACCTCCCCAGGTCCCTTGGCACGTTGTGGAACAATGATAATCAGAGATGTGGAGCTTGAAATCTGGGAAAGTTGTACTTGAAATTCTTGATCTTGTGGGCCCCAATTGCATTTTAGAGTGTGCATTTATACTGGTTCAGTCCCTGCTTCTGTTAGGCAGAGCTGCTCACAGCAGAAGATGATCCTCACAGTGGTGTTTCTGAGGGCTTGTTTTCCAGTGCACATGTGTCCTCTGGGAGCAGATGGCTGCTCCAGAGTAGCTCAGTCTGTAGCATTCAGTGAGTGTCTGTTCTTGGTTTTTCTGATTGCATGCAATTCTTGCACTGTGATGTGAACATGTATATCTATTTCATAGCAATATTGCATTGGTGCAGCCCAAGCAGGGGTTTGTTTGCATGGTCAGTGAAGCCTCCATGCTTCTGGTCTAGAATGTGGAACTTGGTTTTGGGTGCAGATTGCAGATCTCCCAACACACTTTGTTAGGGATGAAGTTGTTTGTATAATGAATTCTTCCAGCTGAAGTGCCAATAAGCCCCTAAGTCACAGTTTAAGAGCCTGCATGCAGCCAGGATTGACAGGTACTAATCCCACAGCTCTTTTTTATCTGTTCTTGTTCTTCCTGCTCTGCCTACTTCTACTTTCTGCTTCCATGTAATGCATGTGGTCAGACACGTCAGCTTAGAGCTCTTAAGCAATCTTTTAAATGTAAAAATACCACTTGCTGCTTCATGAGCAGTGTGACACAGTGTGATCCTGTCCCTCTGTGGCTCACGGACAGCAGCGTGTGCCATGGCCCTGGGAGTCAGTAGCTGATGATGCCCTGGGCTGCATTAGGCAAAACTTTGCCAGAGGAGGGAGGGGATGGTCCTGGCCCTGTGCTCAGTGCAGCCCCCGTAGATCAGGCTCATTGCTGGGTGCCCAGGACATGAGGGACAGGGACAGGCTGGGGACAGCCCCCAGCAGCCCCCCGGGGTGGGGATCACCTCCAGGGAGGGCTGTGCAGGTGAGCCCAGGGCACAGGAGCACAGGCCACAGCACAGGCTGGAGCCCAGGTGGTCCCTCTGGACCTGGGCATTCTCAGTGTGGAGGTGGCACAAGCACAGGTTGCCCAAGGCTGGGATGGAGTCTCCATTCTGGAGTTTCCCACCCAGACACAGTACTGGGCAGCCAGCTCTGGGTGTCCCTGCTGGAACAGGGCTGTTGGACAGGGTGACCTGGGCAGGTCTCTTCCCACAAGAGCCATGCCATGACTTTGATTCTATGTTGATTTCTTTGGAGATTGCCTTCTCCAGTTTTGTGTGACATTAGCTCTCCCTCACCAGTGCCACGGGTGCTGCTCCAGCAGTGTTTTCTCTGGAGGGAGCCATGGGCAGTGCTTTGGCAGAGGCTGGTTTCCTGCTGGAAGCCATGTCAGTAGATGTGTGCATATGTGTGTAAGCTTCACCTGCACTGGGAACAGTGTGTGGTGAACTTTTCATACTCTGAATCTGTTTGCTCCCTCAGTTAATGATACTCAACTGCCAGAAATAATAAAACCCTGTTCCTTCTGGTGACTCAGTGTTGCAAACATTTTGCAAATACTGTTTGCAGTCCCTGATACAGATCTGAGGGCTGTAGGGAGCTTTTACTCTGTGATCAGCATAAATATGACACTTCTTCCTGTTTGACTCCTTGTTTAATGGCTGTATGCTTCTTTTTATGCCAAATAACTTCCTAGTTCCTTATTTTCTAGGCCTTGCTCTCCCTAATAAAAGAGCTTTTGTCATGGCTGTGTGCAGAGAAAGGAAACTCTAACGCTGTGGGTTTGTGCAGCCGTGTACCCTTTTGCAGGAGTGGAAGTGCCTGGGGGTATGAGTGCAGGGGATGATAATGTGGCCTCACAGCTCTCCTGGCCCCGTGCTCGCCCCTTCACAGCTGCAGAGGGTGGTCTGGGGTCAGTTGATAATTTTTAGGTCCCTGGTGGAACAATCCCATTGCTGGGTTGCACAGCGAGCCTGGGACAATCTCAGAGATCAGCTGTTGATCCTTTCACTGGCACTGCTTCCCCTGCTTTCTGCTGGCCAGGGCACTGCCCTTGGCTGAGGAGGGCAGTGCTGTTCTCTCTGCATGCTCACAAG
Organism: Ammospiza nelsoni; assembly: GCF_027579445.1. Classification (NCBI taxonomy): domain Eukaryota; kingdom Metazoa; phylum Chordata; class Aves; order Passeriformes; family Passerellidae; genus Ammospiza; species Ammospiza nelsoni. The sequence continues at coordinate 115,281,889 of NC_080635.1, forward strand.
AACCCAAACAGCCCAGGGGCTGCTGCAGGAGGCGAGCAGGGCTGTGGGACTGGAGATCTTGGGTGCCTGCAAGGGGAAGTTCTGAGTGCAGGATAAAGGCAGAGATGGGCTGTGAGATGGACACTGAACAGGAGGGAAGTGTCCTCTGCAGCATGGAAGGTTCCAGAGCAGGGCTGGGTGCCCAGGCAGCCCTGCTGAACCTGCCAAGGGCACAGCCAGGAAGGAGTGAGGAGTGCCACCTGGGCTGGCACTGCTAGCACTCAGGGGGCACACAGGCTGCCCACTTACTCTGGCCACCTCCTTTTGCACATTCCTGAGGGTTTGAGAAGCCTGACCAGCTACAGCATGTTCCTGTAGGAGTGCCTGTTGAGTGCCCAGATTGAGTTCAGCTGGTAAAAAGGACAGGTTGCTTGCCCCACCCTCTGCTGTGCTTCACACCTCTTCCTATCACCTGTCCTGCTCAGACACTGGATTTGGCTGAACCTTTTTCTAAAATTCATCTCTGATGGTGATTATCCAGGGGGTGACCAGGTGGGACATGGGACTGGCACTGGGCACATTCCAGTGTGACAGCAGAGCTTGTAATGGCTGGTGGCTCTGTGCTCCCTGCTCTCCTCAGTGTTTCTCCCTGGCAGACAGCTGCTTAGTTTCAGGGAGTTGTTTGCAGTCTCTGCAGAGGTGGCTGTCCCAAAAGGTTATCTTTCATGGGGGTCCATAATTATGCCCTGCTCACTGTTCTTTGGCTGCAAGTTATTTCCTCCCCACAGCTGGGAGTGGTTTGTGGAGCTGCTGGCTGCTGGGAGGTTCTGCTGTCTGGGTGGTCACCTCCCTTCCCTCAGCAGCTTGCCCTGATTCTTGTCTGGAGGTGCTTTGGCACCAGCATCCTCCTGAAACGTGCAAGAGTTGTGTGGTAGGTCCATCCTCCCTGAGCTGTGACCAACTGCAGTGGCACCTCTGGCTGCTGCTCTGAATGAGTGACTTGCTGGTGACAAAAGCTGTGGATCTGTTTGAAGTCGGGCATTTCTGCTGGGAGTTGTTCCCACCTTGTCCTGCTGGCAGCAGCAGTTGTGGTCTCTGGGTTTGCCCTTGGAGAGTGGTGCCAAGCTGCCAAGGAAACAGTGCAGGGATGTGTTGGGTCGGGGCAGGTGACAGGAGATGAATGCTGTACCTTAATGCCACCACTCTGCCCCCTTGGGTGCCACGGGCCTGGAGCTGCAGGCGTTCCCTGGGATCCCATCAGGGATGGGGTGTGGTTTCTGTATCCTGAGCATTCCTGGTTCTCTTCCAGTGGCGCCAGACACCATTAACAACCACGTGAAGACCTGTCGTGAGGAGCAGAAGAACCTGCACTTCTTTGCCCCAGAGTATGGAGGTATGCTGTGCCTGCAAGCCTGGGCATTTTTTGGCCTTACTGATGCTTCCAAGCTGTCCTGCACCTTGTTGTCAGTTCCAGGCTCCTGACAGATGCAACATTAACAGTCCTAAGCCATTTGCCTGCTGAAATGCTTCAGCTCCTCTGTTGTTTGGTAGCAGAGGAGGGAGAAGCTGCAGGACTGTCCCAGCCTGGTGCAGGGTGGTGCTGCTGCGTGCAGAGCTGACTGATAACAATGCTGTTTCTGTGTTACAGAAGTTGCCAATGTCACCACTGCTGTGGACATCTACTCCTTTGGGATGTGTGCACTGGAGGTGAGTGTCAGACATGGGCTTTGGGACAGAGATGATGAATCTGAGGAGAGAGAGAGCTCTGCAAGGGCCGTGGCCATGGGTGGGTTTGCTCAGTGACAAATGTGTTTTGTTCTCAGAGCCAAGTGCACTTTGCCTTGGAGGGATCCCTATGGAGGCTCCCCCAAGTGCCTCACTAAGGAGGAAATGGCTCAGGGATTTGCAGTTCTTCCCAAATTCCTAATGGGTAATGAATTAGTGGGTCTTGGCCAGTCCTGAGGTCAGACTCCCTGGCTGGAGGGAACAGTCCCTGCTGCAGACTCTTATGTAATGTCCATGTGTGTGACAGTGCCTGGGCTGTTTGGGGCAGGGGACAGCTGCATGCTGTCACTTTGTCTGGGCCAGCCTGTGTAGAGCAGAGTCTGTAATCTGTCACTTGTCTGGGCCAGCCTGTGCCCATCTGAGGGAGGTTGCAGTCAGTGTGAGTCTGACACACCTGGTCATAGCAGCTTTGTGCTTCCTCTGTCCTTGCAGTCAGTAGGTCCAAGTCCAGGTAATGGGAGCTGTTGTTAGGAGTATTTTCTGAGAAGAATTGTCAGAAAGTGCCAGCACAGGAACCCTCAACCTGTGCTGCACCTTCCATTAGTGAAGCAGGAAGAGAACTGTGGAAAGACAAAACTTGTAGGGAACAAAACTGAAGTTTTGAAGCTGAATGCAGAGACACTCTCTGCAATATTTTCCAGCCTTTCCTAGCTGAGAATGAGTGTCTGTGTGGTTGGCTGGGGCCCACTCTTGATGTGTTGTGTGCTTGCTCTTGTTGTGCGATGCAGAGCTATTCACACTGCCAGAAGGGACCCTGTCAGGTCCTGGCAGTGATCCAGTCATGCTTCATTATGGAATTGCCAAACAGAGTAACAGCCCAATGGATCGTGAGGTTCAGAATGGAGACACTTGCTGTCCAGGTTGTTGCTGGCAGAGCTCCCAGGGCTCCCTGGCAGTCTCGGGTACCAGGAGCAAGCTGTTGTAATGAGGCAGCCATTCTCTCTGTCTCTCCCAATGTGACCTTAAGTTCCCCCAGGCAGCTTGGCTGTGCTGATCTCATGCTTGGCAGTGGTCTCTTTGTGCCTGTGTGCCCTGCAGTCTGTCACTGCCAGGGGAGTCTGAGGCTGTGCCCTGTGTTTGCAGATGGCAGTGCTGGAGATCCAGGGGAACGGGGAGTCCTCCTACGTGCCGCAGGAAGCCATCAACAGTGCCATCCAGCTGCTGGAGGATCCCCTGCAGCGGGTGAGCGTGGCCTCGGGCTCTGCATGCTCTGCATGCTCTGCTGCTGCTGCTGCTCGTGGTCTCACGCAGGTTTCCTCTGCAGGAGTTCATCCAGAAGTGTCTGGAGCAGGACCCGGGCCGGCGCCCCACGGCGCGGGAGCTGCTGTTCCACCCGGCGCTGTTCGAGGTGCCCTCGCTGAAGCTGCTGGCTGCTCACTGCATCGTCGGGCACCAGCGTGAGTACCAGACACGTGGCCAGGGCTCTGCAGAGCCTTGCTGGGCTGGCAGTGCCCCTCGGTGAGCTGGCACCCTGGGAACGCCCTCCCCATGCCCTGCAGGTTCCTGCCTGTCGGACACAGGGCTGGGAGGGCTGTGGTGTCCCACCTCCTGTGAGAGCATCTCTGCGCTTTTCATTGCTTTTCTAAGGCTGGAGAGGAACTGCAATTGCTTCAAGTTACTCCTTTTCTTTTTAATAGATATGATTCCTGAAAATGCTTTAGAAGAAATGACCAAAAACCTTGACATGAACGCAGTGTTGGCAGAGATCAACCACGAGGACAGGGAAGGAGTCAAGATGATGTGAGTCCCCGTGGTGTGCTGAGGGGAGCAGTGCTGGGGCACTGGTGTGGGCACTGGGACGCTGCCCATCACCTCAGAGTTGGTGTTTCCCCCTGACTGGGCGCCAGTGGGAGCTGCTGGAGCAGGAGGGGAAGGAGCAGTCCCTGTCTGGGCACACACACTTCTGGGGGGGGGCTGTTCCTGGGTGGGAGGAGACCTTGCACCTGTTTCCTGCGAGTAGATTCTGTGCAGCTGAGATGAATTGTTCCCCAAATGGGCAGATTAAACGAACACGCTGTAGTTGGAGCAGACACCAGCAAAACGTGGCTGAACAGTTTGGGAAAGTGTTCTGACCAATCACAGACTGGCCAGATGGAGTCACTTTCTCACTTCAGAGAAAGGGTTCCTCAGTGTTCTCCTAATGGAGCACCTTATTCCACACTGTGCACAGGGAGAGGCAGCTGGCAGTGACACACAGCACTGCTTGCACTGGAGGGGTGGCCCCTAAGGGAGCAAGCAGAGTGCCAAAAAAGTGGTGTACATTTTGGATAACAAAGCCTTGGCCAGTCAAGGGATTAGCTGAAGACTAAGATGTGAATCCTGTGTTCCCAGGAAGCCTAGGGTGCTTCCAGGGAGCCCAGAGTTCTGGGGTGCCCAGGCTGCTGAACAAGAGTAAGATGACAAGAACAGCTCAGTCTGTATAAGCAGCTCTCTGAGCCACAGAGACCCTTCCAAAAGCTGGCATTCCAGTTGTCCTGGTGCTAGGAAATGTGGTGTGAAATTCCCTTTGGAATGTTTTGGATAGAGTTTCAAAATGGAGGACAACAAGTGAAGGACCAGAGCTGTAAGGAGAGATCCTCACACACACACGGGATGTCAGCCTCTGCAGGTGTGGCTGTCCAGGGGTGCCAGCCTGGAACTTTCCTTTTGGTGGTGCCATACCTCAGAGGTGCTGGACAAGCGAGAGAAAGCAGCAATCACTTGAAATGTCAGCATCGTTTCTGGATGGTTCATCAGACTGCCATGCAAACCAAGCTGCTAGAGAAAAATTGGAAGTTTTTGTTAGAACTGACTGCTGTGTCAGAGGATAGGATGATCCCAGCTGCTGGGGCTGTGGCAGGGGCTGGAGGGTGGTCTGGGAGCTGGGGCAGGTGTGCAGCCCATAAAGCACTTGAGGACATCCTGTCAGGCTTCCAGCAGTTGTGTAGTCCTTACCTCATCTCTGGAATGCTTCAGAGCAGCCTTGAGACAGGGGTTTGGCTGTCCCCAGTGTTTGCTGCAGCCAGGGACCTGGCATGGCAGGTATTTGTGAAACAGCTCACCGGGGCAGTGTCACTGGGCCACCCTCCAGATGACTGCATTGCACAGGTGTGAGGGCTGTGGGGCTGCCTCTGCCACAGCTGCTGCCTCACCCTCAGCTCACACAGCTGGTTATGTCCGTGAGGGAAGAGAAGAGCTTGTCACACCAGTGGCTGCCTGTCCGTGCCCATCCTGCCTGCGGACACAGCCCAGGACATGGGGATGTGAAACTGCACCCCAACAGACCCCAGTGGATGGTACTGTGAGACGATTTCTCATGTCAGGACATTTTGTTTTCCAGCTTCTCACAATCTCCAGCGCTGGAGCTGGACAAGTTCCTGGAGGATGTGAGGTAAGAGGGATTTTTTAAAGACACCTTCCATCGTGTGTGAGATGAAAAGTTCTGGAGAGGTATAACTCAGATGCTGCTCCTTCCTTGCAGGAATGGCATCTATCCCCTCACGGCCTTTGGGATGCCCCGGCCCCAGCAGCCCCAGCAGGTGGTGGTGAAATCTCCCATTGCTCCCCCGTCGGTGAAAACCCCGACTCCAGAGCCCGCCGAGGTGGAGACCCGCAAGGTGAGGGCTCAGCCTGGCTGAGGGGGCTCAGCCCCGCTGCCGTGGCCGGGCAGGGCTGTGGGGCAGCTGCTGAGGGCTCTGTGCCTCTGTTCCAGGTGGTGCTGATGCAGTGCAACATCGAGTCCGTGGAGGAGGGCGTGAAGCACCACGTAGGTTTCTGTGGCTGGGCAGGGGGAGTCACAGCTCTGTGCAGGGCTCGTGGCTCTGATGTGCTGCTGGGGCCTGGGGTAACCCTGCAGGGCTGCAGCTGCCACCAGAGAGCCTGTGCCAGGCCTGTGCCTGCTGCTGCCCTGGCACCCGGCCCACCCCAGGCTCTGCATGGGGCTGGCAGCTGCAGCTCAGGGTGGAGCTGGCTGTGGCTGTTCTGTCAGATCCCCGAGGGGCTCTGCAGGGCTGGTTGCCATCCCAAGGGCATTGCTGGGGCTGCTTTGGGCTTGCCATGGCAGCTTGCAGGACTGCAATTCCTCATGAGCATTTCTTTGCCCTGCAGCTGACACTGCTGCTGAAACTGGAAGACAAGTTGAATCGACACTTGAGCTGTGACCTTCAGCCCAGTGAGTACCTTCTGCCCCTGCCAGGGGCACTGGGCCAGCAGCACGCTGCAGCAAGGACTGACTCCTTTCCTTGTGTTGCAGATGACAACATCCAGGAGCTGGCAGCTGAACTGGTCCAGCTTGGGTTCATCAGCGAGGTAAGCAGGGACTCAGGTAGGGCCATGGGCCTGCGTTCCTTCCTCAGAGTTCAGTGGTTTGTGCGCTTTTCGGGCAGGAGGAATAAGCCAGGTCCCTGCCCTGGGGGTCTCCAGCCACGCTCTCAGCTCTGAGTGGACGGGGCTGACCCCTCACTGTCCTTGTTCTGCCCAGGCTGACCAGAGCAGACTCACCTGTTTACTTGAAGAGGCGTTTAGCAAGTTCTACTACACTCGGAACGGAGCCCTGACGGCCGTGACTGTGTCATCTTAGCCCCGTGGCTCCGGGCAGCCAGCGTGGCCTCGCTGCCTGCGACCATGTGTGTCTGCCCTCGCTGTCGGGCGCCGCAAGGCCCCAGCTGCAGTGCTTGGAAGCTCATCCTGCATGTGCCGTGGCTGGGCTCATGACAGTCCTCCCTGCCCGCCTCCTCAAGGGGACTTTGTGCATCAGTATTATTTCCAGCCCTGTTTTTGTTGGGATTTGCCAGGTTGTGCTGCGGAGCTGAGGCCTGGCTTGGGGCGTTCTGCAGCCCCACTCATGTGCATGGAGTTTGTTCTGTTTGAATTGTACAAAGTGTCTTTTGCACAGCACAGAAATGGGTTTTTTCTTTCCTTTTTTTTTCCTTTTTTTTTTTTTTTTTTTAATTTAAAGGTAATCAGGGGTGAGCCCCTAAGCCCTGCATCCCCGGTCACTCCCCCCCATTGCCGCGCCACGGGCCCAGGGGCGGCCGAGCTCGTCCCCGCTCCCCGCCCGGCGCTTCGCTCCCGCCGCCGGCTGCACTTTGTTTACTGTTCGCACCGCCGGGGTCAGGCGTGTGCTGGCCGCGGCCCCCGCAGCCCCCGCTCCTTACCGGGGCTCCCGGGGCTGCAGCGGCCCCGGGCTCGGTGTCGTCCTGGCGCGCGGCGGGGCCGAGCCGCGGCTCCTGCATCTCATTTCTATCATTTCCTATTTTTAATAAACTGTTTTGTACAGACGCGAGTGCCGCCTCTTGCGGGCCGGGGCGGGGCGGGCCGGGGGCCGGGCCGAGCCGCCCGTGCCTGCCCCGGGGCGGTGCGAGCGGCGGCGGCGCTGGCGGCGGCCATGGCCGGGGGGCGGCGGGCGGCGGGAGCGCTGGGGGAGCCGCGGCGCCTCATGCGCACCGGGCTGGGGCTGATCGTGCTGGGCCACGGCAGCCTCGTGCTGGGCGCCATCGTGCACGGCTCGGTGCTGCGGCACGTGGCGGGCGCCCGCCGCGCCGTCACCCCCGAGTACGCGGCGGCCAACGTGGTGTCGGTGTGCTCGGGGCTCCTGGTGAGCGCCGCGGGGCGGGGCGGGCGGGGGGCGGCGGGCCCGGCCCGGGCCCCGCTGAGCGCTGCTCTCCCCGCAGAGCATCGCCGCGGGCATCGTGGCCATCCTGGTGTCGCACAACCTGTCCCGGGCGGTCCTGGTGAGTGCGGGGCTGTGGGGGGGCCCGGGCGCTGCCGGCAGCCGCTGCCCTGGACCTTGGCCCCGCGGCTCCTTCCGCCTCGGCTGCCGGCGCTCGGTGCCGCCTGTCCCCGCTCGGCCGCTCCCGGAGGGCGGCAGCGCCGTTCTCGGGCGGCAGCGCCGTTCTCGGGCAGGAGCGCTTGGAGCCGAGGCTGCGGCCGGGCCGGGGGTCCCGGGGGGCTCGCAGGGCGGGCACGGGGCGGGCGTCGGGCTGGGGGCTCCCGGACCCCGGCCCAGCCTGCCTGGGGTCCCCACGGAGCCCGAGCCAAGGGGCGGCAGGCGGTACCGAGCTCACAGGGGTGGAGGGATGCGAAAGGTGCGAGAGCCTCACCCGAGGGCGCGGCTGAGCCCTCCTGGCCGAGGCGGGAGATCCCGGGTGCCCCTCGGGGCAGCGGCTCTGCGCAGACCCGGGTGCCCGGCCCCAGCGCTTGCCCGAGCTCCTGCCATCCCGCTCGCATTCTTGCCGCCTGCAGCACTGGACCCTGCTGGGCGTCTCTCTGCTCAACTGCCTGCTGTCCACGGCGTGCAGCGTGGGGCTGGCGCTCGCCTTCGCCCTCACGGTGCACAGCCGGGGCACGCACCTGGTGCGGGGCTGCGACAGCTCCGCGCTGCCCCTGGACGCCCGTGAAAACATCGCGACCAACGACTGTCCCTTCAACACCACGCGCATCTACGTGAGTCTGCGCAGCCCCGCTCCTCCCGGCAGCTCCTTTCTGCTGCCTCTCGTCTTTTCACTCTCCCTCCCGCTGCCCTTCTCTCTCCCTCTCCCCCCTCTTTCCCCCGCTGTCCGCACAGTCTCTGCTGGGTGTGTTCAGCCAGCCTGGTGCGGTGCCCACGTTCTGTGACCCCCTGTCCCACAGGACACGGCCCTGGCGCTCTGGTTCCTCTCCCTGCTGCTGGCAGCTGCGGAAGCCGTGCTCTCGGGCAGGAGCTGCTTGGTGGCTCTGGTGTTCCGGGGCATCGGGCCCTGCGCACACGGCTATGGCAGAGAGCAGGTACAGCTCTCCCTGGATCTCCCTCCCCCGTGGCTGCTGCCTTTGTGAGGTGCTGGGAACGAGGAGGCTGTGCAGGAGCAGGGGGAATGCTGAGTTGGAACCTCTTCTAGCCAGCCTCAGTGCCAGACCAGCACCCCTTCACGGGGAGCTGCAGAGGGACCCTCTTCTTCATCCCCCGGTAGCCAGGCCTGTTCTTTGTTTGTGAGAACACTGCCCATCGTGTGTCCTTGCCACCCTAACTTCTTTTTGTCTTTTTTTTTTCCTCTCTAGCTGGTCAGGCCAAGTACAGCAATGGAGAAGCCACTCCGTGAGAGGCAGCAGCTCCTGGCAGGAATTTCTGACTCTGCAGTGTAGCTGGAGAGGTGAGTGCCCCACGTGGGCCCATGCCCACAGCAGCCCCCAGAACACCTTTGTCCAGGAACATGGGCAGAGGGCTCAGTGATGCTGGGCCCTGCAGCACAGCCTGGCACTGACACTGCTCCTCTGCTCCCAGGTGGTGCTGCAGGAGCGCTGTGACCCAGCCAGGTCGGGGCCAGGGTGGTGTCACAGCTCCTGCAGGGGGCTCAGGATGTGCCCTGCCCCCTGTCCCCAGCTCCACCAGCCCACCTGGCACAGACCCTGCAGGTCAGCAGGTGCTGATGCTCTCCCATGCTCGCCCCAAGCTGCTGGGCCTGTCCTGGTGTGCTGCAGTTCTTGGTTTCTGGCTGCAGTGATGGAGGTGGGCAGTCCTGGTGCCACTGCAGGCATGGCAGCTGGCTGTGCCTGTGCCCAGATGTCTCAGGGAACAGAAAGGGAAGAATCCCTTTGATGTAGGTCTCTAGCTTTCTTGAATAAATAAACTTTTCCTTTCTACACTGGCTGTTCTAAGTGGCTCTGCCAGGTGAGTTGGTTGGGAACAAGGCATGCCAAGGGAAGGGAAGGGCAGCTGCTCTGTGAGCCTGTCCCTGTGTCTGCCACTGCCCAAGCACAGGGATGGTGGCAGAGCTGTGGCCCCAGTGTGGCACTCACCCACGGACATGGGGATTACAGCTCTGTGCCAAGCAGCTGCAGGGTTCTGGGCCCAGCATCCCCTGGCAAACAGGAGCACTGCAGGGCTGAGATAACACGTTTATTGCATGTGGAAGGTGCTGAGGAACAGGCCTGAAAGCTGCCCTAGTCCTGCTCACTGGAAGGAGAAGCTGGTGCTTGGGAGTCCCCCACACCACCGTCGGAGGAACTCGATCACATCCTGGCCTGCTGGGCTGTGGGATGTCTGCAGAGAGAGACAGCCCTTGGCACTGGAGGGGACTGCACCCCTGTGCCCCTGGCTGAAGGCACCCTGTGGGCTGGCAGGGCTGGGTCTGGTGATGCCCAGCAAGCAGCACTGCCAGTGCAGTGAGTGCCCTGGGACCATCACTCCCCCAAGGATGCTGCTGAACCCACCCACAGCCTGTCCCCTGTGGGTCTGGTGATCCTGCCACTGCAGTGAATGCCCTGGGACCATCACTCACCCAAGGATGCTGCCCTGCCAGCACAAAGGGCTGAACCCACCCACAGCCTGTCCCTGCCTGGGGGCTCTGGCTCACCTTGACAGCCATCACGAATTTGTACCACGCATCCTTCCTCACTTCCCGGCCCGGCCTCAGCTCAATCTTGTTTCCCAGCACTGGGTACCCTGGGCACAAAGCGACACATTCAGAACCAGCTGAGCCCCACAGCAAGCATCCCCCCACTTGGTGCACTGCCCCACAGCACAGAGTGTAGGGGGAATAATGCTGCCTTGCTCTCCAGGAGACCAAAAGGGAGAAGGGCTGTTCAAAGTGGGGAGATCAAATGAAGATTAAGGCTGAACTGCCCTTGGGCAATGACACCCAAGTGTGTAGGTCCAACAATGGCACCCAGCTTCTGACTCTCAAGCCACAGTCCTGTTCCTGGTGGGCCTCTCCTGCTCCCCCTTCTCTGACCCTTTTTTAGTCCTGCACTAGAGAGCAGGGCCAGGTGCTGCCCATTCTTGGCTGTGCTGTGCCAGCCTGAGCCATCCCTGAACCACAGTGTCTGAGCTCAGAACTGCTCTGGGCTCTGTATGGTTCAACCTCCTGTCCAGGCAGGGCCACACAGCCCAGGGCTGTGTCCAGACAGCTTCTGACTGTCTCCAAGGATGGCACTCTCACAATTTCTGTGCAACCTGTTCCAGTGCTCACCCGCCCCACAGTAAAAATGCCCCATGTCCTGCAGCAGAGCTGGCTCCCCACAGACACACAGTCCCTGCACTGCTCTCGGAGCACAGCCCAGGCCCACCCTGCAGCTCCCACTCCCTGCACTGTGTCATCCTGTCTGAGGAGCTGTCCCGGAGCTCACCTGTGAGCAGGCAGGGCAGGGAGGCCACCCCTGTCCCCGCTGCCACCAGCGAGGCCTCGAAGGTGCCGCGCTCGTCCTGGGGCAGCGCCTGCTGCAGCCGCTGGTCCATGGACACTGTGAGCACCCAGTCCCGCACCTCCTCCCGCTGCTCCTCCTGGGGACAAAGCCAGGGCTGGGCTCAACCGGTGCCAGGCTGAACCGGGCTGCTGCTGCTGCTGCCCCACGGCAGCACAGGGGAGAGCAGGATGGGCGTGCGTGATGTGCACACAGCACACACTGCATGGTGCACGGCAGGGCTTGAGTGGGGGGATGTGTGTGCTGAGGAGAGAGAGGGAGAGTGTGTGTGTGTATTTGTGTACAGGTATGTGTGTATGTTTGTGTGTGTACAGGTGTGTGTGTGTACAGTTGTGTGTGAGTGTGTACACAGGGGTGTGTGTGCATGCACACAGGTGTGTGTACAGGTATATGTCTGTGTGTACAGGTATGTGTGTGGGTGGGCACACAGGTGTATTTTTGTGTGTGTGTGTTTGTGTGGGTGTGTGCAACAAGTCTGTGCACACGTGTTTGTGTTCACAGCTGTGTGCACACATCTGTGTGTGTACAGGTATGTGTGTGTACAATAGGTGTGTGTGTGCACACAGGTGTGTTAGTTTTTTGTGTGTGTGGGTGTGTGTACAGGTACATTGTGTGTGCAACACGTCTGTGCACACGTGTTTGTGTTCACAGCTGTGTGCACGTCTGTGTGTGTGTGTGTGTGTGTGCGCTCACACTGGAGGGACAGGCAGCAGGTTCCTGTGTCTCTGTGTGTCTGTGTCTCTGTGTGTGTGTGTGTGTGTGTGTGTGTGTCTGTCTGTCTGTCTGTGTGCTCACACTGGAGGGACAGGCAGCAGGGGCCAGTTCTGGGTCCGTTTCCATCCCTGCAGCCTCTGCAGTGCCAGCCTTACCCCAGTCCCCATTCAGAGCCCTGCAGTGCAGCACTGCTGAAAGGGACAGGTGACACTCACAGGCACGTGCTGATGGGCTGGAAGGGGCACCTCGAAGGGAATGTCTGTCTGCTGAAAATCAGAGTGGTCCAGGGAGTCCAGGTTCCCTTCCTCGATGGCCTGCAGAGAAGGGCAGAGCAGTGGGCAGTGCCAGCTGCAGCACCCACAGCACAGCTCATGGCCAGCATGGCCCTGCCCGTTGGTGACCAGGCCCTCCTGCCCCCCATGAGCACACTCTGCAGTGTCTCAGACTCTGCCCTGTGCAGGTGCCTTGGAGAAGGGAAAGTTGTAATTGGGTGCTTTTGTTTTGCCCCAGCTGCTGCTGACAGCACCTCAGAGTGGGGCACACTGAGGTGTCAGCCCCTTGGATTTGGGGTTTCTGGTGGCCAGCCTGCTGCACAAGTAAGGGACTCCTGAGTCCTGCATCACAGGGGACAAAGCACTGGGCCATGGCCTCCACCTCCCAGGAGCTTTTCTTCCCTTGGAACAACTTGAGTGATCACCCTGAACGCTGTAATGGCATCTGCAGCCATGAGGATTTCAGGCCTAGATTGCCAACGTGCTCTTTGCTGCCACGTGCCCGGTGGCACTGGCACGCCCAGGTGACCTGGGCAGGGCATGGCAAGGCCCCCCACAGGCAGTGGGGTCCTGCCCCACAGAGCATACTCACATCTGACAGGTCCAGGAAGCGGTTCAGGAACACAAATGCCATGTTCTCCCAGCTGACTGCCTGGTATGGAGAGGAGCCCTGGGTGAGAGTGGGCAGCTCATCCTTGAAGTAGTTTTTTGTAATACTTTGAAGTAGTTTTGTTTTGTATCCCAATATTTTTCCCAAATGGTTTATCCCAGACTGTACTCCCCTCCCTTTACCTGTGTTATCCCTCTCCCTGGATGAGATCACCACCAAATCCCACCCTGGCTCTCTGTCCCATCCCCTCCATCTAGAAGCTTCAGTCCAGGATGTCGAGTGATCAGCCAGAGGCCAGGGGTCAGTCCCCCAAGCCTTGCCCCATACGCTGTCCTAAATGTCCGTCCCCCAACACCCATCCCTTAGGGTCACTTATTGGTCAGTAAAATGTTATCTGCTTTGGGTTTGCACCTCCCTTTAAATGCAACCTTGGCACACATCCTCACAGGCAGCTTTTCTCCCAGAGCCAGGGCTGGGAAGGATGTGGCTCTGTTTGTGCCACAGTGCCCACCCAGCCCAGCCCATCACCACAGAGTGCAGACAGGCATCATGGCCAGGCTGGATGGGGCCTGGAGCAGCCTGGGATCGTGGAAGGGCCTTGCCCATGGCAGGGGATGGAACAAGAAGAGCTTTAAGGTCCCTTCCCACCCTAAGCATTCCATGATTCTATCCCTGCAGGCAGTGAGGACATGCTGCTGTCCCTGCCACGTGTCACAGGTGCCATGCAGACTGTCAGACACTGGGGTGATGCAGAGCAGCCTCACATCCCCACTGACAGAGCCACAGCACGGCCTCTGTCCAGCCCTGGGCCTGTAGGTCCATCTGCTCACTGCCTGGGGTCTGGCCAGCTGCCTGAGGAGCAGCCTCCAGAGAGAGCCCAGGATTGGGGGAGGTAAAGCTGAGGGGTCCTGTGTTGTTCCCTGGTGCAGAGGCAGCTCCTACCCTGGCAGCCATGCCAGCCTCGTAGAAAGCCTTGTCTGCAGAGGCAGCCCTTACCTTGGCAGCCATGCCAGCCTCGTAGAAAGCCTTGTCTGCAGGGAGCAGATCCGTGTGGCGCAGCAGGGAGATGGACAGCTGGGCAGCCATGGTGTCCTGGGCACAGAGACACAGAACTCAGCAAAGAGAAAACAGCCTGGAGGGGATCTCAGGCGATTCCCCTCACTCACAGCAAGGGCTCTGCACCCACACAGGCCTCACAGGTAAAAACGGTCAAACCGCTCAGTCCTGACCCTGAGTTCCCTCACTACAGCCCACATGAGACTGTCACCTGAGGGTGAAATTCCTCTGCTTTAGAAGTCTTGCTATTTTCCACCCAAACACCCCCATCTAAGTCACAGAACAGGTGAGTTTGGAAGGCACTGGTGGCTTGACATTGCTGGCAGTTCCCAATGCTGCCCCCAGCCAAAGCAGAGGCAGCTGCAGGCCTGGTTCAGGAACATGCCTGCTCAGCTTTTGACCATCTCAAGGAATGGAGACTCTCCAGCCCCTCCACAAAACATTCCAGCCACAGTCTCAATGCATTTTTTCTTGTATGCAATTAGGTAAGAATTTTGGAGCAGGGGTGAGGAACTGAAGGGTATTTTCACTTTTCTGCTGCCAGACACCCATTGTCACACAAGAACTGTCAAGGCCACCCCTTCTTCATGGTCCCAAACAGATTGCCCAGCCCAACACTGCACAGCTGTGGAGATCTGTACAGGTCTCCAAGACATCAGACTTGGCTCTTGCTGTCTGATGTCTCTGGACACCCAGCATCCACACACACAGCCATGGGGAATCCCAGTCGTCCCTGTGGCTTTCACTGGGGTTCTTTTCCCTTTCCCAGCCTTCTCCATCACAAGTCTAGTGCCACATCCATCCAGAGCTCTAGGACAATTCCACAATCCCACAGGGATCAAGACTTCAGCAGGGAGGCCAAGAACAAATCCCAGCACACACGAGATCACAGGGCCTTGTGATGCCCCCAGAGAGGCCCATGAGCTCCCAAAGCCCCACAGGAGGCCCAGCACACAGCACCGGGCCTGCTGCAGCCCTGGGCAGAGGATCTGCTCTGCAGCCCACGTGTGAAGCCCAGCAGCTCTCAGAGCCCAGGAGAGCAGAGAGGAAGCCATCCCTCTCTTGGGAACATCAGAGATTTTGTGATTCCTAATTTTCTATTACCGCCTCTGCTCTCACAAGTCATGCCAAGCACAAGGATGAGCTCCTGCCCTGGTTTACAGCTCAGCCACAGAGGCTGGGATGGTACCCATGGTAAGCAGAAAACACCACCTGCAGTTCCACCTGTTGTGGTGGGTGCCAGGTTACTGCAGCCCCATTCTATGCATCCATGATGGGTGATTTATGGCAATAGTGACTCATAACCTGCAGATACTCATGGGGTTCCCTGCTCTGGGAGGTGCCTGGTGATTTATGGCAATAGTGACCCGTGAACAGCCCCAAAGCTGCAGGTGCCCATGGGGCTCCCCTCTCCTGGTGCTTTATGGCAATAGTGACCCAAACCTGCAGACACCCATAGGTTCCCCTCTCTGTGAGGTGAGCAGGTGATTTATGGCAATAGTGACCCAAACCTGCAGACACCCATGGGCTCCCCCTCTGTGAGGCCCTGGCAGAGCAGCCCCAGCCTCACCAGCTGCGGCAGGCCCTGCGCGGTGGCGCGGGCGGCACAGTAGTGGCAGATGAGCAGCATCCTCTCAAACTCCTCCTGGGCTGCAGGCTCTGCCTCGCTGCTCTTCGCTAGGTTCTCACACTGAGAAGAGAAAATGAGAGGCACTGAGGGCAGGAAAGCACAAGGGCACTTACTGCACGTGAGATGGGGCAGTCAGTGGAGAGAAGGATCTGGAATATGCAGACACCTCTGGGACTCTGGGAGCATGCTGAAGGAAGGAGGCTGTGGGAGCCAGGGGGAGTCACCAGCACTGCAACAACAGCCAGCACTGCGAGCAGGGGTGAGCCTGCACGGACAAAGGGAGGGTTTTCTGATTTTGCTTATGTTTGCAGTAAGGGCAGAAACAGAGATAAGGCAATTGTGGTTCTGGCTGAAGTGTTCTGGAGAGGAGTGAGGAGAAAGCTCTCAGCCTCCATGGGGAGAATTCATATTTTCCAGGCTCAGCAGCTCTGTGCTTTCCCCATGCAGGCTGCTGATTTTGGGGTAGGATCAGAAGAGATGTCACGACAGCTCCCATGTCACAGTGACACCTGGAGCTCTGCAAGAGCTGGAGTCCAGACCCACTCCTCAGATCTGGCCTGGAGCAAGGGCCAGGGTCCAGACCCATTCCTCAGATCTGACCTGGAGCAAGGGCCAGGGGCCAGACCCGCTCCCAGGATCTGGCCTGGAGCAAGGGCCAGGGGCCAGACCCACTCCTCAGATCTGACCTGGAGCAAGGGCCAGGGGCCAGACCCGCTCCCAGGATCTGGCCTGGAGCAAGGGCCAGGGGCCAGACCCACTCCTCACTCCCAGGATCTGGCCTGGAGCACAGGTCTCCTTTCTGCTTTCTCCAGCTCAGCCACATCCACTTGCCAGGATCCTGTTTTCCTACTGTCCACACTGCCAGCTCTCTGCCCTTAGCTTGTGCCCTACAAACACTGTCCCTGTCACCTGTGGAGAGGCTGGCTCCTCTCCCAAGGGGCTGGGCAGGCAGGGGAGGCAGGGCACACTCACCAGAGCCAGGAGCACGTCCCGCAGCTCAGCCCAGCCCGCGTACGCCTCGGCACAGTTCCTGCCAGGAGCGTTCACCATCTCCACAAACAGCCGCTTGTAGATGTTGAAATTCTGCCACAAAAAGGACACAAGTGTGGAAGGAGAAAGGTGAGGGGCCAGCAGAGCTCTCCTGCTGCCAAGAAAAGGGCTGCAGAGGGGCAGTGCTGCAGGAAGGGGGCTGGGGACAAGGCAGGCAAACAGAGAGGGATGCAGGGATGCTTCCTGCCGCCAATGCTCTCAGAGAGGCAAATGGTTCCTTTTGTTTTGAACTTGGTGCTCAAAACAAGCACAAACACTCAACTTTCCCTGCTCCTTCCCATGGAGAACAAGCTGGGAGATTCCGTCAGCCCTCTGAAGAATCTCCTGCAGGGCTGGGCATGCTGAACTCGAGGCAATCCCAGCCCAGGTGGGAGCCTGACCCTGCAGCAGATCCTGCAGCCTGACCCTGCAGCAGATCTTGCAGCAGATCCTGCAGCCTGACCCTGCAGCAGCTCCTGCAGCACAGGGACAGCCCTGCTGGGCGCCCTCCTCACCTGGGGGTTGGCAGGGGCTCCGTGCTGGCTGTACAGGTGCAGGGCTCTGTCCCAGCAGCCCTCACAGATCAGGTGTGTTGCATACAGAGCCACGTACTTGTGCAGCACCTGGTAGCTCTGGAGGAGACACAGAAAGCAGCACATGAGGCTCATGGTGGGTATGGATGTACCATTCCTGCTGTATAATCACTGGAGAGCAGCTGAGTCACAGTGATTATATTCTGTCCTGGCTATGGAAAAGGACCATGCCAAGGCTCTCCTGGAGGCACGAGCAGACACCAAGATGTTCTCAGACTCAGCGTGGCCTTGTGGTGCCCAACACAATAAACTGAGCCTTCCCCATTAAATGGAGTGTGCAGTTATTCTCTGGCTCCTGATGAGCAGAGCATCAATAGGGGAGCCTCCCAAAGAACAAGGATTCAACAGAGACCATCTGCATCACAGAGACACCAAGTCCACTCTATAGAATCCAAAGGTAGGTTATTGGAACCAAAGTTATAAACCACAGTCCCAGACATTCCCAGAGCTTTTCCAAGGCTCCAGCTGGCCTGGGTGACAGGCTGTGATGTCCCTACTAACTGCAGGTGCTGTTGCCAAGGCTGCCCTGTTATTCAATGTGAACCAATGTCTCACTCCAAAGAACTGCTTGCCCTTGGTTACCTCCATGATCAACAATCATTTAACCAATAACTGTTAAACAGCCAATCACCAATCAATAACCATCCCTCAAAGTACATCCTGGTAATAGAGAGCTGTCTTCTCCTGCTACTCCCTTGAAAGAGCACTGTAAAACAGTTTCATTTTGCTTTTCTCCATTTTATTACTCTGCTGAGGAAATTTTGTTAGTTTCAGGTCAGTAAAACTGAAAAAAATGTCAGATTTGCTTTCCTGACTAGGATGTCTCATTCTGACTGACACCACTGCTCCCAAGAACACAGAGAAAGAAGGCTTTCTTCTACAGATCCCTGTTTCCATGGCACCAATTACTTCCAGCCCAAACAACTCATTTAGCTTCTTCTAGTGCTCCATTAATCACAAAATTTAAACACAATATGCTTGCAGGTTCTAGCACTTCCCCACCCAGCCTCCCTGGCCACGGTGGGACAGAGGTATGGAGCACCCCAGGTGCAGTGCTGCCCACCCATGCAGGCTCCAGCAGCCCAGGTGTGTCCCTAGGGCTCACACGGGCACTCACCTGCTTGGCTGCCACCTCCAGGCACTTCTCCCACTGCCCCTGCTTTGCATATATATCCAGAGCTGCCATGACATCAATTCCCACCAGCTGAGGATGGAAACAGCCATGAATTCATTGTGCAGGCCAGGCCTCCTACTCACATGCACACAAGCACCAGGTCAGCCATGTCCTTTTTTCCCAGACACAATCTCTTCCCCTCCACAGCAGGAAACCACAGAGCCTGTGTGACCCATCTGCCACCAGAGGGACCTGCCCAGGCTCAGGAGGTTGGCCCAAGTGAACCTTATGGAGGTCAGCAAGTGACAGGTGCTGCACCTGGGTCAGAGCAGCCCCAAACACAGAGGCAGCCCAGGGGGAGAATGGAGGGCAGCACAGAGGAGAAGGACTTGGGGGTGTTGGTGGGCAACAAACTGGACATGAGCTAGCAGTGTGTGCTTGGAGCAACCCACTCTAGTGCCAGGTGTCCTGCCAAGGCAGGAGGTGCACTGAGATGAGCTTGAGGTGAGCTGTAAGGTCCTTTCCCAGCAAACCCTTCTGTGCTTCTGTGCTCTGGCATGCAGCAGCCATGGCTCACAGGCACACACAGACTCCTCACTCGTGCCCACAGTCAGGCAAAAGGATCTGCACAGGCCCTGACACCCCTGCCCAGCCTGCAGGCATCCCACATACCGAATCCACCTTTCCTTGTTTCTTTAAATACTCCTTGTAACGCTGGTCCACGTACTCCTCCGACCTGCGGGCACAAAGAACCCCAAAAGGCAGCAAGACTCATGGCTTGCAGCAGTGCAGGGGCTGGGTTCAGCTTTGGAACCAGCACACTTGCAGCTGGTTCTAGCAGGCTAGCAGACTGCTGGAGCACAGATGGACGGGGAAGGAAAGGGTCCAAGCAGCTCTTCACAGCAGAATATGTGAGGAGAACAAGGGATCACAGGGCTTCCAGAAGGAAGTGCATGCACAGAGTCATGGCAAGGGAAAGGGAGGTAGGGATGGGGGTGAAACTAAAGGGGAAAACAGTTTCTGAGGGATGTGTGGCAATAGGAAAGTGCCAGAATGTGAAATGGCTTGGGAAGGGTGGAGAAAGGACCCTGTTGAACATGGGAAAGAAAGCCACTGTGGGGAGAATCCAGGACAGGACAGTACAGGACAGTGCAGGACAGGACAGGGGAGCAGCTGGGGCTGGCAGGGGGAACAGGAAGGGTGTAGTTTGCAAAGCTCAGGGCATACCTGGGGTCAAACTCCTTGGCTGTGTGCTTGGCTTTGCTCCACTCCTCCCCCTCAATTAAGGCATCAATGGCTTCTCGGACGAGGTCCAAGTTCAGGTAGAGCTCAGCTGCCTGCAGGGCCAGAGACACTCCCATGGGAGGCAAAACCCCACGGGTTCCCTGTGTCCCAGGCTGAAGCTGGTGCTGGACCAGCACACAGACACCACAGAAAATCTCTCCCCAAAAGATAAGCCTCTCCTCTACTTCCTGCCTTCTCCCAAGGCCTGGCTCTCTCACACTCTTCCAGGACTTGATTCATTCCCCTCTTTCATCCTCCTTGAAGATTCTGCACAGCCTACCTCAGGAGAAGGCCACCCATCCACCCATCACCCCAGGATGTGACCTGACCTCCTGCCCTGGGACAGAGCTCTCCCTTCCCATGTCACTGCTCCTTGAGCAGCCCTGGGGCAGCAGCCACTGCTCACCAAGCTGTATTTCTTCATGGCCACCAGCTGAGGAGCCACGGTCCGTGTCACCTCCATGCTCTGTGACTGATCCAAGAACTTCACAGCCAACTCAGCAGCCTGTGAGGAGAAACTGTCAACAGCTCAACTGATGGAAATGGTGGGAGGGTGGGATGAAGCTGGAAGTGCTCAGTCCCACTACAAGACTGACAGTTGGAAGCACTTGAGTGATAGAGGAAGGGGAGCAATGGCAAGTCAGAGGAGCAAGGCCCAGCCACTTTCACCCACGGGAGAAGATCAGACAAGGACATAACTTAGCTGAAGGTGGTACAAGGACATGGGTGTGGTGAGAAGCATGGGCTAGAGCACAGCACAAAGGCTGGTGGCAGGGAGCACAGGAAGGGCTGAATCACAGAGTGCAGCAGCTCTGCAGTGCAGGGAGCCGTGGGCACACAGACGGGCACAGGGCCTGGCACAGGCACAGGTGCCAGAGCAAGGAAGGTAGCACCAAGCAGGATAAACACAGCCTGTCATGGCTCAAGAGAACAGCTGTAAAGGCTCTCTGCCCTGCAGGCTCTCCTGAGCCCTGCAGTGACACACATCCCTGAGGGCACTCAGGATGTGGAAGAGCTCCCAGGCAGAAGGGCAGTGAAGGGAACCCCAGCCCCTGACAGTACCTTCAGCAAGCACTTCTCCACCAGGACACTGTTGCTGGGGTCCCGCACCTTCAGGTAGCAGTCCACGGCCCTGGCGTGCTCCCCAGCCTGCTCCCACTCGCGGGCCTGCTCCAGCAGCCCCTCAGGCCCACTGCAGGAGGAAGGCAGGCTGTGAGCAGCACGGACATGCTGCCAGAGATCCTGCAGACAGGGGTGGGCAGGGGTGCACACGGCAGGCAAGCAGGGAGCTCAGACAGAGAACATGCGCAGGGCTGAGGAAAGAACTGACCAAGGACCCTGGGGAGATGCAATGGCAGTACAGGAGACCATGGAGATTTGTAAGTGGGACAAAATGCCATCTGGAAAATCTTGGATGGCAGAAATAAGACTCCCAGAGAAATAAGGAAGGATGATAGGAAACCTATGCAGTAAGAAGTCCGGAGTCCTCAAAAAGGAAACAAGTGGATCTCAGGGGTCCCATCGGGCTGTCTCTGTAAGGCATCAGCAAAATGGCCATGGGGAAGAGCTTCCAGGCTATTTCCTGCAGCCTGACCACAGCTCTCCTTACCTGGAGCCTTTCTTGCCAGCCTCCCCGCCACACTCCTCCTGCAGCTCTGCCAGCCGCCCGGGCAGGTATTCCTTGCAGATCCGCAGGGCCTCGCTCCACATGCCAGCCTCCTGCACAGGCACAGAGGGGAGAAACTCTCACCAGGATCCCCCACGCTCCTGCTATCACACAACACACCCATCCCCTCATCCTCATCTTGCCAGAGAACTGACTAGAAGAAATAACCACAGTAGCACCATCCAATTCTTTCCTCCCCGAGAATGGCACCTGTGTCTGTCCACCTGCCCTAACCACCTCAGGGGAACATGCTCATCCATTTCAGCCACCTCACTGGAATGGGCACTTCAGCCTCCAAATGCACCCACTTGTGCTACCCCAAGGACCACCCATCCTCCAGAACGGTGAGAGAGCAAAGCTATGACATGAAATCCACTGGCTCAGTCCTCAGGCCAGAATTCAGTTCCTCCAGAAAGCCTGAGTAAATGGTTTAAACCTCTTTGGCTACTCAGCTGACAGGGGGAGCTGGGAGGTGAATTTCACTCCTTCATCTAAATTGGGTTCTTGTCCAGTGAGGAAGGCAACGATGCCGCTACAGGCTGCACTCACCTTATAGTACTTGATGGCCAGCTCAGGTCTCTGTGCTCGCAGGAGGAAGGCCTCTGCCTTCTGGAACTCTCTCTGCTCAAAGGCAAACTGTGCCTGCCCAACCAGCACGTCAGCCACGCTGTCTGGGTCGTGAGCCTCAGCCACACGTTGGGCAGCATCCCAGTTCTGGTTGTGCACAAACCTGGGGATGAGAGGGAGACCAGGTGGAACAACAGGGATAACAAGCAGCAGCCCAGTGCTGGAGAGGCAACCGGGCTAGCACTGCATGGAGAGAGCACACACAGCAGGATGGGGAGGACACACACATCAGCACAGCTTCCTTGGGCTTCCCAGCTTTAATGAACTCTCCTTCAGCCTCTTCAAACTTGCCCTAGAGGAGAAGAAGGGATTTGTTTGCACACCTTCCTGCTCTGGCATCACCACACGACCTCCTCTACTCATCCAAGGCAGCGTTTATGGAACACAGGTGTGTGGAGCTTGGCACTGGAGCCCTCTGGAAATGCAGGGACTGCTGCAGCAGCCCAGGGACAACTGCTCAGTTACCTGAGGGACTGGAGGGCTTGCACCTGTTCCAGGGGGAAAATTACCTCATCTTCTAGGAACATGGCATACTTCAGGTGGATGTCTGGCATCTTCTGCTTCATGGAGAGGCGGGCCAGCTCAAAAGCAAATTCAAAGACCCTGCAATGAAGGAAATTTGGCTCCTTCCCACATGCTGTTAGAGCCCAAGGCAGGAGCCAAGAGATGTGGGAGCCTCGGGAAGAGCAGCAATGAGTGGCCATGCAGGCAGACACCTGGCCAGCTGCAGAGCAGGGCCAGAGCTCTTGTGGCAGACAGTTACTCATGGTGACATGAGGAGCAACCCTCTCATGCTCAGAGGCTCTCACAAGCCTTCCCCTGCAGAGGACAAACTGCATTTGCCTGCCAGCTCAGACGTGGCATTTGAGAGACTGACACAAAGAAGAGAAGTGGGATGTGCCAAGGGTGTGGAAGGCTGTGTAAAGCACGGTGGGATGGAAGACATGTCATTTTCTGGACCTGCAGTGCCATGTGCACAGGTTATCTTGGCCCGCACGTTTTTCTCTGCTGGCAGAGGGGAGGGAGGTGCTGGGCACCTGCATACCCGCTGTCTGTTGCATGGTCAATGGCCATCTCCAGAAGTCCAAATTTGCTGAGGAGTTTCACAGCTGCCTCTCCACCCAGGCTCTTTGCCCACAGATAGGCCACATGCTTGTGGGAGTTTGCACCCCCGTATGCCTTGGCCACCTGTCCAAAGGAAAGGAAATGGAAAAACCCAGAGTATGTTCCACCTTCAGCAGACTGAGCCCCTCTAACGTGCTGCCTGCCAGCAGGAGGGAGCCCCAAGACCATCTGTTCCCTCCCAACAAATGCTTCTGCAAGCACCACTGCCTTGGTGAGGGGACAGTGAGGCAAAGGCACACAGGGTGCAGCAGAGCAGCCTCAGCAGAGCCACATCCCTGCTGGGACACAAGGAGGGAGCCCAGATTCTTCAGCAGAGCCACATCCCTGCTGGGACACAAGGAGGGAGCCCAGCATTGCTCAGCAGAGCCACCTCCCTGCTGGGACAGCAAAGGGAGCCCAGCATTGCTCAGCAGAGCCACATCCCTGCTGGGACTGCAGGAGGAGCCCAGCACTCCATGGGCGCACTGAGCAGAGCAGTGCTGGGCGCTGTGGCCACAGCAACACCCCTGAGGTACCACAGGATGAGTGATCAGGGCAGAGCCTCGAGGAAGGAGCCCAGCAGAAAGGCTCAAACCCTGCTGGCTGGGAGGCACATAGGGCTCCAGGGCTGGGACAGTTCTGAGGCTGGGCAGGGCACACCAAGTGTTCTGATCTTGCAGAGAACACAGACAAAGCAGCTTCCACCAGGATCCCACAGCCAGAAGCTGACCCCTGTGAGTGATTATTACCCTGTATGCCTCTTCCCACATGTCATTCATTCTGTACATGTTCACCGTGGTCTTCCAGTCTTTGGCTTCCAGGTAATGATACTCAGCCTCCTGCAGGCGCCCCTCTGCCTCCAGCTCCTGCAGGCAGAGCAATGAGGCAGTGACACTCGTGTGGACACCTGTGCATTCCCCCCTTCTCCTTCACAGGCTGCAGTGGGAGCTGAGAAATGCTTGTTAGCCCTTGGCCTTGACAGCACCACCTGGGCTCAGCTCTTCCTGAGCTTATCAGAAACACTGCCTTGCTCCAAGGAACTGCTGCTGTTTAATGAGCTTCTGTTTCCCTTATGACCAGCCTTGGAAAATATTCCTCTTGCCTGAATAGCACAACATTCCTGCTCTCACACTTTCAAAGAAAATGCCAACCCAAACTCTGGCCAGGCTGAAGCACTGCTATGACTGAAGCCCTTGGTGATCCTATAAACAGCAGTCCAAAATGAGACCCTTTGGAGCTGTCCTGGCACCACAGTGGGCACCACAGCAACCTCCCTCTGGGGGGCACCTGTCAGAGCCAGCAAACCCTCAGGTTTGCTGTTGGAGGATTGCCAAACACAATGTGTGCTGGGCCAATAGGTCACTCCCTGGGGCCTGATCCTTCACCCACTGGGAGATGCAAAGGCCTCCAAAGTGAGGATTTCACTGACTTCTGGGGGGAATTCTTCACAGGTACCTTGAAGGCACTGACTGTTTCTGTCTGGGTGCATAAAGATGCACGTATGCTATGGCAAATCTGTGGGAAATGTGGATTTCTTAAATGTTTCAGTATCTTGGATATCTAAGTAAGTTAGCCTGTAAGTAAGGTTAAATTATAGTTACAAACTTATTTGAATGCTGCTAAGTGTTGTTCTTTTGCAAAGTTGTTAAACATAAGTTATAAGCTAAGTGTTGCCAAGTGTTACTCTTCTGCTGACTTGCTAAGTATAACTTCAAAGTTATAAGTTAGGCTAAATGCTGTTAAGTGTTATTCCTCTGTTAGATTGTTACAGTTAAGCCATAAGTTTAATTAGATGGAAGTTAAATGTTTTCCTATGTTAAAATTGTTAGTCTTAAGGTGTAATTTAAATTAAAGTACTCTTATGTTTGAGTGCTGTTAGGCTTTTAGGCTGTGCTCTTTTTTATCTTTGCCCACACTGTCTTTTGTCACACCCACCCATCCCCACAGACAGTTCTTAGTTAATTTCTTCTTTGATTGCCTGCACTTTGTTTGGTTTTGTTGTTGCTAGTTTTTCCTTGTTGTGCCTTAGCTGTCCTCTAAGTAGTAGAGTGAATCTCAACAACAAACTTGTTCTGCTTTGATACTTAATATTAAACCTGACGTTTGCTCATACCCTTGCCACTGATTTTTTAAGCAATCTGAAAACCTCGTCCATAACAACAATCTTGCCCCTGCTTGGTTGAGCTGATCCCTGCCATGAGATGCACTCACCTTGCCCAGGTGCAGGTGAGTATCTCCAAGTAAGTCCTTGTGGTACTTGGCCACCAGGCAAACCATCTCATCATACATCTTGCACTTCTTGTACATGGTGATGGCCAGATCGGGTTCATTCACAGTGATGTACAGCCTGGCAACACGAGCACATCCACACAGCTCAGCCAAGGACAAGACTAGTCCCTGAAACCTTTCCACATCCTGAAATATCAGCTTCAGCTCCCCGTGTGTGGAGAAAGCTCCTCTGACCATTCCAAACCCCAGTCCCAAATTCTCCCTCTAACCCAGCACAGGGCTTCTCCTCACTGCAGCTGATTTTCCAGGGCTCTTGGGCTGACAGCAGTACTGGGGGAAACTCACCTCTCTGCTTCTTTGTACTTGCCCTGTCTCTCCATCTCCTGGGCCTGGGTTATGTACAGCACTGTCACCTCCTCCTGGCTCATGCATTTGAGTGCCAGCTGCCAAAAGGAATGCACAGGGGAGAAATGCACAGCAATTTCCTGACATGTGACAGGAGAAGGGAAAACATATTTCCTTCCCATCTGACAGATATCTGTGCTGTATGCTCTGCAAAGAACAGGCAGTCATTTGTCACTGTCGCCAAGCACACAGGACCAGCTCTTGGAGAAGGCCATTTGTGCCAGGGGTGCACCCACACAGGGCCGTGAGAGGGACAAGGCCAGGACGGGTCAGGATGGGAACACTGGATTTTGTCTGGCTACTGGACGTCCCTGCACACGCATTTGGGAAGAGTCCTGGCTGATCAGGTACTGGTGCACAAGGCACAACCACCTGCTGATGGAAGATCTCACCAAGCGGGGTGAGGTGCACAGAAGCTCTGGCTGCTGCCTCACCTTGTGAGCCTGCTCCCAGAGCCCAGCCTGCGTGTACATGTCGATGGCATCCTTGGTCTGGCCTCCCTTGATGTACAGCTCCTCTGCAACCTGCCAGGAAAGCACCACACTCAGTACAGCCCAGGGACACACAGAGCAGAGGTGACTGTGTCTGTGCCTCACCTGATACTCCTGCAAAGCTGCATAATGCTGGGCAATCTTCAGGTAATATTTGGCTGCTGTCTGTCTGTCCTGCAAGTCCAAAATGTAGATGGCCTTCTTCCACTGCCGGGCTCCCAAAGCTGCCTCGAGGGCCTTAATTGAGCACCTGGCACCAAACCATCAGCCTTTAGAGCCAGGCAGCAGCATCTCCTCCAGCTGCACCGTGCCAGGGAGACTAGAGTGCTCTGCTGCCTGATTCAGCATAAAGCAGCTGAGGAACTGGCAGTGCTGAGGGGGATGAAAGGACTGGGACAGCAGGGAAGAGCAATCAGCACTGTGAGACCTTGTGAGAGATGTGGGAGCCATCAATGGCTGCTGCACACAAGCAAGTGGGGCATTGCTAAGCAGTGTAGTGGGGCTCACTCAGGCAAAGCCCCTGCAGGTACCAACTCCCTGCCCTGGCAGCACCCTGCAGCTTACCCAGCCTTGCCCTGCTCCCACCTGGCCTCGATGTAGTGGTTGATAGCAGCATCCAGCTGTTTCTGCTGCACCAGATGGTCTCCCCAGGCTTCCTCCAGCTTCACCACCTCTGCAGGAAACGCCAGGCGAGCCAGCTCCACGGCTGCAAGGGGACACAGCAGCTGTAATGCTGAGGCCAGCAGGGAGCTGTGGGGCAAACATGGCTTGGAGCTGGCACAGGAGGAGGGCAATGCTGCTGCCTGAGCCACTCCAGCTCCCATGGGCTCCCCAGCAGCCCAGACCCTGTGGAGAGCTGGGTCAAAGCCCTGCTGCTGCAGTCAGCATGGCCACGGGCTTGGGAACAAGACACTCTCCTGGCACTGCATGTGCAAGTACAGCTATGTGAAAATACACTGAATGACAGGATAGGTGGGAGCTGCAGAGCACCCAGGCATCTCCAGGCTCCAGGGCAATATTTCAAGCTGCCACCAGGCCAGAGTAGCCAGGCTCCTGCTGGAGATGAGTGGAGGAACACATTGAGCACAGTACCTTTCAGGAAGGCACTGCCCTTGCCATAGCACTCCAGAGCCTTTCGTGTGTTGCCAACCTTCTCCAACAGGTCTCCAGCCTAGGACAGAGACAAGAACCAGTTTCCAGAGCCACCAACCCCACATAATCACACCCCACCAGCTCCATGCCCTCCTGCACCAGCTCTGCCCACCCAGCTAACCAAGTGCACGGGGATTGATGAACTACCAGGAAAGACAGCCCAGACCACTGTCCTTCCTGCTCCTGACCCCAGCACAGCCATCCTGCAAGACCAAAGGCTCATCCCCTTCAGCATTTGAACAGTGCCAACACCACACATCCAAAGAACTGTAAAAACAGAGCAAGCATATACCAGCCTTTCCCCTCTCTGTCCATCTCTGACAACCTGCACAGCAGAAGCTGCCTGACTTTGTTGTGATGCTCTCACATCATTGTATTTAATGCCTTTGGACAGACTCTACCTCCATGATTTGTCTAAAAATTCTTGGACTATTTATACTTTTGGTAACAACATCCAGCAGCTGGGAGCTCCAGTTAGTCTTTCAACTGAAAGCTTAAGAAAAGATGACAGGTTTGAGAAAGTACAAAGTTGTCTTGTGTTGAAATGGCCAGAAAATGCTGAAGATAAATTGAGACTAAAGAAACATAATTTATAAAGGAAACATAAAACAAGCTAACAAAAAGCAGTGTTTTTTTTTTTCACATAACATCTAACTGAACTGGGTAACTCATAGCCAAAATTGTAACTTAAAATCTACATGTGGTTCAAGCAATAATTTGACAAGCTCATAAAAGTAAAGTCTATCAAGAGCTCTCAAACACAGAAGTAGAGCTGTTCAGGTACATTACAGGCTTCAAACTGCTGAACCCCTAGCTCAGTTCAGTGAAAACACACTAGAGGAAGTGCCACTCTGTATTTGCTTGCCCTGTTCTTTATTTTTTATGCTTATTTTAAATCAGTGCCTCTAGCAGGTGCTTTTTTCTTAAGCCCCTGCCAGAAGCCTCTGTTGGCCAGAATGCTGAGCAGACTCAGCACTGCTTTCCTGCATTAACATGATGTGCTATGGAAAAAAACACCCTTTGGTTTTAAAACTGCCACCTCACAATAAGTTATCCATTTTTGGTGTCATTAGACACAGAGAATAATCACATCCCTTCTTTATGATATTCATGGCTTTACAGACAGTCTTCAACTCTTTGTTTTCCTTCCTTAACTCTTCCATTTAGACCATCCTTACACCATATTTTATTCTGATATGAGGAAGCACTGACATTTCCACACTGATATCAAGTTTTCCATTTGATTCACAATTCTGTTCTGTTCCAAATTTTCCTAAGGTCTCCTTAACTATTACTGACACTCTATATTCTGGACACATGTTACCAATCAGATGTGATCTTTTTCCTGATTATTGAGTAATTCTAGACCTCACCCACATACAATGGGTACAGTGAGGATTTCCTCATAAATGTTAACTGCAACCTCATTGACCCAGAATTACCTCTGCTGCTTTCCAGCTCAGTGGCCCTGTGCGTCACAGGTGACAGGATGGGGAAGGTCGTGATGCACCTTAGCTGGAAGCCCAGTGGGAAGGGCACTCACCTGTTCTCTCACAGGTGACAGGATGTGGTAATGATGCCCCTAAGCTGGAAGCCCAGAGGGAAGGCACTCACCTGCTCATACAGTCTCACAGGTGACGGGATGGGCTAATGATGCCCCTAAGCTGGAAGCCCAGAGGGAAGGGCACTCACCTGCTCATAGAGCTCCCCTCTGATCAGGGCTGAGGAGATCCTGTCGATGATGTCCCCGTTGGTGAGCAGCTCGTCCCTGCTCATGGCCAGCCGTGCTGCTTTGGCTGGCAGCCCTGCCCGCAGGTACAAGCTGATGGCTGCCAGGTAGTCACCCTGGCCCTCCTGCACCTCCCCAGCCTTCTCCTCCTGCTGGGTGTCCAGCAGCCACTGGTAGTAGCCCCGACGCAGCTTCTCCAGCATTGGGTGTCCCTGTGGAGAAACAGAACTGGGAGTCCTGGGGAGGATGAGATATTGTCCAGCTCATCCTGCAGGCTCTGAGCAGCTGCTCACAGCACCACGCCTCTTGTTGCCCAGTTATCAGAAACTACAATGCCAGCCCTGTGTACCAGTGGGCACTATCCATTCTTTTCTGAAGCACAGATACTCCTAAACCAATTTCAGTAGCTTCAGCTAGGTCTGTACTTACACCAGTGCAACCTTCCCTTCTACTTGGAGCCCTTCTGAGCAGAAGCAAGGTAGGGCAGGTGAAAAGAACACAGACCCTGAATCCCTGAATAGCTCCCAACCAGAAGATTTACCAAGCAAGACCAGCCTACAGCCAGTGCAGCAGCACTCTGTACCTTGGCCTTGGCCACCACAATGCATTCATCCCACATGTGCAGCTCCTGGTACATGTCCATGGCCTCCTCTGGGGCGTTCTGCATTGGAAAGCAAAGTGTTAACCCCAGCAGACACACTGCCAAGGAGCTCTCACAGCAGGCAGGGTGAGATGTGCAGAAAACACTTGGAAAAGTGTACTGTCTCCATTATTTGGATATACATCCTCCCTCACACTCTTCCTACACCTCAGGGTAATTGCACACCTCAGAACAAGGAATACCTTTTCTACTTCATGGGGAAAATTCTTCTGCTAGGAACAAGCAACGTCTTCCTCTCCTCTTCCAGCAGAGGGCACACACCTCCCCACCCAGCATTAAACAGAACCTCTTCCATCCCTTGATCCTTTACTCACTTGCTCCAGAAAGATCATCTCTGCCAGCTTGTAGTTCTTGTCCAGCATGGCCAGGCGGGCCCGCACCAGGTAATGGTCTGTGCCATCCCCACCCTGCAGACAACACAGCAAGCTCAGTGTGCTGAGGGAAAGAACAGCTCTGGAATGGAACACTCTAGAGGGCACTGCAGCTGGAGGCTGGCTCACTACAGAAACAAAGACATTGAGAATCCCAGCAGTGACAAGCCAGGACAGTATAAAATGGCCAGCCTTGGACAGAAGACAATGTTAGCACTTTCTACATGAACAGATACTGGTCTGCAGCATGACACTGGTAAGCAAGGACACACAAGATCTTGTGCATGTGAGTGTTTACAGGGAAACTGCTGCTCTGAGGAGCAGGAAACGTTTCACTTACATGCTCCTGAGCTGCCTGGTCAGCAATGACATTGGTTTCATGCAGAAATCGAGCCTTTGCCATGTTTCCCAGAGCTGCAAAGCACCTGGAAAATGCAAAGCAGTTAGTCAATATCCAGGCTTTGTTGCCCACTTTTGGTCCAAGATAAGAAAATAGAAACCAGGCAGCAGACTCAGCTCAGCAGTGGGAGAGGTGGGGCGGCCCTGGCTCAAGAGAAGAATTTTGCCAAGACTTATGCTCAGATGTGCCTTCTGGCCCTGCTCCATGGGGGAATCCAGGAGCATGACCAAGGCTCATGTTTCACCTCCCCAGGCTTCAGCAGTGCCTCAAGCTTGTTGATGTCTATCAGCTCTGTGAGTCCTTGCTACACACAGCTTTGGGCCAACATCAACAAACATTTATGCTACAGAGGTGTTCCCAGTTCCTGGCACTACCAGCTGGGGTGAAAAGGCAAAGCCATGGCCTGGCACAGAGAACAGCTAAGTCTCCAATGCAGGGAATACTCCAGACCATACACAGAGTCACATCTTCAGCTGGACCCTGGTTTCTGCGGTTCAGCAAAGAGCACGTTGAAGCCATGAAGGTGTGATGTACCTCTCTGCAATGTGCAGCTGTCTCGCTTCCAAAGCCAGTCTGCTGAGGGTCTTCCACATGGCTTCAGTCTCTGTGGACATCTCCAGCGTCTCCAAAAATGCAGCAGCCCTTGAGACAGAGATTTGCAGACTTTCAGTGACAGAAGAGCTCTCTGAAGAAAATCCCAGACTGAGACAGGACCTTCCTAACCAGAGTAGGGTGCCCAGCTCTGCAGAGTGTAACACAGAACCTGACAGAGCAGGGGGAAATTCAGACATCCAGGTTATTCCTACCTGGGCTAAGGTACCTAGAGGCAGATTATCAGCAGAAGGCTGCAGCAGTGTGAGACAAATCTAAGGTGTTCTGTCTGATACAAGTCCCCACTGAGAAAGTCTCTGAAGACACAACAGTGCTATGAACAGGTGAAGTTTTCTTCCCTGGTTGCTTTTAAAAGCCCTCTAAGAGTGTCAGCAGTATCCAGGCAGCTGCCATGAGCACTTGAGGCAGTCAATTTTCACTCTGCACAGCTCCTAGATGTTTCTATGGTACTGCCAGCATCCCTGGAGGGGCAGCAGTAAAAGCACCCAAGCACCATTGCACATCTGGCTGCTCTGGAGACTCTTATTCACTGCAATTAATTGACAGCTACCTTCAGCAAAGCCCTGCTGATGTCTGTGAGACCAGACTGGCCAGTCTCTCCCTGAGTTTGAAACCACAAAGTTGCAAAGAGGCAAAAGCTGAGGAATCTCTCCTGAAGGACTCTGGTGTTCGTTATAGCCAGATGTGGCAGCAACATCATGCTGAGAGTCTGAAGTTCAGCTCTGGAAAGCTGTGCTGCTGCCATTCATGGGTCATTGATTCCCAGGTGCCTGGCATGTGCCATGAGCCACCTGCCATCCCCACCGGCACATCCAGCACTCACCTGTGATAGTCCCCATCATCAACGGCAGTTCCAAACTCTATAAGGCCTTCATCCAGGGTGTAGGGCACAGTGTTCACCCCTTCAGACACTATCACTTCAGTCTTTCCATCATTCCTTTCCAAGCCTACGATATCCCCCTAGAAAGAGGACCAGCTGTCAATACTCCCCTGCTCATCTGAAGTGTGGGGGGTCTCAGGGTGTGAGGGCAGCACTGCAACAGCTCTGCCAGTCATGGCTCTTCTGAATGAGTGAGCACTGAGCCATGAAGCAGCTCCTTGCTCCATCTTCTGCCAGAAATATCTGCCACAAAGCTGACAAATGAGCTTGTATTTTGTCCAGAAGAAACTAACAGTTCCCTTCTGTCTCCCTTCTGCCATACCACCCTTGCTACTCCCACACACGTGAGGAAGAAGAAGAAGGAACTGCAGGAGGCAATCAAAGCCTGCAGTTTTACCTTCAGAGGAAACATGGTGACCCGCTCTGGAGCGTCGATGTTGTACCAGATGCAGAGGCTGTTCCTGTTCTGAGCCACCACCACGTCGCTGCCCGGCACCCACTGCACGTAGGAGCAGTAGCTCAGGATGGTGGTCTTGGTGCTGCTCTCGATGTCATAGAGCTGCAGCTGCAGAGGGAGGGAGCACAGGCTCAGCTGGGCTCTGGCAGGCTCACCACAGGACCTGAGCTGAGCAGGCATCTTGGAAACAGACATCACCCACTAGGAAAGAGACCTTTTCCAAGACACACATCCTAAAATCTCATACTTATTTACACACTCCTATAAGACCTTTCTAAACCCTTGCAGCATTTCAAACTCTTGCCTCCCTTAGAGCTCGGCACAGACACATATCAGCCAGAATATGCCTCATGCTACTTCAGCTGCCTCTCAGCTGCAGAGCTGGAACAGGAAAATGGGCTCTGAAATCCTTAATGGAAACAAGCTAAGGGACCAAGAAGGGCCTTCCTCTGCAATTTTGGGCTGAACTGTCCATCCCAGGCACAGCCCTGTTGCAATGACTACTACCAATAAGGTGAGAGGTCAGTTGTTTGTGGAACACACTGCCCCAAACCAAACACAACACTTTGGAAGGTGTAACCTGACATATGGCATAACTTTGCTATGTATATGATGTCTTGTGACTGAAAAGTCCCAGACTGTCTCTATTCCTTGTCCTCACCTAGAGAAGATGAGAAACAGAAGAGAGAACAGTGCTAGTCTCATGAAACACCTATCAAAAGAGAACAAGAATGTCCCTGTTTCAGTCTGTACCAAAATGGCTGGAGAAACCATAGAACCCCAGAATGGTTTGGGTTGGAAGGAACCTTAAAAATCATCTTGTTCCAACCCCCTGCCATAGGATAGGCAGGGACACCTACCAGTGGACCAGGTTGCTCCAGGTCCTGTCCAACCTGGCCTTGAACACTTCCAGGGATGAGGCAGCCACAGCTGCTCTGGACAGCCTGTGCCAGGCTCTCAGCACCCTCACAGGGGAGAATCTCTCCCCAGTATCCCATCCAACCCTGCCCTCCAGCAGTGGGAAGCCATTCCCCCTTATCCCCTCACTCCAGGCCCTTGTCCACAGCCCCTCTCCAGCTCCTTTGGAGCCATTTAGGCACTGGAAGGGGTTCTAAGGTCTCCTTGGAGCCTTCTCTTCTCCAGGATGAACAACCCCAATTCTTTCAGCCTTTCCTCATAGCAGAGGTGTTCCAGGCCTCTGACCATCTCTGTGGCCTCCTCTGGACTTGCTCCAGCAGCTCCATGTCCGTCCTGAGCTGGGACCCTTCATCTGGAAGGAGCAGATGGGGGTCTCACCCAAACAGGGCAGAGGAACAGAGCCCACCCTCCCCTGCTGCCCTCACTGTGGGACTGGTTCAGGACACAGCCTATGCTTGGCCTTGCTACATCTCATGGGATTCCCATGGGCACAGCTGGGGAGCTGGTCCAGGTTCCTCTGGATGGCCCTGTCCTCCAGGTGTGTCACTGCACCCTCAGCTTGGTGTCACCTGCAGGCTGCTGAGCGTGTACTCAATCTGTACTTGGTATCACCTGCAGGCTGCTGAGGGTGTACTCAATCTGTACTGGTGTCACCTGCAGGCTGCTGAGGGTGTACTCAATCTGTACTTGGTGTCACCTGCAGGCTGCTGAGGGTGTACTCAATCTGTACTGGTGTCACCTGCAGGCTGCTGAGGGTGTACTCAATCTGTACTTGGTGTCACCTGCAGGCTGCTGAGGGTGTACTCAATCCCTCCCTCTCTACCACAATGAGGATATAAAATAGAACTGGCCCACATGGACCCCTGAGGGGCACTGCTTGTCACTGATGTCCACCAGGACTCTGAGCTGTGACCACTTCCCCCTGGATGTGAATGTTCACCCAATTCCTTATCCAGCAGACAGTCCACCATCAAATCCATCCCTCTCCAGCTGAGAGAGAAGGATGTTGTGGGGGACTGTGTGAAAGGCTTTACAGATATCTAGATAAATGACATCCATGGTCCTTCCCTTGCTCACTGAGGGAGTCTCTCCATCAGAGAAGGCCACTTGGCTGGTCAGGCAGGACTCTCTGTTGGTGAAGCCATGCTGGCTGTCCTGAATGACCTGCCCTGCTTGTCCTGAATCCCCTTCCCATTCCCCATCTGCCCTAGCACTGCTTCTAGGGGGATCTGTTCCATGACCTTCCAAGCCCCAGAGGTGAGGCTACCTGGCCAGTAGCTGCCAGGGTCCTCCTTCCTACTCCTTTTAAAGATAGGTACAATGTTCTCCTTTTCCCAGTCACTGGGGCTTCACCTGACTGACATGATTTTGAACACCACAGACATAAGTACTGCAGGAGAACCCATGATTTTCATTGTCAGGTGTGATGAGATGAAGCAAGACATCCAGTAACTAAGTTCAGCATTAGCTAGGACTCAAGAATGCAACACTGCCAGCTCATGCAATCTGGCCATGGTCAATCTGCCCCAAAGGAGCAGTAAGCAAAAAATCAGGAGTGTCTCAGATGTGCTTCTCACCTCCCTCCCTCCATTCAGGCATATCTGTCCCCACCTCTCCCCACACACACCATCCTGCCACGTGGCCTGAGGTGGCTGCCTCACCCTCATCTTCTTGTCCCTGAAGAGCAGTTTGTGGCCTGTTTCATTGAGTTCCAGCCAGTCGATCTTGCTGTCATGACTGATGGTGCCAGTGTTGTAGCCACCAACAAGGTCCACTGGGGAAGGAAAGAAAGGAAACGGTGTCAGTACCTGATGTACCTCAAAGTGCTCAGCACCCACAGCTGTGCCAGGGGAATCAGGCGCCTGGGACCTGTTTAGGGCAAGACCCTCAGCACAGACACTGTGACATGGACACCAAAAAGCAGTGACATTTTATTCTGATACCTTCTCAGCAGCAGCAGCTCTCTCCCACTGTCTGTGAGCATGCACAGCTCATGGGCAGTGCAGGCAACACAGAGCCTGGGTCCAGGACACACTGCCAGCCACCCATGGCTGTGTCCAGGACAGGCACCATCCTGCCCAAAGCAGGACAGCCTGGCTTCCAGTGGGCTGCTGCCAGGCAGAGGGGATGCAAAGGGGAACATCCAAAACCTGCTGCCAGGCAGAGGGAATGCAAAGGGGAACTTCAAAAATCTGCTGCTTGATACAAGGAATGCAAAGGGGAACTTGAGAATCTGCTGCTTGGTACAAGGAATGCACAGAGGAGCTTCAGGGATGTGCTGCCTGGCACAAAAAATGAAAAGGAATGAGGAAGGCTGGCAAAATACAGGGAAGGGGAAGGAGGGTCACACTCACCTGTTGCTATAGTCTTGATGTCTATCAGGTAAGCCAGCCTCTTGTTCTCATCCACGCCTCGCTGCTGTCTCTCATTGATACGGACACTGTGATTTGAAGGGAATGACTATTACCTTCACTATTCCCAAATTCACATTTGAATCAGAGTCCCTCCCTGACTCCCCTGCAGTTTCCCTGAGCACATGTTGCCTCTGGCAGCTCTCTGATCTGTGACACTTGCCCAGTAGCTATAGCTGCCTCAAGAGAGAACAAAGCTTTCTGATCCATGGCTTCCCCCCAAAGCTGCCCCTCTGGTTCAGGGGTCCCCAATAACACATTGGTTACATTGCTCTGAGCAGCCCATGATCACCCCTTCTCCTGAACCAGAACATGAGGTATAGAATTTTGGAGGGACAGAGGAGGTCCTGCTGGCAACTGAGTCCCTAATGATGCTGTACCAGGAGCAGCTGGATGCAGAGTTGCCTGAGAATATGCACAGGAGGTTCAGCAACAGCCATGGCAGGCTGCACCAGGATCAGAGGAAAAGAGGCTCCTGTGCTTCTAACACCTGACAGCCAGTAAGGTGGCACGAAACCCATCAGTGGTCCCTGTGAGAGGTGGGTGTCTGGGGGCTGCATGCTGCACTGTGGGACACCTCCAGTGTTATATATCTGATCTGACTCTACCAACTGCCTCTGCTGCTCACACAGGCAGGTGTAACCCTTACCTGACCAGATGAGGGTTCACAAACTCCGTGCGGACAGACCCCAGGATGTCATTGCTTCCATACTCCACTAGTGTCAGCTCTCCAGCATTGAAAATCATGCAGACCTGATGGTGAGAGGGGAATTCACTTACAGAGTGAACGACAGAAACACTCACACCTACCAGTGAAGGGTGCAGGAAAGAACTCTGCTGCACACAAATCTAAATTTGAATACTCTGTGATGACTAAGGAGCTGTTCTTGCCTTTTTGTTGTGACTGACAGCTTTCCCTTAAGGCTGGGGATTTTAATTGTGGGCCTATCAGTCCTGCAGGAGTCAAGCTGTCCCCATGACAGCTGTATTCTGTATCTCTAACACCCTCTCTGGCCACTGATCTTTTATTGCTTCTCTCTCCTTCAGGGTTATCACTTATATAACTCATCAGTCCACACACCGAGTTTATTCTGTACCTGGCATGTGGAAAAGGGAAGAAGCAGATTGGGATCTGCATGAAGAAGCTAAATCCAGAAACTGCTGAGAAACAGGGTTTTCCACAAATGCAGGTGACACTTTTCTTGCTGATGCACACACAGCTCCACACACCATTCATGGGGAGCACTCTGTCCCATCCTACTCACGTTCTCATTGTCGAAGAAGAACTTCTCGTTGCCCCCGGATCCTTGCCAGGCCACCTGCAAAGCAATGCCAGGGGTGAGGCTGACAGCCCTACCAGCACCAGCCTGCACCTGATGGGCTCCTCTGTCCAGCTTCTGGCTCCCTCAGACAGCATGACTTACACTGCACAATGGGTCATAACCCATCACTTTAGCTGCCAGCACTGCTTTTCAGCCATTCCCAGCTTGCAAATTCCACATGGTCCTCTCCTCTCTTTAGACTCAGCTTCAGACTCCAGCTCTCTTTGTATAGTACATTACTGCCTTCCAAACAAGAGGCCTTTATGGGACCAAGGTACTCCCTCTATCCTATCCCATCCTACTCCATCCTATTCCATTCTATTCCATCCTATCCCATCCTATTCTTATCCTATCCTATCCTATCCTATCCTATCCTATCCTATCCTATCCTATCCTATCCTATCCTATCCTTCACAAGCCCTTCTCCACCTTCCCCAGACCAGCTTTATTTCAAAAGCACCCAAACAGATCCTTTGCCTCTGTTAATCACAGCCACAGAATCACTGCTAACACTTGTGGGAGCAGAATCTCCTCACCACATGTAGCTGAGCTCCCTTTTTTTAGAGTCATTCTAGCAATGGCTCATCAGCACAGTGCCAGTGGGGGAAGAACTGATTGGAAATTTACATAGAGCACTGGATAATACAACAGCTGCTGTGGTAACAACAGACAAGTGACCAGTGGAGCAGAACACTGAAAGCCAAGGCTACAGCAGTCCTCTTCCCTCACTGAGTGCAAACTCCAACTTACTGCCTCAAAGGAACTCCAGTCAGACAGCAAGAGAGCAAATGGACATCTCACAGCCTTGCTCTTTCTGAGTATAGCTGTGTAATTGAAAGAAAAACTCAGTGCAGTAAGATGTAGAGAAAGCTGGGAGATTCATTCTGGCCAAATTCTCAGTTGTATTACCAAGTTATCAGCATTCTCCAGCACAAACCTCCAGTCAGAGCTCCTGCTCCAAGAGAGACTAATTAGCTCACCATCAGTCTAATTAAAGGTATGTGTTCAACTTGGTGAACAAAGCAAATATGTCCTTCAGGCCTGTTTAATGCTTTTATTAGACATAAGCCTATTGCCCACATTCTCCAGCCTCAGCAGTCAGTGCACTGTGAGGATCAGGGGATGGACAATTTTGTGTGAATTGTCTGCTACCAGAAATGGCACTGGCATAAGCTGTGGGAAAACAGCCATGAACTATTTTCTGACGATTTTTTATTTTGTTTCTTTCAAACGCACTAAGATTTGTACGTTCACATCTGGAATGTATACATGTAAAAGATCCAGATTTGGGCCCCCATGTACAGGAAAGACTGATAAACTGGAGCAAGTTCAGCACACTGCCCATCAAGAAGCACTCACACTGTGAAGAGAGGCTGAAGGAATTTGGCTTCTTCAGCCTGGAGAAGGGAGGGCTTAGGAAACCTCTAATACAGTGATGCCAGGCTTTTTTTGGCAGATGCAGAGTGAAAGGATGAAAAATGATGATAAAATAGCAGTCAAAATACCAAGACAACTTAGAAAAATGCTTTCCTCCATGAGTACAGTAAAGCACTGGAATAGAGGACTAAAGCAATTAAATCTGAATTTAATATTGACTTCCCTTTGGGCAGTAAGTTTGATAACAGACCCCTTCCATCCTGAACTGTTCTATGATTCTTTGGAAAGAGGGATTGTTCCCATGCAGAAATCATATCCCCTGAGTTATGAAGTTAAGTATCTGACATTCCAGAAATGCCACCCATTTTCCAGTACCTCACTGAGCTTGTTGGAGCTGACATCACCCAGCAGCAACGTGTCTGAGGTATAGGCCACCAGGTACCTGTCCTTCCCCAAGATCTTCACCTCATCAATCTCATAACCATACTGGGATTTCAACACAACTCGGGTTCCTGTGGAGAGGTTCTTCACAATGACCTAGTGAAAAGGAGGAAAGGCAATGTGAGGCCATGCACAGAGAACAGCACAGACTTCTTGCCCTGTGGAAGATCAGGCAACAGATGATACCAGGATATTTAGATATCCCCATCATTTCCCTCTGCTTTTTTTACAATCCTTATCATTCGTTTTGCATAGGATGACAGCTGTAGTAGACATGTGGGATTCTTACCTCTGCCATTCATAAGTTACTGGCCTTACCAGAGAGCCATTCAGGCCCCCAAGGATGAGCCTCCTTTGCAGAGTCCTGTACTCTCTCCCCTGACTGCACAGGGCTGCCCAGGCTGCCAGTTCACCCTTACTGCCACATTCTGAACAAGGTCAATTTGGCTGAAATGAAATCACTTCAGAAGTCTGCACCTGACATGGAGGTACCTCACAAAAATTCACAAGGCAGGAAATGAACTCCATGGTCTCTCATGCTATCCAATTCCCACCCAACCTTAGCCCTGTTCCAGGCATATCCCCTATGCAACAAGTTGGTATGAACAAACCATTGGTGCACAACTCCAAACATGCCCAGTTCTGGCAAACATCTCATTTTCATACCTCATTAGATAGTCTCTTACCTGGCTTGGTCCCACATATGTCATTTCAAATTTATTTTTGTAAATGGTTTTGCGAAGGCAGCAGTCAAACTGTTCAACTCCTCCACACAGCGTACCCTAGGGATGAAAACACAGTCAGTGACCCCTGTTAAGGAGGACGATTCCAGACCCTGCTTACATGAAGGGGATCAGAGGTCAGACACAAACACACCAGTCCCAGCTGCTCTGGAAAACAAGGCACAAGCACCCACATGCAGGAGGACCAGCCCTATTTTGACTTTCTTTGGACAACAGAAAGATTGAGCCATTCTCAGAAAAATGAAGATTACCAAATGCTGGCATGAATCTGGGATGGGAGGAGGCGGGGTTAAAAACCACCTTTATTCTCATCTTTCCCATTGTTCGTCTCAGTTTCCCACTTCTCCGTCTCCCAGCCTCCCAGCCTTCCTTCCAGAAGAATCGTTTCACCTTTCTTTCTTTCTTTATAACATCCCCCTTCTTTCCACTGATCTCCTATTCTTTAGCCCCTTCCCCTTTTCTGAAAATATTTGTTCACATGATCAATAATTCTTGGTCTGAAAATATTTCAAGGATTCTTGATTGTTTAACAGAAAACCACAAGAAACTAATAAAGAAAAGTCATAAATAACATCATTCATAAATAATTTAAGTGTTTGAAGTCAGTCAACTTACTACAGAAAAGATGCAGAAAGATCAATTTAAAGGGATTTAAGGAATAATCTAACTTTAGAGAAAGGCAGATTAAGGCTTGATGGCTAAAGGTCAAAGAAAGAGAAGGCTGAACTGAAAACACAGCACAGAAACACAGAATGTGATGAGCAGGTCAGTTTGTATACTTCTTCTCATGAGTGCCCAGAGGAATGAATGCTCCTGAGACTGCTCTGCAGAAGCTGTGCTGACCTTATCAGGCTCCTGAGAAAAGACAAGGGCTGCTGCACCCAGTGAGCCACCACAGCAGCATGCAGAAGATTCTGCAGCTCCACACTGGCACACCTGACTGCAGCAGGAACCCAGCACAAGGTCCCGGCCCCAGTGTCTGCCCTGCAACCCAGGTGAGGTGTGCCCACACCAGGATGACCATGTCCAAAGCCTCCCTGTGGGTGAGCTGTGCCCACACAGGATGGCCATGTCCAAAGCCTCCCCCTGGGTAAGGTAACCAGGATGACCATGTCCAAAGCCTGGGTGAGCTGTGCCCACACAGGATGACCATGTCCAAAGCCCCCCTCTGAGCACACCAAGTTGCTCCCATGCACAAACATCCCCTTGGTGGGACCCTGGAGGGCTCAGGCCTCCTGGCTGACGACACAAACCGCACAGATCCGTGAGCCATCCCTCTTCCATGCCAGAGCTGTGATGGTGTACAGATGAGCTATTTCTTTGGGCTTGCCTTCCTCCCAGGCACTGCGGCGCGGGCTCCAGTTCAGAACCCGTAACCTGGGAGAGAGAGGAGATCAGAGTGACCTTAAAAACTGTCTATGGCTGCCAAAGGAAGGACTACAAAGAGAATTCTCTGTCAGGTCCATGGTACCTGTCATAGCTGCCCAGGACAATGGACTGGCCGCTGGGACTGGTGGCTGCTGTGGTGAACTCCTTCTCTGACGAGTCCCGGCTGTAGTCGAAGGTTTGGATCACGCTGCCCTCCCTCCCGTAAGCGACAATCTTCTTGTCACAGCCTGCAGCCACAATGCTGCTGGAGGCCCAGGCGAGGGCGTAAGGAGGACAGGGATGCACTGCCAGCTTACCCTACAACAGACAAGAACAGCCTCAACACCTGAACGGCCCCAGCTCCCAGCTGGCCTCTGTGCTCAGCTGTCCCAGTGGGGACCAGTATGGCACCTTCTGCAAAGCCCAGTCCATGGGGGCAGCTCTGTCTGCCTGCCTAGTCTGTAGGAAGACAAACCAGAACTGAGAGATTTATCAACTATTACATTCATCAGCTGTGTGAGAAAAATTGTAATGCCAGTAAGAACACTGATACCATTAACTAGACTGAGACTGAACTCCCCACACAACAGAGTATAGATGGATCTTCATGATAGCATGACAGAGAGCAGCCATGCTCAAACTGCTTCAGCTGGAGACAAAAGATCTGAGAACAGCATCCCCTGAAACACAGAGAGACTCCTGGCATAGAGGAGTGGGAGGCTCAGGAGAAATGCTGGGTGTCCAAGGACAAAATCTGAGCGTGACAGTCAACATTAACTGTGGTAACTACACCCTACTAAGTGTGGGGCAATAGTAACCACTCCATGGAACCCTACCTCTTCAAGCATCATTCTCCTGGACACTTGAACATCAGATCTTTCCAGACACCTGAACACCCTTATGCCTCATACACAAAAACATGAATTCCCCCCTTAGCACTGCCCTCGGTGTATTCCAAAGCATCTAATCACTGTTCTGCCTCCATCAGAGCTTCCCAAAACCCTTGCTAGCAAGCACAGCCTGCAGCTCCTCTCCAGACTTGCACTTCTCCACAGCCTGATCCCTTTCCAGAGCTCTGGAGCTGGGAAGCAGGCTGTGCAAATAGGAAATCTGCTCACTGGGAAGGATCTTTGGTACCTGTGATTCACCTGAGCCCTCGTCATCAAAGAAGAAGCGCACAATGGTTCCATCTGCATGGCCAGACAGGATTCCTCTCCCCGACACACTGCAGAAAAACACAGAATGATGCAATGTTACAGGAACACTTGCACTTTCACACTCATATGCCTGGCCAGAGCAGCCACTCCCAGGGTCATGGCTGATGTTCCTCATCAAAGGAACCTTCCCCAAAGACAAGACAAATATCAAGTACCTGTGCCAGTGCCTGT